>NC_090445.1:31166420-31485734 GCF_031143425.1 Pleurodeles waltl | reverse complement strand
CGATGCTTCATCCAGCCTCCTCCCCTGCCCCTCCGGCACCACAAGTAAAGCAAGCCTAGTGTGGTTCTGCAAGCGCACCAGGATCCTGTGGAAGGCTGGCTGTCCCGTCCCCCTTTCCACCAGCCTAGAAGTCAATTCATCCAGACCAGCGAGTCCATCAGATAATATGGATTGTACCCTACCTTTTCTTAAAGCTCTTCCGACACCCTGTTCCTCTGCCCCTTTCCCCTGTTCAAAGACCATCTTTCCATCTTGCAGTGAGAAGTGGCTGCGGTCCTTCTGCAAGGAGCAGTGGGGTGGGAGCCGGAGTAGGAGGTTGGGCAAGGATGTTATTCATGGTATTTCCTTATTCCAAAGAAAGTGGGCTTCCTGCCTCCCATGGTAGACCAGCTCAGGGGTCATCAATCCAAACCTCAGGAAGAAGTTCAAGGTGCTGATGCTAGCTCGTGTCCTGTTGTCGTTGGAAGCAGGAGTGTGGATGCTGTCACTCGAATTGCAGAATGCATACTTCTACATCCTCATCATGCAGTTGCCCCAGGAGTATCTGCGTTTTGTAGTGGGATCCACTCATTACCAATCTGCTTTACTTCTATTTGGTTTGACAGAAGCACCTCAAGTCTTCACCAAGGTGATTGGGTGGTTCATCTCAGGCAGTTGAGTATTCCAATTTTCACCATACCTGAATGCCTGACTGCTAAAGGCTAAGTTGTTGGAGTTGTTGTCATGCCATCTGCAGTCAATGACAACTCTTTTGTTCGACTTGAGCTTTTCAATAAAGAGCCCTCCCAATACCCCTTGTTCATAGGGTCTGCTTTGGATACTACTCTTCTCCATACAGTTCTTCCTCCTATGAGGATCCACATGATGGTTCCATCGTTCGTGGAAGGCACAAGAGTTCCATTCATGACAGTAATACACTTGCAAAGTCTGCTAGCTACCTGTGTCCTCCTGGTGTCAGAACCCCTTATGCACATGAGAGCCGTGCAGTTGTGCCTCCATAGGCAGTGGCTTCAACATGGGTGAGATCTGTCTGACACCATTGTGTCTTCCGGGATGCTGCAGCCATTGTCATAGTCTGGTGGAGGACCAAGGTGAACCTTCACAGAAGGATGCCTTTCAGTTCTTCTCCATCCGTGGCCACTGTAATGACAGATGT
Source organism: Pleurodeles waltl (assembly GCF_031143425.1). NCBI lineage: Eukaryota > Metazoa > Chordata > Amphibia > Caudata > Salamandridae > Pleurodeles > Pleurodeles waltl. Next base: position 31,484,578 of record NC_090445.1, on the reverse strand, counting down.
CTCAACTGAGGGTTGAGGGCTCATCTGGAGATTGGGTAACTTTGGACGCTGGAGGAAGGTGCTTCACGTCAACCCACTAGAGCTGTGGGTAATTCAGCTGGTTCCTCCCATCCATCCAACCATCCAAGGTCGGTCTGTCCAGATCTTGACAGACCATAAAACTGCGATGTGGTAAATGAACAAACCAGGTGGGAGTAAGGTCTCAACTCCTGTGTCTAGAAGCATCAAGACATCTTTGGCACACCATCACGGGGTTTCGTTAATGGCAAATCACGTGCCAGGGCCTCTGAAAGTCAAAACTGACTGAGCTGGCATTTTTTTTTTTTTATCACAAGTGGCTTTTTCTGACTGAGGTAGTCCTGGACATCTTCGCCAAGTGGGGTAGTCTGCAGGTGGACTTGTTTCCCTCTTCAGAAAGTGCTCAACACCAGCCCTCCAGTATTGGTTGAAGGAAGCCCTGCAAGACAGTTTAGGCAGAGCTTTTCCACCCATACTCTTCCTCGGGTTCTGAGGAACATTTGCCAAGACTGGGCCAGAGTCATCCTAATTATCTTGGATTGTATGAAAAAGGTGTGGTATGCAGAGCTTCTCTGTTTCTCCCCACTCGGATTGCTGTCCAGTACGAACCACCTTCCCTCCAAGCCCGAGGGATGATATGGCACCTCAATCTCCACAACATCCACCTTCATGACTGGAGCTTGAGCTCCTGCAGCTCCTATAAGAGGGAGAGGACGTCATCCTGGCAGCTCATCACCCTTCCACAAAATCTGCTTATTCTGAGAGAAGGAACAATTTTATTTCATGGTATGCAGTCAACAACGTGTTCCCTTTATGGGCCTGACTAAGTCAGATCATCCAGTTTGTGCTCTGGCACTGTGCAGTGGTCACTGTAAAAGAGTATCTGATAGTTCTAGCTGCAGAACCCTTACTGCAGAATATTTCCCAGGTGTCAGGCTGAATTTGGGTATTTGTAAGAAATCCCCTTGCATGCCAGTAGGCGGTGGTGTTCTACTCCACGTGACATCACCGTAGTCTGCGCCGGAAATTACATGTGGAGTTCCTTTATAGGCACTGACATCAGTTCCTTCTTTTCCATGCCATCCACACATCTGAATGAGCTCCCCACAGTAATTTTTTGGCTGGCTTTTTCGAAGTTTTGTTGTGGTCTAGTGTGCCTACTTTTAATTGTTTTTTTTTTTTTTTTTTTCTTTTTTTTTGCGGTGAGATGTTCCCAAAGAAACCAACTGGGACATTGGAGGGCTCACTATGGCCCTGCAAAAGCCACAACCTTCCTTCCACCCCTTCTGTGGCCTCTGTAGGTGCTATCTGCTGCGTCCATGTCCCCCTAGCCACCACGGCCAACAGGCATTGTATTCCTCTCATGGCAGTAGATACGGCTCCCACAGGATTCATGGGAACCAGAGCCACGGTTGGATCGGATTGTGTGCCCCCTTCCCACAAAGCAACTGCAACCTAGAAGCCCTTTAGTTTGCCCTCCTACCACCATGGGCACCCGGTTGGTGGCAGGATTTGGCACCACCTGCCGGAATGCCAGGAAGTAACTCCATCCAGCGGGCCTATGCCCCCTCACTCCAACAGGCCCCGCCAAAGTTGCCACTGTCCACTGATAGGCTGACGGAGGACCACCTCTGGTCATTGCAACAGAAAGGCCTGGCTTTTCCGGCCAGAGGAGCCATCAAGAGGGCGGTGTCATCAGAAGTAGGATGTGGTTGCTATTTCTTCTTTCTGGTGTTGGGAAAAGAATGGAGGCCTCCATCCTATCTTGGATCTACACCCCTCAACTATTGTCTGAAAAAGGAAAAATTCAAGATGCTCACTTTGGCTCAGGTTCTGTCTGCCCTCGACTCTGAAGACAGAATTGTAGCGCTGGACTTGCAGGACGCTTACTTAAACATCCCTGTCCTGCCTTGCCCACATCAGTTGTCCACAGTTCACAGTAGGCCAAGAGCATTACCTGTTTGTGTTGCTCCCCTTTGGCCTTACCTCTGCCCCTCGGGTGCTCTCAAAGGTGATCGCAGTGGTTGCAGCTCATCTGCGGAGGTCGGGGTTTCTCAGTCTTCCCCTACCTTGAGGATTAGCTGTTGGAGGTGGGGTTGACTTAGACGGTTGTCTCCCAACTCTAGACTAAGTGGACCTTCTGCATTCACTGGGGATCACTAATGCTGACTCCCACCAAGATGCTGCATTTAATTGGAGCTGTTCTGGATACAGTGCAGTTTTGGGCTAATCCTCCAGAACAGCAAGTCCAGGATATTAGAAGTATGATTACGATGCTTCAGACTCTATCCTGGATTGTGGTGAGAGTGACTCTGAAGCTGCAGGGTCTCATGGCCTCCTGCATCCTGCTGGTAAAGCATACCTGTTGGCATATGCGGGCCCTGCAGTGGAATCTAAAGTTCCAGTGGGCATAGCATTAGGGCAATTGCTTCAAGTCTCAGTCCGTGATTGAGTCAACAGCAGACCCCTCTCTTCCTCCCCCAAAGCTTACAGTAGAGACAGAAGCATCACTTCTGAGTTGGGGGTGGCCATTTGTGAGAGGTGGAGATCAGTGAACTCTGGTCTCCAGTAAAGTCTCAGCTCCACATCAACTTCTTGGAAGTGAGACTGATTCGCCTGCCATTGAAAGCCTTTCTTCCTTCCATCAAGGGAAGGCTGGTTTAGCTGTTCACAGGCAACGCCACTGCGATTTGACAAGAGGCCCTGCATCTCCGTACCTTGTGGAACATCAGGACATATTCATAGTGGCTCAAAATCGGGAGGACTCGCTGAATGCTAGAGCAGGCGAACTCAGCCATCGATGCCTTATGGAGCATGAATGACGTCTTCCTCCGAAGGTGGTGCAAGGTGTCTTCTGAGATTGAGGAGAACCATGGTTAGAGCTATTCACCACTACTAAGAACGCACAATGTCAGCACTTCTGGTGCTGGAGTTTCCAAGGTGGCTCTTGCTTGGAAACCCATTTTGTTTTGAGAGGAGTTGAAGAATCCTATACAACTTTCCTCTGATTCCACTCCTGACCACGGTTATCAAGAACAGGGCCCAAGTCATTTTAGTGGCTCTGGATTGTGCAAGGAGAGTCTGGTACCCTGAATTCCTGAGCATGAGCATCTGTCCTTTGATCAGGCTGCCCCTACGGGAGGATCTCCTGTTGCAGCAACAGGGCAGGGTCCTGCACCCAAACCTGCTCACTCTCCACCTACATCTGTGGGAATTAAATGGTCACAGTTGAGGGTATTTGATTCCCCCACCCCCAGGTGTAACATCTTGGCAGCCAGGCACCCATCCGCAAAAAATTATTTACACCTGCTGATGGGACAAATTTGTGGCATTGTGTGCATCCAAGCCTGTTGATCCTATCTGCACCCTTGTCTGAAATTCATTTGGTCGTCTTATTCCTAACCTGACATGCCTTGCTTTGGGCACAGTTAAAGGGTACCTTTCTGCCTGTATGTGTGTGCCAGACCAACCTTCCCTGTTCAAGTCACCTGTTGCAACTCGTTTCCTCAAAGGTTTACAACATGCATTTCCTCCTAAGCCCTTCATTATACTCCAGTGGAACTTGATTTTGTCCTCACTTTCCTCATGTGCTCACCATTTGAGCCTGTGCATTGCTGCCCTCCAAGACTGCTGACCATGAAAACCATGTTCCTTTTGGCTATAACATCTGCCCAGTGGGTTAGTGGTTTTCAGGCCCTTTCAGTTCAGCCTCTGTACACAACCTTTTTTCCCCCAGACAAACTGGTCATTAGGACCTGTACCTCCCTTTAGGTCACAGCCTGCCAGACAGCGCTGTCTGGTTTCCTAAAGACATATAGGGGGCTTTCAAAAAGTTGACCTAGGAATTCATTCCGCTTGTTAAGTCATTGTCTTTGTGGTTTGTAACTCACGCTTTCTGGCTTCCCATTTGCTGACTTTATTTGCTTTAGGCTCTCCAGGTTCAGTTTGTCCCTCCTGTTGCCTAAACCGTGTTTTCTGTATCTTTCCATGAACTCACTTTCTGTTAAGAGGCCTTTAAATCTTGTTCTTATCTAGTCACATTTGCTGTGCATTCAACAAGGCCAAATGTCTTGCCTTGTCTTCCAACGGTGTTTGTTTATTTTTCTTTCTCTTGACCTCAAAGTGAGAGGATTTATTGACAATCTTGCTGGATACTGGGGGTAGGAAAGAGTTTTTTTTTTTCTAGCACACGACAATGTTTAAATTAAAAGTGTGAATATATCAGAATTATGAACGCACAAGTAAACATGTTTTGTTATTTCGAAGTGTTTTGGAAACCAATCTTTTGATATGATCAAAACAAATCATTAAACTAGGTTATGCAATTTCCAAACATTTGTCTGTGCACTGTATAGTTGTATTAGTAAAACTATGTCTATGCAAATGTAATGGTCATTTCAATTGAAAATGTGTTGTGTGTAATGGCAGTGTGCTACCACACCATGAATATTCCACTTTACACCACTCCACTCCGAAACAATCTACTCTATGCCACTGCACTCTGCATCACTGCAATCAGTGCCACTGCACTCTATGCCAGTTCAAGCTACACCGCTCTACTATACCCTGTACCACTCTGCTCCATGCCATGCACTCTTCGCAACTCCACTCTACACCACTGCACTCTGAACTAAAAACTGCACCAAAACACTTTACTCTGTAACACTCAACTATATTCCCCAGGACTCTACACCAATCCAGTATACCTAATTCTAATCTAGTTTGCACCATTGTACTCTGTGCCATGGCACTCTACACCACTGTATGCCATAGCACTATATGCCACTCTACACAACTGCACTCTATCCTGCACCACTCCACTATGAAGCTATTTACTCTACGCCATTGCACTCTACTCCACTCTTAAACATTGCACTCTACATAGTTGCACTCTGTCACTGCACTTTACTCTGCATCACTGTATTGTAAACCACTGCTCTCTCTACCACTCTACTTCACTGACACTCTACAGCACTGCACTCTGCTACTGAATACTGCGCCACTCTACACCACTGTACGCTATGGCACTATACTCTACACACCTGCACTCTGTCAATATACTTTGCCACTCAATACTACTCTGCGCCACTCTACTCTGCGCCACTCTACTCTGTGCCACTGTATTCTACACCACTGCACTCAGCGCACCTATACTCCGTAACACTGACTAGACTGAATGAACAAGCTATTCCCAGTGTGTAGTACGACCAAACAGTGCACTGGTTACACCTTTTCATGTCAGGCAGACTATAACACTGCCTACTTTCTTTGCCCCATAATCTTACCAGAGGAGAAGAGAGGAAAGACTACACCGTGTGGACACAAAAGGTGCGCTGTCATTTTACATTGATCGTACCAAGGACATCTGGGTGGATGATCAACGCTCTGTTGGTTTTACAGATGTGCAGAAAGACTAGGCACTTCACACAAGAACCATCTCCAGATGGACTGTCGTCTGAATTAATATCTGCTATGCAATGGCTACATTTCAGCTCCATTAGAGCTTATTCCACCAGCGCTAAAGCTGTGACCTCTGCATTGGCGTTTGCCGAACACTGCCCAGACAGTCGTTCTGGCGTGATGGGCTCTTTGCAGAATGTTGCATTAAGAAGTCCTTGAGGACAGAACAGGCAGACTCACCTCTGGGGAGTGATTGCTTCGGTATCTATTCTAAGGTTTGGAATCTGCAACTAGAAGTCTCTCTCAGACGAACAAGTTACTTACCTTCAGTAGCGCATTATCTGGTAGACTGTCTAGCTGCCCATTTCTTACAGATCCTCCCCATGCTGTGGATTGTATTTTATTAACAGTTGAAGAGATCCTTCAGGACCTGGCTTTAGCTCACTAGTCATTCCTTCTGAGCTTCGCTGTCTTTCTAATGCAGACAAATAGTCAAGAACTGAGGTCAGCGTGCTGGAGTGGTGCCTTTAAGGGCACTAGCATGTCCGTTCTGGCGTGGATGATGCCACACACAGCTGAATTACACCATCTACCAGCATGCAAGTGGAATGTTTCCAAATATTTCTGGATCCAATCTGATGCCTGGGGAACATTCTAAAGTAAGGAATCTGTGCCTAGATAGCCACTACCACTACCAAATGTAAGTAACTTGTTCAGTTATGATATTGGCGTTCCCGTCTCCCCTACCAGCCTTTCCAGTTCAAGTCCTGAATTGTGATGAGGTTCATTAGGGGTTTGGCCAATCTGTACCGTCTAACACCAGTGGGACCTAAATCTTGTTTTAACATTGTTAATGGGGGTCTCTGTTTGAGCCCCTTTACATTATCAGTTGCGATTGTCAACCATCAAAACTGTCTTCTTGGTGGCTATCGCATTTGCAAGGTGGGTTAATTAGTTGCAGTCACTTAGTGCTTGCTTGGTGGTTCCAACTTTTTTCCCCTCACAAACCGGTGTTGCGAACCACAGCAACTTTGCTCATAAAAGTGGTTACTTTCTTCCATCTGGATGAGTCCATTACCCTCCCATCCTCCTCTTCCCCTGTCCCGTCCCACAAGGAGGAGGAACAGCTGCATTGTCTGGCTGGTGGTCAGTTTTTTTGTTTTTGTTTATATTTTAATTGTCTCTACCATACTAGGACTTTGTGTACCTGTACACTGATGTTTCTGTGTCTAAAGTTACTTGTTTCCGATTTTTAGGTATGGATTTTGACATTGGCTTCTCGTACATTAATCTTTGTTTGGGTATGTACCCATGTGCATGGATCTGTACCCATGTGCATCCTTGGCTGGCATGCCATATTGTTGCATTCAGTTTGGTGCTCGGCAGAGTACCATGAAACTATCAATCTTCCGTACATGAACAGATACAAGGAAACACTACCACAGTACTAAGTTGGTCTTTACTGTTTTTTTCAAGTAATACACAGGTCAATTTTATTTTGTTAGAAAAAAGCAAAATGATAGAAATATATATTTCATCACACTGTATCAGTCATGGTATTCAATCATTTTTATATATACTAACCATTCAAAATTAGAAAAATATAATATAAAGAGTTCTCATTAAGAGTGGGCATTTATCAGATATAAATTCTGTTAGTATTGAGGTAAAATGTTCTTGTTCGGTGTTTATTTACATATGCTCCTGTCATTAAGAAACATATGTGCCACCTTTCTCAGGTGTTGAGGATGTAGACGTATGCTCTAACCAAGTTACTCATTTAAGAAACAAGTTACCTGTGTTGTATCCCTGATGTGCCACTCACCAGCGAAAATAATTAAATGCAACAGGGGCCCCCAATTACTACCCGGAAAAGGGATGTATAGATGTAAGTACACCAAAGGTTCTTTGTGGAACAATTACAATTGGAATGATCACAAAATAAATTTCAGTCAAAGGCAGGAATTGCTCAGTGATCATTTACTGATAATAACAGATTAACTGGACCTTCTTTTAGGTCTTTATAAGATATATTAGTACTTCAAAGAAATGTTATCAAGGAATCACACAGTGAAGTACAAAAAAAAACCACTGTCATAGTCCACAATGGAACATTGAGCTGATTTCATCAGTAGGTACAAATATTTGAGTCCTTTTGGTTCAGTAACTTAAACAATTTTAAAACTATTTAGTTCCAGTGGTCAGAATCGTCAACGGTGTTTCGGCTCATAGCCTTTTATGGGTCATCAGCAGGACCTTAATTATTCCATGGAGCAAGAGCAAAGAGTATGAAATATGGTGGGAACCAAAAGTAGCAAAAATTAAGGGGTGAAATCAAAAGAGAGAATGACTGGTGTAGCTGAAGAATTCAGTACTCACTGTTCTAAGTGGGAGTCTGCAGTAAACATTGCATAAGTATTGTGAGAAAATGGAACAAATCGTGAGTGGATGCAAAATGGTTGAAGGGTTCTATTGTGACCCTTCACTGAAAAACGGCAAGAACACCTTGGGGGTGAGTCTTTGCTTCCATTTTCATAAATAGCTGTGGTTCCATCACAATATCTTTTTATTTAGGTGATCTCTTTAACACCTGCTTTTGATGTGTTATGTTATGGGTTTTTTTTTCTCACTCTAAGGCCAGCCATTCCTTGGTCATCTATTAAGTGCAACTCTAACTTCTCTGTTTATCGAAAGAAGGCTCAATCGCACTCTTCACGCGGTAGGCACAAGTTTTTGTTTTTTCTCCATTTTCTCACAATGCTCATTCCTTTTTTTTTTTTTTTGGCAGACTCCACAAACCGTTCCAAGTTCAGTGGCTACTGAATTCTTCAGTTACTCCAGTGGGTTTTTCTTCTAATTTCGCCCCTTAATTTTGCACTAACTCCAGTTTCCACCTTATTTTTTTCAGATTCTCTGCTGTTGCTCCATTGAATTATTTATGTTGCTTATAATGCTAATTGTCAAAACACCACAGACGATTCTGACAATTGGAAATTGTTAAAAGGTTATTTAGGTTAGAGAACCACTACGACTCAACTGTACAAGTGAAATCACTTCAATGTTCCATTGTCATTTGTTCTTTTAGTGTTACTATTACACTGGTGGTGGTTCATTCACAGCTGACACTTGATCACATTTCTTGAAGTTGCAAATGTAAAGCTTATAAAGACTTACAAGTAGGTTGGGTTTCTCTGTTACGATCACTGAATGATGATTGATTGACACCTGTCTTGATTGAAATTAATTGTGTGATTGTTGTAATTGTTCCACACAGAACCTTTGTTGTACATATATCTATGTATATATATATACACACACACACACACACAACCTAGTAATTGCATTATTCACACTTTCACGCATCTATGGGAATTGGGCTGCTTCCTGCTGAAGTTACTGTCAGCAGTAACCAACATAATCTTAATATTGCCTTTCAGATGTTTAGAGTGGTCTCCATATCTTGAAAAGCCTGTACAGCCAGTCTGTATTTATATAAGGTACAGCCTTAAACAGGCTATCCAATGAAAAGCACAATCTCGTCTCACTAACAATCACCAATAATAAGCATTCCAAAACGCTTCTTTCTGTTGGGGCTTGAGGCATATTTTGACATAATTCCCTGGATGTCCTCAGTCTTTATTACTGGCTGCTCTGAACATTCTTCTTAAGCCAGCTCTACCCCTATTGGACTCTCGTACTTAATGCTTGCTTCAGATTATAAAGCCTGACACGTATATAGCTTGACATGGTCAACAGTTCTGCTCTGTTCTAATCAGGATGGGTTGCATGTAAGAGTTTCCAGTGACACGCCAAGAAGTAGATGTGCTGATCAAATTATTAGATGTGACTAACAATGTGTACAAGAATTTGTACCTTGAGTCCCCTCCCCTCCCCCGCCCCCCCCACCATGGGTGGTACCCCAGAATTATTTACAACCTGCAAACATATTAGGTTATCGAATGGGGATAGGAGGAAACAGCACAAGCAGAAATTACTTAAACTTGAGTGGGAAGAGGAGAGTTAAAGAAAGTTGGGGGGGATGATGTGTATGAAATCAGTCTCCTGTTCTGTTACTTGAAAATGGAAGAATATTTCCAATATGTTATCAGAACAGTGCACACTGGTAATAAATATACAGTATAGCCATGATGGCTCTCTCTCTGGCTCATATATATCTTCATTGTGTAACAGCTCACTCAGTTATGGGGTATATGCGTGTGTGTGTATATTCATATATATATATATATATATATATATATATACACACACACACACATTTACATACACATATATATATATATATATAGAGAGAGAGAGAGAGAGAGAGAGAGAGAGAGAGAGAGAGAGAGAGAGAGAGAGAGAAAAAAAAAAAAAATTACTGTGTACTTAAAAGGGAATTAAATGATGGCTAGTGGTTGATTCTAGTTCACAACCTGGAAAACAAAACTTGGAATGTTCTTCAAATGTAGTTGTTTCAACAACCGAAGGTCATAAAACATAACTTGTGGTTTTGTGATGAATTACATTGAAACTAAGATACAAGGCTTGGTGACAATGGCAAGCTGAAAGTAGATAAAGGTAACTTCTTTTATCACTATAAGTTGAGGGGAGTACAGAAGACCTCCCAAACTGTTGGACCTGCCTAAGAGAGGGGTTTGCCAAAGGGATGTGGGGTTGCATCTATAAGAACCATTGGAATTCTTAGAAATACTGAAGGGAAAGGCTGCATTCACAGTTCAAATCAGAAATTGTAAAAAGTGTGTTGTGCAAGACTTGTGTGAAAATGTCAGGCTTAAGTTCAGCCTGTTTAAAGGCCATCCTGGTTGGTGCCATAGTCTGGCCCAGACTTGACTACTGCAATATGATCTCTGCAGAAGTGTCCAAAAAGGGGGTTACCAAGCTCCAAATGGCAAAGGTACTGGACTCTGACCCATGGACCAATAGCTATCTGGCAGAGCTCTCGCTATTACTTTCAGCGGTGGAATTTGAGTAAGGTTGAGCTTAGCGTCTGGTTTTGTGTTTGCTGCAGAATCTTTGGTAGTACATACAAGATAAACATGGTATCTAGCAAATTGTGTGCTGCTGCCCCTGAGGCAGGGGATAGGATGTGGCTGCAGAGTGTGGATGGAGAAGTTACCTGCTGCTTGCATGCTATAGTCTATCCGTGAGAGTCTATCCACCTGGTGCTTCATGTAGAAAGGATGTCTGGAGGTAATGCAGACCTGGGCACTAGACTGTTGGGTCACATGCTCTTTGGGTTTGATATTAGCAAGAATCTGGAGCAGGAACACTGTGCAAGAGTCAAGTGCAAAGGTTAGGATGAGGGCCACCAGGGCTCAGAGCCCACACTTGTCACACAAAATGACTATTCTTGATTTGGAGTTGAGCAGTATCATGGTAGACAAATGAATTATGATGGTTAGATGTGTGCCTGGTCTTCAGGGCTTTCATGGTTAATTAGTTCTGACCACTTGGTTCTAGAAGGGTCAGCAGACCCAGGAAAGCTCTGCTGCATAATTGTGTGGCACAAGATTCCTTCCTCCACTCCCAGGGCCTGTGTCTTCTTCTATCCTAAACTCAAACAAATATTCCCACAATAGCTTTGTGTACTGCAGGATGTCCAAAGCAGATTCACAGGACAGAGCTCTGAGGGACAAAGATCCTTATGTTTACCCCTTTGATCCATAGGGTGGGTATATATCTCAGTGTGGTGCTGTGTGGCGTATGGGTTCAGTGTATTTCTCAGTGGGGTGCAGTGGATGCCTACAGAGGCTGGGATTCTTAGTCTTGTCACAATGTGATAAGTCCCGGAGACTAATATTTGTGAAATAAACTGATTAAAAAGGACAACTAGCCAGCTCTTCACACCGCCACTTGATGTTCAGGATTTCACATTGTGCGCTGCGATCCTGCATGCTAGAAACAACCCATCTCTCTTTGTGCTGTATTCTTGTTGGGGGAGTATATATGCTTCAGGATAGACACAAGCTGTGGGTGGGTGTAATCACACAATAGGATGGTGGGGTAGGAAACTTTCAAGTGGGACATTCCATTACAGCACCTACATGCTAGTCTGATGGCCATTCAGCAAACCTACCTATACAACAAACCAACATTCCCTCATTTGTCATCATACTGTGCACAAATTCTATGTCAAATTAAAGCGTTGAATTAAATAAATGCTTTCTGTAGGAAATGTGTTCTTTCTGCAGGGTGACTCCAGATATTTTTTTTACCATTTTAATGCACCTTGTATGTTTGCTGGCTGTAGAACTCTACATTTCCCCCCCCAGCTAACCTGTGCTAAAGTGCACGTGCTTTCCTTTTCAACATGGTCCATAGCATATGGCACAAAGTCTAACCGGGGCCTGTAAGTTAAGTCACTGGTGGACTACTGCACCCATCGCCACCCACCGCAGTGACCCTGCAAACGACTGCTGGCCTACCATTTGCAGCCTGGCACACGTCAAAGAAACCTTCCCAGTCATAGACAAATGTTGGCTGACACCTGGGCAGGGTCCTTCCTTTGTTCCTCATCCATGCAGGTTTTGGAGTCTATTTTGACCTTACAGTGACAAATCCTGTTGAGGTGTAAAATCCTGCTTGATAGGTCTGCTGTGGTTTTACTTATAACACTCGGGGTGCACTTCAAGGGTCATGAACAGGATGTCAAAACTGTTCTTCAGGAGAAGTGTGGCACAGTGGTTAGAGCAGCAGACCCTGATGCAGAGATCTGGCCCAGGACCAGGGTTCAGTTCCTGCCTCGGCAGGTCTTGGGCTCAATTCCCTTGGACCAGATAATTCTGGCTTCGGTGCCTAATCTAATTAATGGGTCCCACTCTATAACTCTGGGCAATAGCTTGCTTAATCTCCACAACGACCCTGACAACGCTTGGATGCCTGGCTTCACCCTAGGGGTTACCCAGAAGTGGGTGTCTCACAGGGAAAAGCCAGGAGGGGTTCCACAGCGGTATGCGTACAGCGCCTTGAGACCCTAACGGGTGAGTAGTGCGCTATACAAGTGTGAAATTTACATTTATTTCTTGTGTATACACTGTCTCGTTGCTGGAAAACTCTGCTTTGTTCTACCAGATATTTGTGTCTGGGTTGATTTGGGGGGGGGGGAGGGAAGGGTGGGTTTGTAGAGTCCCAAACTGGATTTTAATGTTAGGTGTGTAAGGGCACTGGGATTACCATAGTACATTCCCCAGACACACCCCAAGCCTTTAGAGCCCATGTTTAGTGTGGCTGAAGACTTCAGCCATATTGCAAACCCTCAACGTGGGTAAGGTCAGCCATGGGAACCTTTATCCCATTGGTAGGGGGTGGCCAGCCACTAACTTATGCCAGGCATGAATGTGGCATCCCCAGGTGTTTACTTTAGCACACTCCTGGACTTGAGGAAGATCATTAGAGGACTGAACCTGCTGTCTACCTGAGAAGATCCCTGGAGCACTGGACCTGCTCTCTCTTGTACCAAGAACAAAAACGTGGGCTAAGGATCATAAGGCTGCAGGGACACAACAAGCTACAAGAGGCCTTTCCTGCAGCCGACGTGTGCAACTGGGCCCTGCTGTTTGGCTCTGCCTGATACCCTGTGAGTCTCTAAGTGCCTCCCCTGGCAGGAGGAGATTTAAAAGTATCTCCTATGGTGGATTGGGATGTAAGACAGAAGGTAGAATCTTTCACCAGGAGAAACTCGGGGCTGTATTACACCTAGTTCCCCTGGGGTGCAACAGGTGTGTGCACCCCCGAGGCACTACAGTATTACATAAGAGGCTGCAGCCAATTCTGATAGCTCTGGTGCACATGTAGGGCAGGTGCTAGCTTGAGCTAGCGTTCTCATATTTGCATGGGGGTGTGGCCTCATGCAAACGAGGGAATCACTTTGCCTCTGTGCCCCACCCCCCTTCCTTTATTATGGATGCGGGTGCAGAGGCAAATAGGCCCTTAGGAGGTACACTTACAATACACCAACAAAAAAAAAATGGTGGTGTGTAGTGAGTACCCTGAGGGCAGTCCTCTGGAGATGAGAAAGGGGTCCCATGGGCATAGGGTGACCAGATGTTCCAGGTTTGACCAGATAGCCCCAGTTTTGGACTTCTGTCAGAGTATCATGATAGGGCTCGCCAAATACATGTCCCGGTTTTGAGATTGGGGGATTGAGGTCAGCCAGAGCTCTGCATTTAAAATGCTGCTCATAGAGTGAACCCTCTGATGATAAATCTTTCAGCACCCTCGAAAGGCAGGCATCTCTTTCTAAAGCAACTTCTCAATTCTCTCATCTTTATTGGAGAGAAGGGGTAGCAGCTGAGCTTGACATGCAGCATGCTACAGAGCATGCCTTTGTTTTGGTGCACATGCCATTATACAAACCATTTGAGAAAGTTTTTGTGGCCTGCTAATCAGGTGTGCCTATGAAATAAAAAGGACTGAAAGGTTCACAGTCCTAACCCTGTCATGATTTAGTCATTACCATGTTTTTGTGCTATAAATGGACATTAAATATGGATCATTTGCATTTGATGTCCTCCGTGAATACCACAAAAATGCCTCTCAAACATTGTGCGATAGTTTTGCTAGCTGTGTAATCATCATGTGTACGTAACATTGGGGGTTATTACAACTTTGGAGGAGGTGTTAATCCGTCCCAAAAGTGACGGTAAAGTGACGGATATACCACCAGCCGTATTACGAGTTCCATAGGATATAATGGACTTGTAATACGGCTGGTGGTATATCCGTCACTTTACCGTCACTTTTGGGACTGATTAACACCTCCTCCAAAATTGTAATAACCCCCTCTGTATCCAGTTTTTTATGTTATCGTAGACAAAGGGCCTTATTATAAATTGCTCGGTACTGTGGCAAGAATAAAATCTGGTCACCCTACATGGACCCCTCCCCCCAGACATCCTCCTTCAGGCAGGTGCAGTCAGTCACTGCACCCTCATGCAACAGGATCTCTCTTCCGTTGTTAAAATGAAGGCGGCTGCCGCCTGAACTGTGAAATACGGGGCAGCTTGTAAACGGGTGTCTGTGTTGTAGGAATGATTGTTTTTCTGCAGGAAGGGACACCTTCCTCTACAAAAACAATCCATGGAGGCGTTTCCCTCCTTCTCTAGGTGTACTGCAGAATGCAGCACACATAGAGGAATACACAAGGAAAAATGAAGTTATTTCTCCTTGTTGTACCCCCCGGGGGGGGGGGGAGGGCATAGGCTTTTGCCACATTCCCAGGTTTACAAAACCTTGTAAATCTGTGAATGCATCAAAATTGATGGGTGTTGTGTGGGAACACCCACCGCAACGCCCATTGAACGCCTCTTTAACGCATAGTCAGACAACGCAACGACTTGTGCTGCGTTGCCTTACTCCATATCTACAAGCCATGAACAAGTAAGTGTCTTTGCGTGGCCTTGTAGATATGGACCTGCAGCGCCGGTGGGTCACAAAAAGTGACCAAATGTAAATAAGCCCCTCCGTTTCCATTTAAAGTGAGGACTGGGGTAGAAATAATGTAAAAGTAATGCTAAATGTAGGCCGGCAAGGTACTAAAACACGAGGTTGAAGTGTGGAGTTAATGGTTTGTATCCCCCGCTAATAAAACTGCATGGTTCGGACCTCCTATAGGCCACGGGGTGCAGACGTCCAGATTCAGGGTTCTCAGTAAACACGCCCTGAACCCGAAGTCCCTTAAAAATCAGCTGATTGGCTAACATGGGAGTGGTCCATTTTACCCACCCAGGAGGGGGGTGCGGAGCAGAAGGTTCTATCCCGGTTATCTGAGTTACAGAGCATCACATCCATTAACGGGGAGGAGAACAGAGTCACTGAAACACTACAATGGCCTGATGTTGCAGACAGATTTATTCTGGAGGATGTTCCACTATTGGAGACCAAGGCATTCAGATCAGAAGCTGCCGGGGAGGGAAACACACCATCAGCAAGGATGCAACGTCTTACAAGTGCATTATTGTTACATATAGATTTAAAGCACAGCACGGTACACGTGTACACACAGGGGGACTGTACCATGGTGTAAGAACAGGGGGGGTGGGGGAATCTCAGCAAACGCAGACTGTACCATGGTGTATGAACAAAGGGGGGGGGGGGTGACTCAGTAAATGCAGACTGTACCATGGTGTATGAACAAAGGGGGGGGGTGACTCAGTAAATGCAGACTGTACCATGGTGTAAGAACATAAGGGGGGAAGGGATCTCAGCAAATGCAGACTGTACCATGGCGTAAGAACAGAGGGGGAATCTCTGCAAACTAGTCAGCTTTTCACACAGACTGTACCATGGAGCACAGTAATCTGAGCCCTATACCATGCAGTGCAGAAGGGAGATGTCAATATCTTCTGTGCACATTGGGTTATACTTCCTCATGCAGTACAGACAGGCCATGGTATGGAGCTTTGCGCACAATCCCATTGTACAGACACATAATAGAGCTTTGTAGATGGGATTGTACCATGGCATATACAGTGGGGGTGGTCAGAACAAGTTATGCAGGTTTGCATACAGGAATGTACCATGATGTACAGGAGACCTAGGACTGTACCACAGCATATACAGAGGGAGGAGGACTGTGCCATGGCATATACAGGGGTGAAGGACTGTACCATGGCATATACAGTGGGGGTGGTCTGAACAAGTTATGCAGGCTTGCACACGGAACGGTACGATTATGTACAGGAGAGATAAGAAAATCCTCAACATGCACATAGGAGTGTACCCTGCTATGCAATACAGAAAGGGGCATTTGTCCAAGTTTTGTATCCTTGCATGTGGCCAATACCATGGTGTATCGATTAGAGAGGGGAATCTGAGCATGTTATGCAGTTTTCTACATAACACTGCACCACCGTACAGGGAGGAATCTGAAGTGTTCGTGGCAGACGTGGAGCAATCTAAGCACATTGTCCAGCACCGCTAGTGGACTATATGCCATGGTATACTGCGCAGGGAGAGGTGGAATCTGCACATTCACATAGCTATGGAACATATTACAGCGTGGGGAAATATGAGCCGTATGTGCAGGACTGTACCATTTGAATGTCCCATAGGGGCTTATGGGCTATACCGCTGCATATCTCACAGCAAACCCATGGTATCCATATATTTGTATAGAAAAGTTGAATTGCTCTATGGTACATGTAAAACGGGAGAAAGGAGTATGACCAAGTCATACAGCACTTTATACAAGATGGTACCACAGTAAGCTGCAGAGAGGGGAATCGTAGCGCAGGGTAGGACTGTATGATGTTGCATGTACTGTAATCAGAAGAGGTATGTTGGTCAGCAGTGCTCTACATTGGGTTAGTTTGCCTTGGAATGCACCAAAGTGTGGTCTTCCTGCATCTTCATGACTTCAGTCTTTGAAAATGGCATCCCTGCGCCCTTCCTTCTTAGGTGTTGGGGACACTGGTGCTAGACTTCAGTGTCTTCTACTTGATCTATGGGTGAGAGTTACATGGGGTCCTGTAAACAGCTGGCAGCGTCTGCCCATCTTGTCGCGCTGGGTTAGTTGCTCCTTTGGGAGGCACTTAGGCTCTATCGCATAGAGGAGAAGGGGGACTGGGAGATACTGGAGCTGTCCAGTGTACAGTCTCCCACAAGCCAGTTAATGATAAACAATTGAATACAGTGTTCTGCAATTACAACTCCTCAATACAAACTTAGGGGAGGAGAGAAGGTCACCTAAGGCATTGCTTGTTAGGAGCAAGGCCCTCACCCAGCCTTAGGTGGCATGCTTCATCATCAGGCTTGCTCCTCTTCAGGCCGGCACTGCAATGCCTGATGGGCCCCGCAAGATGGTTCTTTGCCAGAGATCTTTTTTGATAGGTGCCAGAAAAATACTGGGGGTACCAACTGTATCCCAGTATGTGAAGGCTAACAAGCAAACGCCTCAGGTCACCTCCTCTCCTATCCCAAGTTGTTATTGAGGAGTTGTAATTACGGAACAGTGTACGAAGGCTCTATCAACAAAGGTTGTGTGGTGGGAATTTCCAAAGTCCTGGCTGCTTCATCTTACATTTCTCTGCAACTCCTGGCTATATATGTGGGTGGCGTGGAGTAAATAATATTGCAATGCCGCAGCCTCTGTAGTACTACCGTAGTGTGGACAGTGATCTGGTGGATCCACGTGTAGGAGCAGGAAGACTCGACGTCATTAGCTGATAGGAGCTGTCATTGTGGATGCTGAAGTGCATTGTGAGGCGGCTAGCTCCGAGTCGAAATGGACTCCAAAGCATTTGCCTTCATTTGCAGCAGTGGGGTTAGCTGCAGATTATGCCCCTTGTGATCTTGTGCAATCGTTCATACTGCCATCTGGTTGTTCCTGGAAATGCCTATATTTCATATATGTGTGGACTTGTAGACTTTGCTGTTCAATTACCTTTGCCAACAGCTGCATCCAACTACTGGTGAAAAGGGTGCAATCTATGGGATATCACAGGCATCCTGTGGGAGCGCTGATTGATCTCATTGGCAAGATTGGTATCACCAGAGACCCAAGCCCACCTTCCCATGTGCTCCAGCATTGCTATGTGGTCCACTGTGTCAGTATCTGACGACCAGCGGAAATTAATAGGGCCCTTTGCTTGTCCTGCATCAAGAGACCAAAACAGATTCTCCCCTATATCATATGAACTCGGTTTGGTGCTCTCCGAACCGTGACTGTTAGTGATGCAGGATATTCTTCACTTCTACATGGTATCAGAGCAGATGGCATGATCTTGCTTGGGAATGAAGCTCAAAGATGGGTGCTGTATTTTTTCCAGCTCTTTGAAGGTCTGTGGTGAGCTTCTTTAGCACGTGGGATATTGTGGCACTCTTCAGAGCGCTGGGAAGCGAGCTCGAGTGAATGCATGAATTAATTACTGGAATCATGATAGGAGCTATGTCTTGGGTGTCTCGGGTGCCAAAACTGGACCTGTGTGAATCAGCAGGTAGGAGGATTTGTTTTTTCCAGCCACGCGGGGCACTTAGGTGATGGGACCTTGGTGGAGGGCATGGTTACACGCGTGTGGCATGTAAGGACATTTGTGAAGCGCAGACTTGCTAGACAGTGGCAGACTGTGGAAGAGGCGATGTAGCCCTGCAATACGACTGACGATCGCCTACACAGATCAGCATATTCTCTAGAAGGTGGACTCCTATTGTATGGGCAGCTTGTGCTTTCTGAAGAACTGTGTTCTGAATTGAAGTAGAGGGAGCAGTTCTGATATTGATAGAGAAGTTGTTTTAGCTTCTATGTGTATCACTGGAAAAGGCCTTTGCATTTCATTATTTATCATCTGTGCGATTTCCTGCCTTTGAGCACCTCAGATGGGTATTGTTATGGCTAGGTATGCAGTGGTGCTATTTCTAGTGACTTTGCATCTAATGTAGCTTTTATTATTTGTAAAAACATGATGCAAGATTGGAGGGGGGGTTAATGTAATTGCTTTTGTGTTGGGGTGAAGTGGCCCAGCGCCTTCAGGCCTTTGATGAAACAGGCTGCAGATTGCAGGTCACCTCTCTGGAGCCAAACTAGTGCTGGCAAGCTGTTGAGCAGAGTGTTGCCTCGATCCAGGAGAGAAGTCCAAGGCTTGCTCTCTTCTGAAGTTAGTTTCAAGTAAGAAGAGGTTCTCTTTTTCAGGATGGAGCAAGCTCTCTGTATTGGTCGTTTTGCAATGTGTTCTCTGAAGCAGAGGTCAAGGTCACAGGTGGAACCCAGTGATGTTGCACTGGTTGTCAAGTGGTCGGGAGGCGGGTTGAAGGGAAGCAACCTCAGATTTATTGTGGAAACCAAGACTTCAGACTGGCTGTAGGTGCTGTTGGCAAGCAGGAGGAATTCTGTCTTTTTTGGGTTGAGCTCGTGGTAGGAGGTTGACAGCAAATTCTGGATGAGATCGAGGCAGGTTGGAGCTGCTGGAAAGTCAGGCATGAGTCAAGGAGACAGTTTACATTGGTTCATATGTTAATCTGCATCAGTCCATGCTTGGCTTTGAAGGAGGCTAGCACATTTTTAGAGTTATGATGGAGGTTTCTTTTATTTTTAATACGTCTGTCTTTGATGGCTCTCTCTTCGAAGATTTTATGTGTCCTTTCTGTAGCATGAAGCTAGGCAGAAGGCGGCGGAGTGCCGCACCGGGTCGAAAACAAACATAAAGCCAACGAGTGATAGGAGAGCTAACTCCTCTGTCGACTCTTACTGCATTGTGATACGGCATTCTTTAAAGCGAAGTCCCTTCAACGCTTTCCTAAGTTGTAATTTGCTCACAAGTTCATTAGTCCTCTATCACATGTGGGGCATGTAGTGGGTGTATTTTAGTTTTTAGGGTTGCCATCTAAGCCCCTGATCACATGACCTTTGCAGCCATTTTTCAGAAAATCCCATGGTCTTTTTAAAATACAGTTGAGGTTACCCCGTCCCTCTTTTTTCATATTATTTTCATGGTGGGAAGTTCTGCATCTAATCCTTTGAGAGCTTCATTGAATGGTTTTAGTATATTCAATTGCTCCTCTGCTATTGTGTGCATTTCTGTTGATGTTGTAAGGTCTTGAGTATTTCTTCCAGCCTGCCTTAGTGGAAGGTGGTGGGTGCAGCAAGGGGGTATAGTCCTTCAGTGTCCGCACGGGTAGCTTTGGTAGGGCCAGATAACTCTCAGCAACTATAGCAGACTACGGTGAACAGAGAAATTCAATATAGATATAACCAGCACCTGGATTGGATGTCAATGTGTGATGTGTAGAAAACTGCCAGTGAATACCTGGCTGAGGGGTGCCCTGCTCAATCAGTCTGGATGAGTCTTAAAGGTTTCTAACTGCTTCTTCAGCTTGCTTGTTCTGTCCTTTTCCCCACACAAGGATTAAATGCTATTCATCCTCCAAATAGCAGAACTTTTTGGTGCGGATTGCGAGGACTACACAAGGTCTCCCTGAGTAAGGTGGAACTCTACCCTGGTAGCCGATACAGAACTTGTACAAAGCGTAATGTCCGTGGGCTCACAAGGCAATGCAAAAAAAACTATGTGAAATGGTGGATAGCTGGGATCAATATATTTTCTGAATGGGGGGGGGAAGGGGTGAATGTGGGCATGTTAATAGTTATACGGTGGGTTGTACCTTGGTGCACAGTAACGGGGAGGAGGGTTTAGGCAGGATTGCAACATTACATGTGTGAGAGCACCATGGTGTATAGCACAGTGTGTGCACCAGGGGAAGTTGACATAACATGTGAAGATAACCATGGTTTTGGGGTGTCTGCAAGTTGTACATCATTATAGTCGGGATAATACTCAGCTGTGAAACACCTGCTAGAATCTTCAGCGGTCATTACCATTTCTTGCTGTACACTATTGAGGGGCATTTACCATGTTCCACAGCACATCATTTGCAAAGCGCACACCAGAAACTAATATTGGCCAGCTTACTAGCTCTCACTCCTTATTTCAGTTTAACAAGTCTAGAAGGAAGATGGTCAAGTCAGCCCTGCTTAGATTTTAACCTGTCACATGCAGGTTGCACAGACTTCTAAGGCAACTGCTTGAGCTGATGAGGTACCTGTAGTGCCCTGTATGGTAAACCACCAGTGATGACCGGGGCCTTTGGTATGTTTCATGGCCAATTATTATAATGGCATGTCTTTCCTAGTGGGACCTGCTGTCTTTTTATGGTTATATCTGGGGGCATTAGATGGGAGCAGGAAGCAGCCAAAGAGCTGAGAGTACTGTGAATCCAGAGCCTCAGTTTCTTGCAGGGTTGCCTTTCATGATAAAATATGACTTTGCGTCGAGTGTCGCTCGGTGCAGAGTCATGCTTCATCATAGCTCATGAACCTCTGAAGATACCAGGGCTGGAGAACTACAGCAGCATTGTTGGTAAGTGATCTTTCCTTTGAGCATTTGGCTGTTTCCCTAAGTGCCATGCCGTTGCCCAAGCTGACTGGATAAGAGTTATGTCATCAGAACTGATAGCGGCTGTTCGGTTTCCAGGCGGGCCTAAAGCGTTTCCTCACCCCGCCAGTTGACACGCAGGCCTTTGTAGAAGGCTGCATGGGCTGGATTGTTGTAACAGTAGTTTGCACGCCTGCGTTGTTGCATGCCATGAGGCTTGGGGTCTCCGCCTTCTTTGGGACAGGGCAGGTTCCACTGAAGGTCTTGTCCAAGCGAGGTGTGGGCTTCGGCTTCTCGAGTGTGGCAATGGCCAGCTTCAGGTTGTCCAGTACTGTGGGGATGAGACTCACTATGCCTCCATACCAGTTCTTGGCCTCGTCGACGCTCAGGTGGTTCACTTCGTCATGGGGGTACCTGTAGGAAAGAGGTGAGAAACACAAACAAGTCAAAGGTCCTTATCTGTAAGACTCATGAAATGTGTGACCTTCAAGACACTTGTAACAGTAGAGATTAATTGTGCATGACAGCGAAGACCTTCCTAGAGTGGAAGAACTACCCAAGAGCTGAGGCTTCCCCAGAGTAGCACAACAACCCAAGAGCTGAGGCTTCCCCAGAGTGTAACATCTGCCCAAGAGCCATGAGTTCCCCAAAATAGGACACCTAGAAAGAGCTGGGGCATCTTCTAGAGTACTAGAGTAAACTAACAGCCCAAAAGCTGGACTAACTGTCCTGGTCAAGGACTAACCTGAGCTGAGACTTCCCCAAAGTGTAACAACTGCCTAAGTGCTGAGACTTTCCCAGAGCAGATAAACTGCCCAAGAGCTGAGGTTTCCCCAGAGTGTAACAAATGCCCAGGAGCTGATACTTCCCCATTGCAGATAAACTGCCACGAGCTTCTCCAGGCGTGAGGTTTCCCCAAAGTAATGGTGCAACTGCTCAATAGCTGAGGCTTCCCTTAAGTTGGACTAACTGCCCAGGAGCTTTCTGGGTTGGAACAATTATCCAAGAGCTACGGCTTCCCCAAGTGGAATAATTGTCCAAGAGCTAAGGTCTGCCTAGAGTGTAACAACTGCCAAAGAGCTGAGACGTCTCCAGAGGAGCAAATAGCTCAAGAGCTAATGCCACCCCAGAGAGAAACAACTGCCCAAGCGCTGAGGCTTTCCCAGGGTGGAAGAACTGCCCAAGAACTGAGGCTTCCCCAGGGTAGAAGACCTACCCAAGAACTGAGGCTTCCCCAGGGTGGAAGACCTACCCAAGAACTGAGGCTTCCCCAGGGTGGAAGACCTACCCAAGAGCTGAGCTGAGCTGAGGCTTCCCCAGGGTGGAAGACCTACCCAAGAGCTGAGGCTTCCCCAGGGTGGAAGACCTACCCAAGAGCTGAGGCTTCCCCAGGGTGGAAGACCTACCCAAGAGCTGAGGCTTCCCCAGGGTGGAAGAACTACACAAGAGCTGAGGCTTCCCCAGGGTGGAAGAACTACACAAGAGCTGAGGCTTCCCCAGGGTGGAAGAACTACCCAAGAACTGAGCTGAGGCTTCCCCAGGGTGGAAGAACTACCCAAGAGCTGAGGCTTCCCCAGGGTGGAAGAACTACCCAAGAGCTGAGGCTTCCCCAGGGTAGAAGACCTACCCAAGAACTGAGGCTTCCCCAGGGTGGAAGAACTACCCAAGAGCTGAGGCTTCCCCAGGGTGGAAGAACTACCCAAGAGCTGAGGCTTCCCCAGGGTGGAAGAACTACCCAAGAGCTGAGGCTTCCCCAGGGTGGAAGAACTGCCCAAGAACTGAGGCTTCCCCAGGGTGGAAGAACTGCCCAAGAACTGAGGCTTCCCCAGGGTGGAAGAACTGCCCAAGAACTGAGGCTTCCCCAGGGTGGAAGACCTACCCAAGAACTGAGGCTTCCCCAGGGTGGAAGACCTACCCAAGAACTGAGGCTTCCCCAGGGTGGAAGACCTACCCAAGAACTGAGGCTTCCCCAGGGTGGAAGAACTACCCAAGAGCTGAGCTGAGCTAAGGCTTCCCCAGGGTGGACGAACTACCCAAGAGCTGAGGCTTCCCCAGGGTGGACGAACTACCCAAGAGCTGAGGCTTCCCCAGGGTGGAAGAACTACCCAAGAGCTGAGGCTTCCCCAGGGTGGAAGAACTACCCAAGAGCTGAGGCTTCCCCAGGGTGGAAGACCTACCCAAGAGCTGAGGCTTCCCCAGGGTGGAAGAACTACCCAAGAGCTGAGGCTTCCCCAGGGTGGAAGACCTACCCAAGAGCTGAGGCTTCCCCAGGGTGGAAGAACTACCCAAGAACTGAGGCTTCCCCAGGGTGGAAGACCTACCCAAGAGCTGAGGCTTCCCCAGGGTGGAAGAACTACCCAAGAGCTGTGGCTTCCCCAGAGATGAAGTGAGCCTTCTCCAAGCTGGAACTTTACCTCAAGCCTTTTCCATTGAGGAACAATTGCCGCCAGTGGAGAGAGTTCTCCCATTTGGGAAAAATTACCCCACATAGTGAGCCTTCTCCTGTGTGGAACAATTGCCCTCTCGCCAGTGCGTCCTCACCAGATCAAGCTTCCTGAAATGATAGCCTGCCTCTGTCCCTGGGGATGGTATATGTGTTGATTTTCTGCCACCTTACTGCCTCCCCCACCGTTCTTGGGAGACATCTGGGTTGGGGGAATAAACAGTCAAGGCTCAGTTCCAGGAAGGGAGCTTCACTTATTTTATTCACACAGGAAGTGTCGCGTGGGCTCTCATTATTCTAAATGAGACTACTGGATTTCTAGGTAGCAGGATCGATAACGGTGTGGGGGACTGAGTCTGACCCACGTGTAAAGAACTCTGTCACCCTAAATCCGGTTTTTGCTCCGGCTAACTAGCAGTGCCTCATTTCTCCCATGTGGAAGAAATGATTTGGCAGCCGAGCGCATGACATCTTTGGAACTTCTCAGGGAAGTTGTGGTTACTCAGATCCAAACCAACTCTCTTATTTCCAATATGATCTCATATACAAATGACAAAGACAGTATAAGTTTTAAATAATGTTTTTAATAAAACGACTGTATTTTAGATATTAAGGCGTGAGCCGCAATAACCAGAACGATACAACACAGTAGGATTGAAATAGTCACCAAGAGAGTAAAACATAAGAACAAAGCTATCATATTGTCTAACAGTTTCTACTCTCCCTCCGCTTGTTCTATTTAGAGCACAGCATGTTAAGCTTCTAGCTTGCCTATTAGAATCACTGTGGAGACATCAGCCCTCATACCTGAGCAAGACCTGTGATCTTGGTTCAGCATCTGCAACGAGGCAGTCAGCGTCTAGTTGTGGTTCCCTGGTCGGAATCTCCCTCTTGCGTGTATTGGGACAAGGAAGTGATTTTATAACTAACATGTCATCGTGATCACAAAATGTCCCTACGCAGGAATGCCAAGTCTAAACTCCTACCACGTCTATCGGCAATGTACCAGACTGTATCTTTGACTGAAGCACAGAGTAAATATGTTATGGAGAACTCCAGTGCAGAAGTAGGCAAAACAGTGTGATATGAATAAAAAACAACACCGTAGAACTGGCTATTTGAAAAATAACAGTACGAAGCCTAATAAAAAGCATGTAGAGCAAAGTGCACAGAGGCTCTAAGCCGTCAGCAAATGAATAAAATATATTCAGGGCAAAGTGCACAAAGGCTTAAAGCCTGAAGCTAAAGCGCAATGAATACGTAAAACTAACCACACTACAGAAGTACTACCCACCTTTCCTGGGGTGAGTGTCAAGGGAAGAAACTTTCCAGCATGGAGGAAAGGGAGAGGCAAGACTCAAAGCATTAGCCGTCATTGCACCCCTATGCACACGCACAGCCAGAAGCCCCTGAACATCAGTGTTGGACCCACACACAGCCAGGAGCTCCTGAACATTAGTGTTAGACCCACACACAGCCAGGAGCCCCTGAACATCAGTGCTGGACTCGCACACAGCCAGGAGCCGCTGAACATCAGTGCTGGACTCGCACACAGCCAGGAGCCGCTGAACATCAGTGCTGGACTCGCACACAGCTAGGAGGCCGTAAATATCAGTGTTGGGCACACACAGAGCCAGGAGCCCCTGAACGTCAGTGCTGCACTCGCACACAGCCAGGAGATGCTGAATATCAGTGTTGGGCACACACAGAGCCAGGAGCCCCTGAACATCAGTGTTGGGCACACACAGAGCCAGGAGCCCCTGAACATCAGTGTTGGACCCACACACAGCCAGGAGCCCCTGAACATCAGTGCTGGACTCGCACACAGCCAGGAGCCGCTGAACATCAGTGCTGGACTCGCACACAGCCAGGAGCCGCTGAACATCAGTGTTGGGCACACACAGAGCCAGGAGCCCCTGAACGTCAGTGCTGCACTCGCACACAGCCAGGAGACGCTGAATATCAGTGTTGGGCACACACAGAGCCAGGAGCCCCTGAACATCAGTGTTGGGCACACACAGAGCCAGGAGCCCCTGAACATCAGTGTTGGACCCACACACAGCCAGGAGCCCCTGAACATCAGTGCTGGACTCGCACACAGCCAGGTGGCCGTAAATATCAGTGTTGGGCACACACAGAGCCAGGAGCCCCTGAACGTCAGTGCTGCACTCGCACACAGCCAGGAGACTCTGAATATCAGTGTTGGGCACACACAAAGCCAGGAGCCCCTGAACATCAGTGTTGGGCACACACAGAGCCAGGAGCCCCTGAACATCAGTGCTGGACTCACACACAGCCAGGTGGCCGTAAATATCAGTGTTGGGCACACACAGAGCCAGGAGCCCCTGAACGTCAGTGCTGCACTCGCACACAGCCAGGAGACTCTGAATATCAGTGTTGGGCACACACAAAGCCAGGAGCCCCTGAACATCAGTGTTGGGCACACGCACAGCCAGGAGCCCCTGAACATCAGTGTTGGACCCACACACAGCCAGGAGCTCCTGAACATTAGTGTAGGGTCCATGCACAGCTGGGAGTCCCTGGACATCAGTGTTTGGACAATGCACAGTCAGGCAGGAGCCCCTGAAGATTAGTGCTGGACCCACAGACAGCCAGGAGCTCCTGGACATCAGTGTTGGGCACACTTACAGCCAGGAACCCCTGAACATCAGTGTTGGACCCACACACAGCCAGGAGCTCCTGAACATTAGTGTTGGACCCACGCATAGCCAGGAGCCTATGAATATCAGTGTTGGATCCACACACAGCCAGGAGATGCCTGAACATCAGACCTGCCCACTCCAGTCATTGCATGGTTTCACTTTGAGTGACTTATTTTGCCCTGGCATGTTTATAGCTACATTTTAAAAAACAAAGTGCACCAAGAATAGAGCATTTTAGACAGTAGTACCTCCCAGTGACTTATAGACCCTATATATGGTAGGGTTTCATCAACTAGGTCATAACTCAAAAAACATGTATTGTAATTTTCAATGTTGATTCACCGTTATAATCTAGGTTTTGGTATATTTATTTATCCTACAGAAAACAAACACAAGTCATTAGAGTAGCTAGTGTGTATATGCAGATTCCTCGGTGTAGGACACAGCTCCTCAGGTTTGTGACTGACCTTTTAAGCACTTGTACCTGACTTAAGAGGAACGGATAACAACTATGTGTGGAACTGCAGCTTCAGGAAAGAATTTTTCTGCTTTGTATTGGTCATCGACACCGGATCTTGTTTCACTTGTATTTTTTTCATTTAAAAACAGTTCATTTGAGCAATTTTTATTGTAACTAATCTTTTATTTTTTAAAACCTGTTTTAAAGTTTTCAGAAAATATGTGTATAGTTATTCACTTTCTCATACAATTTCACATTCATTGGATGCTTCACATTTTTAACACAAACTTTTTATTTTCATTCATTTTACCTATGAATAATAAAAATATTTTATTATTCAATATTTTATAGACCTTTTTCAATTTTATGTAAGACATCTCCAGGAACATTACAATTTGTAAGCATTTTGGAAATGTTTTACAAAATATAATTATCAGTTGCATTTATTTGTTGCGTCATATATCCATTGCATAGCTTTTTATGATTTAAGTTGTATTTTTTTTAAATTATCCCTATAATTAGTTCAGTATTTGTAGGTTAATAATGTTTTTATCTGTAGTTAGTGTAAGACTGTTCTAGTGGCCCATGTGCATGTGGCAGACTAATTTTTTTTTTATTTGATATGTATCATAATTGTAAGGAAATATGTTGCATAGTAACTATTTTTAGAAAATTTGACTTGTGTGTTACTATTTGTGTGTGGAATGTTTGTTTCAAGGGTGGGTTTTTGTGTGTTCCTTTAATAGATATTTTTCTCAAAGTCAAACCTAGTCAAACCTTTATTTTTGGATGGTGATGAGTTTTGTTTAATATAAAAAAAAACATTTGAAATTGCTCCTTGTGTTCTGATTTTCCTAGTGCATTTTTAAAATAATTTTTATTTTTATTGGTTTGGAGCACTTTCCTGGATTTTATATGATCAGCCTGTATTTTTGCATTTTTGGCAATATCTTGAACACATTTTTGACAGAATAATTTTTTGGGGTATTATATTGTGTACAGAGGACTTCAGCTACAAAATTGTAAGTGCATTTTTTTATGTAGTTTATTTGTTGGGTGGGATCCATTTATCGTATTGTTTATTTTTCTACTGTGCCATTATGTGCAATTATATTTTGTTATTTTATGTAGTAGTTGACGTGTGTGGACGCCTTACTTAGAGTTCAGCAGATGGGTTACTTTGTCACAAACATAACAGATATCCCGTCTACCATAGTATGATCACATTATATCCTATGGGAATCAGAATGCGGTAGACGGGATATCCATCATGTTTGTGACAGAGTAACCCGTCCATCAAACTCAAAATCAGGCCCTGAGTATTGTATGTCTGTTGCCTAATTTTGTGAAAACATATATTTAAAGTTATCATTCTGAATTTATAGTTTCTATTCAAAAAAACATTTGTAGAGGGATAAATAAATACGTAATGTATTATTTACGAGAATTGTTTAGGCTGCTACCATTTACAAAATTTAACTTAGTTACTGATGCTATATTTATACTACTGTTCTAACTATTACTTCAGATAGGGTAGGCCATGGTTATTAGTAAATGACACTTTCCTAAGTAGCATTCTGTGCATTTGTTAAGTTTTAGATAAGGGATTGTTCCAGTCTTAGCTCTTGCAGCTTTATTCATTTTCGTGTTGTTCTAGAAACTGGTCGTGTAACTTCTTCCAACTTTTCCTAGGAAGGAAGTGTGCCACCCTTCCGCTGCGTGGTTAGGTTTTGCTTCTTGGGGGTGGTGCTAGCAAAGACATTCGACCGTGGAATATTACATTTGAGCTGGTACCTGCGTTCTGATTAGTGCAGTCAGCCAGGCGACTAATCAAAATTGTCCATTAGTGATGAGTGTTTGATTTTATTTCTTTGGCAGTTTGGGGATTGTATTACCGTGATATAGGGGTTGATTACGAGCTTGGCGGACGGAAAACTCAATAGGCTAAACTCCCGACAGGGTGGCCGCTGCCTATGCGGCGACCTTCCCATCGGAGCTGCTATGGGTTTCCTGCTAGGTCGGCCGGCAGAAACCTAAGTTTCCACCCACTGGCCTAGTGGGAAACCGGCTCCAGCATTGTCTCCGGCTCGTAATCGAGCTGGCGGCAATGCTGTCGCCTGCAGGGTGTGCCAGCACCCTCGCAATGTTCACTGTCTGCCAGGCAAAGGTAAGATTTGTTGCAATTTCGTACTTATTTTGTGGTTATAGGGGGTTTAATTGTTTTAAGTGTTGTCAAAGAGTTTCTGTATGTTCAGTTGGGCACAGTGATGCTTTCCAGCTGCGGTGCTATCTTCTGCAGCAGTTAGTTGCATGTTTTTGTTTCCTTTTTAAATTTTTTTAAATTGGGAAAGTATTTTTATTTGCTAACTGTTTTTAAGTTTAATGTATTTTTTTATTTTTGGTGCAGATTTTTTTTTTAGTGTTTGAACATCATATGGCAAACGCCAATTATATTTTTTGTTGGTATCTATATAGGTTTAATTAATATGTTTAATATATTGAAGTTTTATATATTTAAATATAGTTGTATTTTTTTATCTTTAACCTTAGCAATATCTTTTTTGGCGCTATTTTTATTTACCTGGACCTAGTCATGTTTTACTTGTTTCGTTGTGTTGATGATTTTTTTTTTTTTTTAACCCTTTTGAAATTTTGTTATTTTCACTATACATACACACAACTATGTTTTTATTTTCGATATCTGTGTTTTACATATAGGATGTTGGTGTTTGGACTTTTTATATTCTTTAGATTACTTTTTTTTATATCTTGATATTGTTTATCTTGATAGTATGTCATAGAAGCATGAGTGTTTTTTAACTGAATCAGCACCGTAAAATGAAACAGGACACGTTGCAATAGTAATGATTACAATTAAATACCTATTGTGGGCTGCTGTTTACATTTTTTTGAAACTGTATTGGAGAGCTGTGACCCATAGAAGTCTTTGTGCTGTTGAGTTTAAAGAGTTGTGCATGCCAACAAGGAAAATACCATCAGGGCTATGTTACACATTTAAGGGGCAGGTCGAGTATGTACTGAAGTTACAGAAGGAAGGCAGCAGCATGCGGTGATAAAGGAAGTAGATGGCTGTGGGTACGGATGTTACGGTACTGAAGGTAGACCAAGGTATGAACTGATGTTTCAGAGGGAAGGCAGCAACATGCAGTGATATAGGAAGTAGATGAGCTTGAGTACATATGTTACTGTCCTGAAGGCAGGCTGGAGTATGTACTGATGCTACAGGAGAAAGGCAGCAACATGCAGCGAAGTAGGAAGTAGATGGCTGTGGGTATGGACTTTACTGTACTGAAGGTAGACCAGGGCATGTACTGATGTTGTATCCAAGAGGCATGAATATGTACTGATGTTTATGAGGAAGGCAACAGTAGGCAGTGATGAAGAAAGCAGGTAGTACGGGACACTAATGTTACTGCACCCAGGGAGAAGCATGCACTGATGCTAGTGGTAGGTGGCAGCAAGTACCTGATGTCATAATGGAAGCTGTTAGCATTGGGCGCTGATGTTATTGAAGGCAGGAAGGAGTACGTACTGATGCTGGAGGGAGCCAGCAGCTGTTAGTATTGGGCGCTGATGCTACTGAAGGCTGGCAGGAGTACGCACTGATGCTGGAGGGAGTAACCAGAGGGTACCTGTTGTGATAAGGGAAGCCGTGAGCACTGGGTGCTGGTGTTACTGAAGGCAGGTAGGAGTAGGTACTGATGCTGGAAGGAGCCAGCAGGTGTTAGCATTGGGCGCGGATGTTACTGAAGGCATACAGGAGTACGCACTGATGCTGGAGGGAGTAACCAGCAGGTACCTGTTGTGCTAAGGGAAGCTGTTGGCATTGGGCGCTGATGTTACTGAAGGCGGGCAGGAGTACGTACTGATGCTGGAGGGAGTAACCAGAGGGTACCTGTAGGGATAAGGGAAGCCGTGAGCACTGGGTGCTGGTGTTACTGAAGGCAGGTAGGAGTAGGTACTGATGCTGGAAGGAGCCAGCAGCTGTTAGTATTGGGCGCTGATGCTACTGAAGGCGGGCAGGAGTACGCACTGATGCTGAAGGGAGTAACCAGCGGGTACCTGTTGTGATAAGGGAAGCTGTTAGCATTGGGCGCTGATGTTACTGAAGGCGGGCAGGAGTACGCACTGATGCTGGAGGGAGTAACCAGCGGGTACCTGTTGTGATAAGGGAAGCCGTTAGCATTGGGCGCTGATGTTACTGAAGGCAGGCAGGAGTACGCACTGATGCTGGAGGGAGTAACCAGCAGGTACCTGTTGTGACAAGGGAAGCTGATGTTACTGAAGGCGGGCAGGAGTACGCACTGATGCTGGAGGGAGTAACCAGCAGGTACCTGTTGTGATAAGGGAAGCCGTTAGCATTGGGCGCTGATGTTACTGAAGGCTGGCAGGAGTACGCACTGATGCTGGAGGGAGCCAGCAGCTGTTAGTATTGGGCGCTGATGCTACTGAAGGCAGGCAGGAGTACGCACTGATGCTGGAGGGAGTAACCAGCGGGTACCTGTTGTGATAAGGGAAGCTGTTAGCATTGGGCGCTGATGTTACTGAAGGCAGGCAGGAGTACGCACTGATGCTGGAGGGAGTAACCAGCGGGTACCTGTTGTGATAAGGGAAGCCGTTAGCATTGGGCGCTGATGTTACTGAAGGCAGGCAGGAGTACGCACTGATGCTGGAGGGAGTAACCAGCAGGTACCTGTTGTGATAAGGGAAGCCGTTAGCATTGGGCGCTGATGTTACTGAAGGCAGGAAGGAGTACGCACTGATGCTGGAGGGAGCCAGCAGATGTTAGCATTGGGCGCTGATGCTACTGAAGGCTGGCAGGAGTACGCACTGATGCTGGAGGGAGTAACCAGCGGGTACCTTTTGTTATAAGGGAAGCCGTTAGCATTGGGCACTGATGTTACTGAAGGCTGGCAGGAGTACGCACTGATGCTGAAGGGAGTAACCAGCGGGTACCTTTTGTTATAAGGGAAGCCGTTAGCATTGGGCGCTGATGTTACTGAAGGCTGGCAGGAGTACGCACTGATGCTGAAGGGAGTAACCAGCAGGTACCTGTTGTGCTAAGGGAAGCTGTTGGCATTGGGCGCTGATGTTACTGAAGGCGGGCAGGAGTACGTACTGATGCTGGAGGGAGTAACCAGAGGGTACCTGTAGGGATAAGGGAAGCCGTGAGCACTGGGTGCTGGTGTTACTGAAGGCAGGTAGGAGTAGGTACTGATGCTGGAAGGAGCCAGCAGATGTTAGCATTGGGCGCTGATGTTACTGAAGGCTGGCAGGAGTACGTACTGATGCTGGAGGGAGTAACCAGCAGGTACCTGTTGTGCTAAGGGAAGCTGTTGGCATTGGGCGCTGATGTTACTGAAGGCGGGCAGGAGTACGTACTGATGCTGGAGGGAGTAACCAGAGGGTACCTGTAGGGATAAGGGAAGCCGTGAGCACTGGGTGCTGGTGTTACTGAAGGCAGGTAGGAGTAGGTACTGATGCTGGAAGGAGCCAGCAGATGTTAGCATTGGGCGCTGATGTTACTGAAGGCTGGCAGGAGTACGTACTGATGCTGGAGGGAGCCAGCAGGTGTTAGCATTGGGCGCTGATGTTACTGAAGGCATACAGGAGTACGCACTGATGCTGGAGGGAGTAACCAGCAGGTACCTGTTGTGATAAGGGAAGCTGTTAGCATTGGATGCTGATGTTACTGAAGGCGGGCAGGAGTACGCACTGATGCTGGAGGGAGTAACCAGAGGGTACCTGTTGTGATAAGGGAAGCCGTGAGCACTGGGTGCTGGTGTTACTGAAGGCAGGTAGGAGTAGGTACTGATGCTGGAAGGAGCCAGCAGGTGTTAGCATTGGGCGCGGATGTTACTGAAGGCATACAGGAGTACGCACTGATGCTGGAGGGAGTAACCAGCAGGTACCTGTTGTGCTAAGGGAAGCTGTTGGCATTGGGCGCTGATGTTACTGAAGGCGGGCAGGAGTACGTACTGATGCTGGAGGGAGTAACCAGAGGGTACCTGTAGGGATAAGGGAAGCCGTGAGCACTGGGTGCTGGTGTTACTGAAGGCAGGTAGGAGTAGGTACTGATGCTGGAAGGAGCCAGCAGCTGTTAGTATTGGGCGCTGATGCTACTGAAGGCGGGCAGGAGTACGCACTGATGCTGAAGGGAGTAACCAGCGGGTACCTGTTGTGATAAGGGAAGCTGTTAGCATTGGGCGCTGATGTTACTGAAGGCGGGCAGGAGTACGCACTGATGCTGGAGGGAGTAACCAGCGGGTACCTGTTGTGATAAGGGAAGCCGTTAGCATTGGGCGCTGATGTTACTGAAGGCAGGCAGGAGTACGCACTGATGCTGGAGGGAGTAACCAGCAGGTACCTGTTGTGACAAGGGAAGCTGATGTTACTGAAGGCGGGCAGGAGTACGCACTGATGCTGGAGGGAGTAACCAGCAGGTACCTGTTGTGATAAGGGAAGCCGTTAGCATTGGGCGCTGATGTTACTGAAGGCTGGCAGGAGTACGCACTGATGCTGGAGGGAGCCAGCAGCTGTTAGTATTGGGCGCTGATGCTACTGAAGGCAGGCAGGAGTACGCACTGATGCTGGAGGGAGTAACCAGCGGGTACCTGTTGTGATAAGGGAAGCTGTTAGCATTGGGCGCTGATGTTACTGAAGGCAGGCAGGAGTACGCACTGATGCTGGAGGGAGTAACCAGCGGGTACCTGTTGTGATAAGGGAAGCCGTTAGCATTGGGCGCTGATGTTACTGAAGGCAGGCAGGAGTACGCACTGATGCTGGAGGGAGTAACCAGCAGGTACCTGTTGTGATAAGGGAAGCCGTTAGCATTGGGCGCTGATGTTACTGAAGGCAGGAAGGAGTACGCACTGATGCTGGAGGGAGCCAGCAGATGTTAGCATTGGGCGCTGATGCTACTGAAGGCTGGCAGGAGTACGCACTGATGCTGGAGGGAGTAACCAGCGGGTACCTTTTGTTATAAGGGAAGCCGTTAGCATTGGGCACTGATGTTACTGAAGGCTGGCAGGAGTACGCACTGATGCTGAAGGGAGTAACCAGCGGGTACCTTTTGTTATAAGGGAAGCCGTTAGCATTGGGCGCTGATGTTACTGAAGGCTGGCAGGAGTACGCACTGATGCTGAAGGGAGTAACCAGCAGGTACCTGTTGTGCTAAGGGAAGCTGTTGGCATTGGGCGCTGATGTTACTGAAGGCGGGCAGGAGTACGTACTGATGCTGGAGGGAGTAACCAGAGGGTACCTGTAGGGATAAGGGAAGCCGTGAGCACTGGGTGCTGGTGTTACTGAAGGCAGGTAGGAGTAGGTACTGATGCTGGAAGGAGCCAGCAGATGTTAGCATTGGGCGCTGATGTTACTGAAGGCATACAGGAGTACGCACTGATGCTGGAGGGAGTAACCAGCAGGTACCTGTTGTGATAAGGGAAGCTGTTAGCATTGGGCGCTGATGTTACTGAAGGCTGGCAGGAGTACGTACTGATGCTGGAGGGAGCCAGCAGGTGTTAGCATTGGGCGCTGATGTTACTGAAGGCATACAGGAGTACGCACTGATGCTGGAGGGAGTAACCAGCAGGTACCTGTTGTGATAAGGGAAGCTGTTAGCATTGGGCGCTGATGTTACTGAAGGCTGGCAGGAGTACGTACTGATGCTGGAGGGAGCCAGCAGGTGTTAGCATTGGGCGCTGATGCTACTGAAGGCTGGCAGGAGTACGCACTGATGCTGGAGGGAGTAACCAGCGGGTACCTGTTGTGATAAGGGAAGCTGTTAGCATTGGGCGCTGATGTTACTGAAGGCTGGCAGGAGTACGTACTGATGCTGAAGGGAGTAACCAGCAGGTACCTGTTGTGCTAAGGGAAGCTGTTGGCATTGGGCGCTGATGTTACTGAAGGCGGGCAGGAGTACGTACTGATGCTGGAGGGAGCCAGCAGCTGTTAGTATTGGGCGCTGATGCTACTGAAGGCGGGCAGGAGTACGCACTGATGCTGAAGGGAGTAACCAGCGGGTACCTTTTGTTATAAGGGAAGCCGTTAGCATTGGGCGCTGATGTTACTGAAGGCAGGAAGGAGTACGTACTGATGCTGGAGGGAGCCAGCAGCTGTTAGTATTGGGCGCTGATGCTACTGAAGGCGGGCAGGAGTACGCACTGATGCTGAAGGGAGTAACCAGCGGGTACCTTTTGTTATAAGGGAAGCCGTTAGCATTGGGCGCTGATGTTACTGAAGGCAGGAAGGAGTACGTACTGATGCTGGAGGGAGCCAGCAGCTGTTAGTATTGGGCGCTGATGCTACTGAAGGCTGGCAGGAGTACGCACTGATGCTGAAGGGAGTAACCAGCGGGTACCTTTTGTTATAAGGGAAGCCGTTAGCATTGGGCGCTGATGTTACTGAAGGCAGGAAGGAGTACGTACTGATGCTGGAGGGAGCCAGCAGCTGTTAGTATTGGGCGCTGATGCTACTGAAGGCTGGCAGGAGTACGCACTGATGCTGGAGGGAGTAACCAGCGGGTACCTTTTGTTATAAGGGAAGCCGTTAGCATTGGGCACTGATGTTACTGAAGGCTGGCAGGAGTACGCACTGATGCTGGAGGGAGTAACCAGCAGGTACCTGTTGTGCTAAGGGAAGCTGTTGGCATTGGGCGCTGATGTTACTGAAGGCAGGAGTACGCACTGAGGCTGGAGGGAGGCAGCGGCTGTTAGCATTGGGCGCTGATGTTACTGAAGGCGGGCAGGAGTACGCACTGATGCTGGAGGGAGTAACCAGCAGGTACCCGTTGTGATAAGGGAAGCCGTTAGCATTGGGCGCTGATGTTACTGAAGGCAGGAGTACGCACTGAGGCTGGAGGGAGGCAGCGGCTGTTAGCATTGGACGCTGATGTTACTGAAGGCGGGCAGGAGTACGCACTGATGCTGGAGGGAGTAACGAGCGGGTACCTGTTGTGATAAGGGAAGCTGTTAGCACTGGGCGCTGATGTTACTGAAGGCTGGCAGGAGTACGCACTGATGCTGGAGGGAGTAACCAGAAGGTACCTGTAGGGATAAGGGAAGCCGTTAGCATTGGGCGCTGATGTTACTGAAGGCAGGCAGGAGTACGCACTGATGCTGGAGGGAGTAACCAGCAGGTACCTGTTGTGATAAGGGAAGCCGTTAGCACTGGGCGCTGATGTTACTGAAGGCAGCAAGGAGTACGTACTGATGCTGGAAGGAGCCAGCAGGTGTTAGCATTGGGCGCTGATGTTACTGAAGGCGGGCAGGAGTACGCACTGATGCTGGAGGGAGTAACCAGCAGGTACCTGTTGTGATAAGGGAAGCCGTTAGCATTGGGCGCTGATGTTACTGAAGGCAGGAGTACGCACTGAGGCTGGAGGGAGGCAGCGGCTGTTAGCATTGGACGCTGATGTTACTGAAGGCGGGCAGGAGTACGCACTGATGCTGGAGGGAGTAACGAGCGGGTACCTGTTGTGATAAGAGAAGCTGTTAGCACTGGGCGCTGATGTTACTGAAGGCTGGCAGGAGTACGCACTGATGCTGGAGGGAGTAACCAGAGGGTACCTGTAGGGATAAGGGAAGCCGTTAGCATTGGGCGCTGATGTTACTGAAGGCAGGCAGGAGTACGCACTGATGCTGGAGGGAGTAACCAGCAGGTACCTGTAGGGATAAGGGAAGCTGTTAGCATTGGGCGCTGATGTTACTAAAGGCATACAGGAGTACGCACTGATGCTGTAGGGAGTAACCAGAAGGTACCTGTAGGGATAAGGGAAGCTGTTAGCATTGGATGCTGATGTTACTGAAGGCGGGCAGGAGTACGCACCGATGCTGGAGGGAGTAACTAGAGGGTACCTGCGGTGATAAGGGAAGCTGATGTTACTGAAGGCAGGAAGGAGTACGCAGTGATGCTGCAGGGAGCCAGCAGGTGTTAGTATTGGATGCTGATGATACTGAAGGCAGTTTGTGTTGATGCTGCAGGGTACAGATACCTGAAAGTACTATTTTTACAGGCAGCTATATGCACTTATGGTACAGAGCAGGGCAGCGACCTGTGGAATACAAGCTCTCCTTTACTTTACAAACAAACACAACGTTGGCACAGCAGAATGCCCCTGGGTATAGAGCCCCTACCTGGCACGGATGCAGGTCAGATCATTTTGCAGGCTGAGGAGGGTCTTGCATATGGCAAGGGTGCCCCCTGCTGTCCTCACTTCCGTCTCCATCTTTTCCAGGGTCAGAGCGAAGTCCAGCAGGTCCCGGCACAGGTCCAAGAACTGGGTGATGATCCGGCGGTCGGTGGTGTGGAAGCAGTTGTTCTCCAGGTAGTACTGCACCTGTGGGTGCAAAACCACAACAGGTGAGCCCCCCTCGCCTGCCGCTCCGTGTCTAACCGGGCAGAGGAAAAGTGACCAATCACATCATCTCTGGGAGCCTATATCCTCCTATTCTGCCACCAGCTAACTGTTCAAAATCCCTGAAAAAGGTGCAATAAACCACAAACCAGAGTTTGTGCAGAGGTATAACACGCAATTACACCCTCCATCCCCTGCACAATGTCACCTGGGCTAACTACATCACTGATGACCTACAGGGACAAAACTCACTGCGTGGGAATGACAGGGTGGCCACCAGGCCTCGGAGTGGCTTTATAGACTGCCCATTGGTGAGTCCTAAGGAGGGGCCCTCGTGATGTGGTTTGCATCCCCCAGCAGAGCACAGAGCCCTGCTAGCCCATGGTGAACGCTGAACGTGGACCCACACCAGCAGTAAGTGATGGAAAGTGTCTACGTCATGCCAGGCTAATGGGTGGCTGATGGCGAGTGGCCGACAATCTTTGTTTACGCAGGCCTTTTTACCAGTGTCCCTGGAGGTGAGAACCCCCCTGTGCAAACTACGCAGTCCTGTAACAACAGTCCTGTAACCCCCCTCCCCCCTCCTCCCGGTGTGTAAAGTGTTGCATGCTGTGAGGAGCGTGTTACATGTGTGGTATAAGACCGTGCAGGATGCCTGGTGTACCGTGACGGGCACAGCAGGTGCCTTGGAAACCAGCTCAATATTGTTGACACCAGATGCCCAGAAGCTTGGACAGCTGGACACCGAGACATTTAAACTTTTATCTTAAATTGTCCATTGACCACAATGCTTCTCTAAGGCTTTCCAGTCCCCATGCAGGATCCCTTCTTCCACTGACCAAGTCTCCTCACTTTTGCCAGTTTTCTCATATTCTTCAGCCTTGTAAAATTCCATCTACTTTGTATAATGCTCCGTTGCTTTTTATTTAGGTTTCTGCTCAATAAATCCCATTGATGCATTGGACTTGCGTGGAACTTATTTTCTGGATTTTTAGGTTTTGTGATTCTTGTCAGTCTTCTGCTGAAAATGAGCCAAGGAGACCATAACCAGGGAGTTGCCCACCCAGGGATGCAGAGCTGCTACGGAACTAAGCATGAGGC
This sequence comes from Pleurodeles waltl, assembly GCF_031143425.1. Lineage (NCBI taxonomy): Eukaryota > Metazoa > Chordata > Amphibia > Caudata > Salamandridae > Pleurodeles > Pleurodeles waltl. The sequence goes on along the minus strand of NC_090445.1, from coordinate 31,446,231 downwards.
CAGGCTTACCGTACTCAGCATGATACCCGATGCATCCAGTCTAGCACATCTGTAAACAAACTCCGGCAAGCCCAAAACTTCAGCTAAATTGCCTAGATCAACTGAACTCTTTGCCACAATCATTGACCACGGATATAGCGCCTTAGCAGGAAGTGCCACACTTACATTCAACTTTGGACAAGTGCATCCCACTTGGGGTGTGTGAAGTTAGGCAGGAGGTGCCCAATGTCCACACCCCTCCCTTTTCCTTCCACACATTGGCCAGATGGGCCAGGTCTCATGTGGTGGCCCTGGTCATCGCAACAGGGGCTGCCAGGTCTCCGAGTGCCCCTTACGGCGCCGGTTCGTGGAGAAGGTGGAACAGGAAGTGAGGGACCGAATCTTCGCCGCCATGTCCAGGTCGGGATGCAGGGAACAGATGATAGGCCACTTTGTTCTGTAGAGAGTCTGCGGCCTTTCCCTTGCCTCTGGGCCACCACAGGCTGACCTCCTTGAACTGCTTTGGGACCAAGGCCAGTGCAATAAAAAGGTCCTCCCTCCTTCCTGCATGTACTACAACCTTGGGAGTGTTAGGAGTGACACTTTGGGTGGGTCCAATCACACAACAGCCCTCTGTGAGTGAGCAGCATGTAATAATCATGGAAAGCACGTCAGGAGTCATGGTTCTACACGTGAAAATGTACTGGGTCTGTCGGAGCATTAAATGAGAAGCAGGCTGTCACATGGGCGTGGCATGGTGGATTTAAATGAACATGTGAGAGTGAGAACACACAACCTCACGTAAGTGCAGGGAACACACATTAGACCATCAGACCCTGATGCTCTAAGAATCAGGCAGAAAAGTTAAACTAGGGTACAGACAAATCTCTCATTGAAGCCAAGGCCACTTGAATTATGTGATTTTGCGGCTTTTTTTTTCTATTTTTTTTTATTTTTTTTTATTTCTGCGTTTCTCACATAATCCATCATCTGCTGCATGAATTTGCCTATTTTAATTAAAAAACGGTTTCTAGCTCAAACGGATGAAAAGTTTCTAAAAACGCTGAAACACATGTTGCTGCACAGTAAAGGGCCATTCACAAAAGTTGACTTGTCACTTTTCAATTGCATGCTGCTGTATTTGAGTTTCTAATTGTTACCAATGAGGTGGAACCTTTGCCCAGACAGTGTTAAGATGTGTAAAAAAGACAAAATACACAGTAATACGGTCACAAAATGTCCCACATTATGCCTCATCATTTTCCTTTCCTTGCTCCACAGTTTAATCAACCCTGACACATATTTTGGTCCTCCCTGTTGCATAATTCCAGTGACTGTTTGAGCTTGAGGGTCACAATGAAGCACCTTTGTGATTGAACCAAAGGATCATCAGGAGACTTTCTCTGAAAGAGCCCCAAAGGGCCACTGGAAATGGGAGACATCGCACTACAGAAAACTCAGTACCATATCAGCAGAAGTGAGACAGGGTCTCTGCTCCATCCTCAGATGTTCATCAACTCTTCTTATGGGTAGCTTCAAGGTGAGAAGGTGACATCTGTGTGGTACAGTTGTTCCTACCCTGAAGACAGGCTGAAGCCACTAGGTTCAGACTAGGATGGGACAATCTATTAGATCTTCTAAATGGGTTCAGTGCCAAGACAAGTTCTACGATTATTGTTCTAGGTGAGAATGTGCAATCCATACATCCCAGCAACACCTCCCAGGTTCTACCCCTTTTTGGAAGGGATGTCCCTTCCTATATCCGTGGAAGCGCTAGCTCGCCAATGAAGGAGACTCCCACGTGGACACTAGGGCCTGCAAAGAACAGTGCTGGAGACAAGAGAGGTCTCAGGGGCTACCTAACGAAGGGATTCCTGCACACCAGGCACTCCTATCCCTGACCTCTCTGCTGAAGTTGTAAATGGTATGCAGTGGGTGCCACCCCCTGTTCATTTCGATAAGGTGAGGTTATGATATGGTACGAGAGCTACGACTGGTTGTTTTGCCCACTGGGAATGAACTTGGGGACTTTGGAAAGCCCACCTCACCTGCGCTAGAGTGGTCACGGGCCTGATCTTCTCTTGCGCACTCTCGCGACAGCGTTCAAGAGCAGCGATGAAAATAAACTGCTGCTGGTGGAAGATCTTGCAGCGCTGCTCCAGGTTCTTCAGGTTTTGCTTCACCTCACACATGGTGCCGGATCTACAGAGAAAGAGCATAAGTGAGGCCCTGAGCTACTATACATACTGCATGAACCATGCAAATCAGAACAGAGCCCTACAGCCAAGCGCCAAACCTTAAAAGAGGACCCTGGAGCAAAGAGACGGGTACAGAGTCTTAAGGAGGAGCCTGGAGCAAAGAGACTAGTCCAGGGCCTTAAAGAGGGACCTGGAGCAAAGAGACCGGTACTGAGCCTTACAGAGGAGCCTGGAGCAAAGAGACAGGTACTGAGCCTTATAGAGGAGCCTGGAGCAAACAGACAAGTGCAAAGCCTTAAAGAGGACCTTGGAGCAAACAGACGGGTACTGAGCCTTAAAGAGGAGCCTGGAGCAAACAGACAAGTCCAGGGCCTTAAAGAGGGACCTGGAGCAAACAGACAAGTCCAGGGCCTTAAAGAGGGGCCTGGAGCAAACAGACAAGTGCAAAGCCTTAAAGAGGGGCCTGGAGCAAACAGACAAGTGCAAAGCCTTAAAGAGGGGCCTGGAGCAAAGAGACAGGTATAGAGCCTTACAGAGGAGCCTGGAGAAAAGAGACAACTACAGAGCCTTAAAGAGGAGCCTGGAGCAAACAGACTGGTACTGAGCCTTAAAGAGGAGCCTGGAGCAAACAGACAAGTGCAAAGCCTTAAAGAGGGGCCTGGAGCAAAGAGACAGGTACTGAGCCTTAAAAAGGAGCCTGGAGCAAACAGACAAGTCCAGGGCCTTAAAGAGGAGCCATGGCCATACCGACAAACACAGACCCTTAAACACAAGCCTCGAGCATGAAGATACCAGACAAGCACAGAACCTTAAAGAAAAGCCTGGAGCATATAGACTAGCACAGAACCTTAAAGACAACCCTGGAGCATACAGGCATATACAGAACTTTCAAGAGGAACCTCTGCTGTACAGGCAACAGACAAGGACAGAACCTTAAAGACAATCCTGGAGCGTACAGACAAGGACAGAACCTTAAAGATGAGCCTAGAACATACAAAGAAGAACATGCCTTAAAGATCAGTCTGGAGCATACAGACAAGAACGGAACCTTAAAGCCGAGCCTAGACTATACCAACAGGCACAGAACCTTAAAGACAAGCCTGGAGAATACAAACAGACAAGCACAGAACATTAAAGACAATCCTGGAGCATACAGACAAGCACAGAAACTTAAAGACGAACCTGAAGTATACAGACAACAGACAAGCATGGAACCTTAAAGACGAGCCTGGGGCATACAGACAAGCACAGAACTTTAAAACAAGTCTGATCTTACAGACAAGCACAGAACCTTAAACACAAGCCTCGAGCATGAAGATACCAGACAAGCACAGAACCTTAAAGAAAAGCCTGGAGCATACAGACAAGCACAGAACCTTAAAGACGAGCCTGGAGCAAACAGACAAGCACGGAACATTAGCGACTAGTTTGGAGTATATAGAAAAGCACAGAACATTTACGAAGAGTCTGGAACATAGCAACAAGCACAGCACCTTAAAGATGAGCCTGAAACATACAGAGGTTCACAGAACATTAAATAAGAGTCTGGGGCACACAGTCATGCACAGAACCTTAAAGACGAGCCTGGAGCCTACAGACAAGCACAGAACCTCAAAGGCGAGCCTAGAGCATATAGACTAGCACAGAACCTTAAAGACAACCCTGGAGCATACAGGCATATACAGAACTTTCAAGAGGAACCTCTGCTGTACAGGCAACAGACAATGACAGAACCTTAAAGACAATCCTGGAGCGTACAGACAAGGACAGAACCTTAAAGATGAGCCTAGAACATACAAAGAAGAACATGCCTTCAAGATCAGTCTGGAGCATACAGACAAGAACGGAACCTTACAGCCGAGCCTAGACTATACCAACAGGCACAGAACCTTAAAGACAAGCCTGGAGAATACAAACAGACAAGCACAGAACATTAAAGACAATCCTGGAGCATACAGACAAGCACAGAAACTTAAAGACGAACCTGAAGTATACAGACAACAGACAAGCATGGAACCTTAAAGACGAGCCTGGGGCATACAGACAAGCACAGAACTTTAAAACAAGTCTGATCTTACAGACAAGCACAGAACCTTAAAGACAACTCTGGACCATACAGACAAGCACAGAACCTTAAAGGCAACACTTACATATACAGACAACAGACAAGCATGGAAGCTTAAAGACAACTCTGGCGCATACAGACAAGCACAGAAACTTAAAGACGAACCTGAAGTATACAGACAACAGACAAGCATGGAACCTTAAAGACGAGCCTGGGGCATACAGACAAGCACAGAACTTTAAAACAAGTCTGATCTTACAGACAAGCACAGAACCTTAAAGACAACTCTGGACCATACAGACAAGCACAGAACCTTAAAGGCAACACTTACATATACAGACAAGCATGGAAGCTTAAAGACAACTCTGGCGCATACAGACAAGCACAGAACCTTAAAGACAACTCTGGACCATACAGACAAGCACAGAACCTTAAAGACAAGCCAGGCACATACCGACAAGCACAGAACCTTAAAGATGAGCCTAGAGAGTACCGACAAACACAGAACCTTAAACACAAGCCTCAAGCATGAAGATACCAGACAAGCACAGAACCTTAAAGAAAAGCCTGGAGCATACAGACAAGCACAGAACCTTAAAGACGACTCTGGACCATACCGACAAGCACAGAACCTTAAAGACAAGCCAGGCACATTCCGACAAGCATAGAAGCTTAAAGATGAGCCTAGAGCGTACCGACAAACACAGAACCTTAAACACAAGCCTCAAGCATGAAGATACCAGACAAGCACAGAACCTTAAAGATGACTCTGGACTGTACCGACAAGCACAGAACCTTAAAGACAACTCTGGAGCATACAGACAAGCACAGAACCTTAAAGACAAGCCAGGCACATTCCGACAAGCATAGAAGCTTAAAGATGAGCCTGGCGCATACAGACAAGCACAGAACCTTAAAGACGAGGAAGAACCTTACAGACCAGCAGAACCTCAAAAGGAGCCTTAAGTATACAGACAACCATGGAACCTTAAAGATGAGCCTGGGGCATACAGACAAGCACAGGACCTTAAAGGTGAACTTGGACGGTACACACCTTCACAGAATCACACAGGCCAGTCTGGAAAACTACAGGGGACCTGGGCAGTGGTGCTGGAACAGTTTTCAGAATGGGGGTGTTGCATTCCAGGTTACATCCCTGAAGTCATAGGGATTGAGAACCATCCAAGCGTTTCCCAAAGAAAAAGTACAGCAAATGAGCCACATCCATTCAGAAGGAGAGCAGTAAATGTGTGGAGTGTAGCCAGTTGTGTGCCTTTTGGAGAAAACTGTTGCAAATATATTACCAAAAATGGTATAAAACAAAATGTAATTTACAGACAGCACACTTTCCTTTGAATCAGCCACAAAATGCTCAGTGACATGCTTTACTGATAAACTATATAGCTCACAATGAGAAGTGTGGAAATCGGGTTTCTGCAAATATTTATCATTTGCACATTGCAAGTGTCTTGATTTGTTTTGCGGCTATTACATTTTTTATTTCCATCGCATTACAAAAAATGTGCTTCATTAGTTCTTTCCTGTTGGCTTATTTTGAAATATTTGCACAGTTCATTTACAGATACTTACATTTGGGTGTGTGTTATATAAACACTGACAACCTATAGCCGCTCCTTGTACCCAAGGAAAATTGCCAGATAGTTCGCTTTACGAAATCTCTAACTTTAGAGTCAGAGAAAGAAAAGTAAAACACCAATTTCCACCTTAAGACAGTAAACAGTAGTTTGTCAGAAAACATTGCCTGGCATTTGACCTCTGTCTTTGAACCCACAGCAAATGAAACAAGATAAAAACAAAATTTAAAGGCATCTTAATTGCTCATTCACTAGCTGAACTCCAGCATGGATTTTTTTTTTTTGGGGGGGGGGTGTTGCAGCACCCCCAGCACCTCCACTTCCAGAGCCTATGGGCAGCGTGGAACAATAGGAATGAATCGGGAATCAGAGAGGTCATTCTGGAACCATAACCAACAGTCCAGAACCGTACAAATCACCCTCAGCCAAGAACAATATGTGCCTGTTCTGGCTCCCACCCACCCCATATGATCCCCGAACGGATAGACCCGCCCAAAGTCCTACGGGTCAGCCCAGAACCATACAGGACATTTCGAAATCAGACATCCCAGACTGGGACCAGTTAACCCAGAGCCACGCTACCAGCTCAGAATGAACAGACCACCTTGAAACCAAGAACACAGACCCGGAAGCATGTAGAGTAAATCTGGAACCAAACAGACGGGTCCCAATCCTTACAGACTAGAAACCATAATGCTCAGTCCTGGGCCATATATAGGTGAGAGAGCGTAGTTTACATAATCTTTGTTAACATGAAATGTTTATGAATTAAGGTGTGGTACTACCGCATAGAAACTATAATAATAGTAATTTTGCTTAGACATGTACTTGAATTGTGACCACAAAGAGTGGCCACCAATATATACGCAAACTAATAATGATGATCAAATGTTTATGTTACGTTCAAAATGAGCTTATACTAACATTTGCGTTATTAAATCTGTATTGAAAACCTCATAGGCCTTAAATTAGCATGAGCTGAAGCTTAGCTGCCTGGCTCTCATATTAAATGCATTTTTCTATTTTTCAGTGTGCTGACTCACAGGGGACATGACCCTGCTTGTTCTTTTCTCTTCAAACTTGGAAGATGAATGTAACCATATAAATCTGTTTCTCACCGCTTCTCATCGTCTTGCAAAATAAATGTTAAAAATGAATTGAAACAGTGTAGATTAATGTAATGTACAAGGTCATTCAAACCGGTGAAGACAATGGAACTGCTGACCAAAAGATGTGCAAAGAATTACAGAAAGATGAACTCATACCGGACGTGCCACCTCTGAAGACGTCAATTACGAAGACCAATCAAAAACTTGTAAAACAATATGGGGTGAAGATTAGGATTATCTAATGCTTAATTTGATAGGTTAAAGATAGTGGGGTATAACAAACAACCAATAGAATTTTGGGGGAATGAACAATGGAAAAAGGATAAAAACCCATGTCACAGGAAGTCATTTAGAACTAGGTAGGGAATGCTATTGATTTTATCCAGAAACTCTGTCACTCCGTTTGGTGACTTGTTACTTTATCTAAAACCATCCTCGCCCTTAGAATTGCCCATTTACACTTCACCTCCTTATGAGGGAAGTGCCCTTTTTGCCCCAGAGATGAGTTCTGACTGATGGCGATCTGACTGATGTCCTGAAGATGAAGACTGATCCTGTGAGCTGACCTAATCCTTGGAGGGTAATTATGACAATGCAATTGTAATTTGTCTGTTTGTTTTTCCTTTCTAGGTACCAACTGCTTACTTTTGACAGAGACCATAGTTAGATGTTTTCCAAATTGGTGTTCAAAATCGTTTTGCATGAAGCCCAACATGCTAATGCTAATCAGTGGGTAGGATAGGTGATCATCAAAACAGACGCAAATAGACAAAATGACCGAGACTATGCTTTGTTGAACTGACGTGTTATTGACACTCTGCTAAATTGATCTATGTTCACGATGTGTTACATTCTGATGTTTGTGATCCTCGCCTTAATTAAAGCTTACCAAAGTTGCCATATTGTGACTATGCTAATATGTTTCTTGGTGTTGAGATTAACGCATTTGCTATTAGACTGTAATTAATAGGGAATAAATCTCATTAAATTCTACTAAACAAGGTGTGGTTATTCATGGCTGTAAGGTCATGGTAGCGTCTTGAATTGATTAATGACTTTGACTAAAGTAAAATGCATTGTTGTGATAAATATTGATGACATTATTGATGTATTGATTGATATATTGATTAGCTATCTGTCCTAAGGTGTCTCTCAACTGGGTCAAAAGATTCATTGGCCTAAAATGAGTCCTGATGTGAAATAAAATTATCATAAAGGGACACGTTAGCATAGGTTACCACGGCCCAGAAACCCCCCAACCATGCTGGTGACCAAGTCTCCTACTGCAGAGCCCCATCTAGCTTCTCACTCCTAATACAACCAATCCGACAAGTGTCATCAAAGGTTAAGACTGCCCCAAACACTGAAAAATGCTTCTGCCCTGGGCAAACCTGTCCAGTGGCTCCTTTTCACCCTGATCTGAAATAATGCTTTGTTTATCTGATGTTCTTGTTTCCAAAGCCTTGAAGCTTTTCAGAGCCATAAAAAATGAAACATTAAGACTATTGCAACCTATGGTACTCTTTTAATCAACCTCAGAAGGATGACAGGCTGAGCTGGCCGCTGACATTCAAATCTGGGATCTACAAGTTACATATGAATCTCTGTGGCAGGGGCATTAACCCGGTAAGCTATCTCACCAATGCTGTTATTACTGCGCACAAATCTCACACCCTAGCTCTCATGCCCTATATGCTGAACAGTCCCCTAGTCAGCTGATACTCTGACCCTGTTTCACCTCCATACCAGCCAACAGTGTGGCTTGGGGCTGCTGCCTGACAGTGCCACTCTGCAAAGGACCCGGATCCCTTTCTAAAAGCATCTGATGGAGGCCATTGGCTCTGCCACCTACAATATATTTTAGTGCTCATAGAAGAGACATGGTGTTACCACTATACATCCAGTCCAAGCCCATCTTTCTTCTGACCCTGCACGCGCCGTGCTAAGTCTTCCTGTGCACTCACCTGGCTGTTCACAAGGAACCTCTCTAGTACTGCAAGTGGCAACTGGATTAACCGTGGCAGGTGCACTGACCATCAGCGCAGCACCCTCAGTGTATTATCTTCCTATTTATTCGCTCTCGCCCCTGCAGACACACTGTGCGCTCTTGGGCAATCTCCCATCCCTAATCCTTATTCTAAGCTTCTCGTGTGGGGAACATCCTGCTCTTGGACAGTCCACAATGGGTAGGTGCTGTCTGGTAGTTAGTACCTGCACTTTTTTTGTTGCAGTTTTATATAGCACAAACTCGCCCCGAAGGTATTGGGGCGCTTTACATGAGCACCAGTTACATCACACAAGGACACTTACTTCTCAGAGGCAAACGGGTACTATGGATAGTGAGTACCAGCACTTCTATATGTCCATTTGAACCCCCTGTCCACAGACTTTATATGTGTTCTCGCCTGGTTCACTTGAGTGGTGCTTGCTGGCAGACCCTAATATGTGACAGAACAACACAGGTGCTGTTTGAACTACAATTAGGGCTTCCTATTGTCTGTTTTTTACTGATTTGTAGAAATAAATACAGACAATAAACTATCTATTTTCCCATCTGTATTTATGTATACATGTATAAAAATACAGAAAATATGACTTCTTTGGATGGTTTTCTCTACTGTCAATCATGAATGCCAGGTCAGTAGTTGGTGATATGAAAAAAGGCAACAGATTTCCTAATTAAGAGCAGATCTACAGTTATTTATGCTATCCTACAGTGCAAGTGTTTTCAGATAATGCTGTTGCACTGTATACCGATGAAACCTTTTAGACATTCAAGTGCGAGTATACATTTATCAGTTAAATAAATGTGGAAAAATACCCATTGCAGCTTTATTTTTACAGTAAATACAAAATAAAAATGGCACAGAAAAAAATGAGCAAAAAACAAATATGGATAAATACAGATGGAAATGTCAGAAAAATAAATATAAAACTGGGAGCCCTAACCATATTGAACCAATCCCCCCCTCCACACATACACACATACCACATACACATGCTCTTTGGGTGTATATTCTCGGAGGGGGGCTCTCTCGCCCCTGCTGGTTTAATACTCTGCATGACCTTAGGAATAGCCTAAAACCATTCCTTTGTACGTTGTCATTAACACAATGCGTGCATTAACTAGAACACTCTCCACACTCATTTATTTATTTATGCAATTTTATATAGCACTGATCTTACCCATAGGTGTCGGAAAGCTTTACAATAGAACAAAGAAAGTTACAAGAGAAACTGAGAGTAACACGGTTGTAGGAAACAAAATGTATAGCAGCTATGTTTACGGATGACAAGAGTTACTTATTTACATTGTAGGTATTCATTACAAAATACATATTTAGAGAAATAACAAAAGCAAGAAGAATGATACACAGGAGATGAGTGACAAGGTAATAAGAGACAAAACGTGGAACTACTACAGTTACTCGTGATGAGTGCAATGGCGGAGGAGAATCGCCCGGTGGCTCAGAGCCAGCAGCAGGAAAAGAAAACAATATTTCACTATTATTTTTCTGCTGCTGGCTGAGCCAGCCTGTGCAGGGAGGGGGGAGGAGGAGGGAGCGGAGTGTGCCCTTAACTGCGCATGTTTGTTAGGCTGTCGTTTTAGGCCGGCCAAACAGACATGCAGAGTTAGGTTTCTCCAACCCAGCTGTATTTGACATTCGGGTGGGAGAAACAGAACAGGCCCCCTGTGCCTGAGCGAGTGGCAAACCAGCCTGCTTAGGCCAATCCCTGCAACACTCTCATGTTAGGTAATAGCATGAGAGCAACGCAGAGATTGCACAGGTAGTCTTTCATGCTGGGACCAGGAAGCAGAGGAGTACGAGGCAGCCAGCAGCAGGTATTTTTTTTATTTTTTTATTAAACAACCCCCCCAGCAGTACCCCTCCTGCACTCCCCATCCCACGCGCACCTAACCCCACCACTTTTAATTTATGTTAGCTGCCACTGGATGAGTGTTACGTATTTACAGCTAATCAAGTAAATTACAAATGTAGAAAAGTTATGGCAATGGAAGGTTATAAAGAAGAATACTACATATTTCCAGAATTAAATACAGGATAACTTAAAATAGGACACTTAAAATAACGAAGTTATAAAAAGGGCCACTGGAATTATGCGATTGTTCGCCTGCAACGATTTTCGCATAATTCGACAGTTACCGCATTTGCCACATAATCCATCATCTGCCGTATAATCTGCTATTAAAAAAAAATGTTTGTAGCTCAAACGGTTCAAATGTTAATAAAAATGCAGTGACACTTGTGCGATAGAAGACCCTTTGCAAAGCTGGACTGGTCACATTTCTGATGCTTATTGTTATGTATGGGCATTAAATTGATACTGATGAGGTGCGACCAAGACCCATTTACCAAGTTTTAAAATTACCAATTAATGCATAATAGTGTACCAAAATGTGCCACGTTATGCCACATAATTTGCCTTTTTGCCGCATAATTTGGCCCTCTTCTGCCTCATAATTTGTCCCTCTTCTGCCGCATAATTCCAGTGGCCTTGGTTATAACTCTCGAGATAGTTAAGTAGCAGTTAGGGCTGTGACACTTAGTGTGCTCTTGGGCACTCTGCGTCCCAGCACCCCCTCCCACCGCTCTTCCACAGGCTCTGAGCTCCAGCCCAAGCCCTCCTCTTCGGACGCCCACACAGCCCCTACCTCTCTCTGCTCCTGCCCTCCGGGCTCTGCTCTGCCCCTCCACGGGTCTGCAGCGCACACACTGCCTGGGCGGGGCCAGCCTGGCCCGGGGCTGTTTACAGCCGTCGCCTGGCAACCTTGTTACGTCACAACAATGCGCCGAAGTCCGGAGCCGCAGCGGGATACTTTGGCTCCATTTCTGAAGGGAGACCGGAAGCCGCCTCTTTTTCATTGCGAAGCGAAGCGCCATCTTGGAACAGGCAGGACGAGCGCCATCTGCGAGGGAAGAATGAGTCCCGTCACTCCTAAACTGCCTTCCTATTCTCTTGTCTCTCAAAGCCCACTCGGTTTCCTGTATAGGAGATATCCATCCGTATTTTTTATTACATAGATATTGTTTCTATTATACATGAAAAAATGACAAATTAATTCGGAACGGTTTCACTGTACGCTTATTTTGATATAGACACAACACTAGACTTTTTTTTAATCTCAAGGTAAATACACTTAGTATGATTGCCACAATTCGGTGTTTTCGAATAATTAAGAGCTGCACTCGGAGATGGCCGCCTCCTTTGCACCTTCGGGGCTCGCGTACGAGCGCCCCCGGCTATGTCCTTCTTCTGTTTCTAACTGCAACCTTCCCCTTAGAGTCCTGCAGGAGCTGCCTGGGACGGCTGGGTGAAGCGCCCTTCCTCGTAGTCCCCGCAGGGGCAGCCAGACGCTCCGCCTGACCGGGTAAGTGACTCGTGGAGAGCAGGGGGAGCTGTCGTGCTCGTGCTAAGCTGTAGAATCTAGCATCAGAGGGGTCTGCTTTGAATCCCGCCCATGCCACTTCATTAAATACCATGACCCACAGATCTGCGTTGCTGCCAAGTGGCATGCGTGTCATTTGTTTGTTCCTGAGTAGGGTGGCCAGAGGGCTCCATGTGACCCCCAGAACCACTTTGCATTTACCTATCATTGCTTTCAGATGTGTTGGTCCGAATGACTCAGTAGAAATGAACCAAGACTGCAACTCCCAGAATGCACTTGTAATCAGAAGCAAAAGTTTTAAAAAAATGAAAAAGTGGTGTCCTGATGATAAGCCATCTGGTCACCCTGGTCCTGAGACTATTCGTACGTCTCAGCCAGAAGAACTTTGCTCTCTGGGGCCTGTAGCTTCTATTTACCACCATAAGCAGAACTACAAGATTTAGCGCAGGAAGTGCTGATGTGGAAAAAAGACAAGACTCATAAAAGGTACTTTATTGACGTGATTAACAGGTGTTAGTAAAGAACATGTATGACTTTTGTTCCACATGTTGAGAAGAAACATTTTTTTCCATTGCAGATAGGTGCAAAGTCTTCACTGTCTAAAGTTCCTTTACTGCCCAAAGGCTCTGAGGTCCTAACAATGTTGAATCTATAATTTCTTTTTGTATTTTCCGCTCTTCTGTCCTTCATTCTATAGTATAAATAATAAGTAGTGCTGGTTGCAATGTTTTTAAGCCACAAACTAGAAGAGCACCTTTAAAATGATTGTTAGAGTATTTGTTGTTGCAAAGGCTCCGAGGTCCTATCAATGTTGAATCTATAGTTTCTTGTTGTATTTTTCGCTCTTCTGTCCTTCATACTATAGTATAAATAATGCTGGTTGCATTGTTCTTAAGACACAAACTAGAAGAGCACCTTTTAAATGTTTCCTAGAAGATTTGGTGTTGCTAAGTGAGTTTTACATGGTTGCACTCATTTTGGCCTTAACCTTGCTCTCATTTGTGCTTAAAACAGGCCTCAAAATTGGGCAGTACTGAAAGTGGTGGAGTTGGCAGCAGAAGGATGGCAGGGAACAAAGAGGCTGCAGCGCCATCTTGGGAAGGAGGCAAGTGCACTCAAGGCCAGAAAAGAAAGAACCTGGATCATGGGCAGGACTCCGTGAATAACCCCATCGGAGATGTTGGCGCAGTAATTGACCTCTCAGGTCAGGGGCTGCAGAAACTGGGCCCATCATTACCCTGTCCTGCAGAGACACACACCCTGATTCTGGACAAGAACCAAATAATTAAACTTGAACATCTGGAGAAGTTTAAGAACCTGACGCAGCTTTCTGTGGCAAATAATAGGCTGGTGAGGATGATGGGTGTAGCTAAACTCACTTGTCTCCGGGTGCTCAACCTCCCCCATAACAGTATCGGCTATGTGGAGGGATTGAGGGACCTGGTACATTTAGAGTGGCTTAATCTGGCAGGAAATAACCTTAAGACGATCGATCAGATAAACAGCTGTACATCACTCCGTCATCTTGATTTATCAGACAATAATCTCTCTCAAACAGGAGACCTTTCCAAACTGATCAATCTAAAGACACTACTTCTGCATGGCAACAACATTACCTCACTACGTGCAGCATCTGTTTGCCTACCCCACGGTCTGACCATTATTTCACTGGCAGAAAATGAGATCAGAGATTTAAATGAAATTTCATTCTTGGCTTCTCTTCTGGAATTGGAACAGCTCTCAGTTATGAACAATCCTTGTGTGATGGCCTCACCAACTCTACCCGGGTTTGACTATCGGCCTTACGTAGTCAGCTGGTGTCTCAGTCTTAAAGTGTTGGATGGATATGTGGTTTCTCAGAAAGAAAGTTTGAAAGCAGAATGGCTTTACAGCCAAGGTAAAGGAAGATCCTATCGGCCTGGTCAACATGTACACTTAGTCCAGTACCTGGCTTCGGTCTGTCCTTTGACCTCCACAGCTGGGCTGCAGACAACAGAGGATGCAAAGCTGGAAAAAATCTTGAATAAACAGAGGTATCACCAGCGACAGCTAATGCATCAATGTAGTAAAAAAGCAAATACTTTATTGTCTAATGCAGATAGAGATCCCACCTTTTCTTCGCAATATCAAAGTATGTCCCATGGACAACATACTACTATTGAAAATGAATCTGTTCATTTAGAATCTTGGATTGCAACAAACGTATCTGGTGAGCGCCCGCCCACTGTAAGAAATGTAATTCCTAACGCAGGCCACACTGTTAGATCTCACCCAAATGATCTCTATTTGGAAGATATCCAAACGGATGAGGACAAACTGAACTGTAGTCTTCTTTCCTCTGACTCCACTTTTATGCCTGTCGCTTCAGGGCTATCCCCAGTTTCTCCCAGTGCGGAAGGGTGCATGTCTGGACTTAATAGTGAGCAACATACTAACATTTTTCTGGATTATGTGAAAAATCTTGAAGTTGGTCAGGAAAAACAAGACAAGTCATCTAGAGATTCAGTGGAGAAGAAACCTGAAGAGAAGAGACCATGTGAACTCCTCCCCGCTGTGAGTCCAGCAAGCTCCTGCAAAAATGATATTCCTAGATTTAGCAACTGCCCAGGCTGCTCCTTGGTGACCGCGGAAGGCGTCCAAGTGAACACGCCACCAACTGTTGAGAAAACATCGATGGAGATCATGGCTTCCAAGGAAAGCTACTGTGAAGTGTCAGATTGTGGGGTGGATGCTTCTTGTAAGCTGCCTGTGCCCACCGAGGAGGTAGCTCAGTGGCTTTCACAGAGGAATGAAGCAGCCACTAAGCTGCAGGCGTGTTGGAGAGGATTCCGCACAAGAAACTATCACCCCAAAGCTCAGAAAGTCCGTTATGAAATTCGGCTGAGAAGAATGCAAGATCACATTCTTTTTTTAAGGGCGGAAGTGTCGAAGTTACAAAGAGAAAAGGAAGAAGAGAAGATCCAAAGGATGGTACAGGAGGCAGCAGTAAAGCTGCTTTGGAGCAACGTCCAGTCTCTCCAACAGTGGCAACTTTCTGTAACTCGGCAACTTGACGACAATAGTCAGCCAAGCATTCAGATGACGAGTTCTTGTCCATCGCATTGGTCGGCGCATTCATCAAGTCCAAGTTCAGAGACGACTTGCAACCATGCTTGCTGTTCGGAGATCAACCATGACCATTCATCATCTGACATGCCAGACTCTGGCTTCCACTCCATCATTGTGGACCATGCTGACATCAAGGATCCAGTATGTTTCAACGCGAGAACCGGCGTGGGGAGTAGAGAATCCGGGCAGTCGGACGTCGATGTCGACCATCACAACACAGCAGATCCAGAGAGTGTGTTGGACATGCATCAAAAAGACAGTGGTGAGTGCCCAAGTGATAGCTCCACCAGCGAACAAGATAGCAGTCTCCTCCTACAGTATATAAAGACAGTGGAACAGCTGGCTGAGGTCGATGACGTAACAAGCTGCAGTGACCAGACTGAAGACAGTAGAGTCCATGCCACTGATTTCCAGGAAAATTAGATTTTTTTTCATTGCCTGAAATGGATTGTATGGAGGAATCTTATTTATGCCAAGCACTTTTGAAAGGGTATTCACATGCCTGAGACCAGTCAGTCATGGAAAGACAAAAACAAGCAAAGGGAAAGATCATTTTCCTTCTGTATTTCAGTGGCTGGATTTGCTGCAGATTATTATTCCATGAGACGTTTCCACAAGGTCTATTGCACAAAATGCAAAAACACAACTCTATTTTTAAATTATTACACAGTAGTTTTAGACTATGCACAATAGAATGAATATTTATCTGGAACATTGCATATGAAAAATAAAACAAAAACGCAAATGCCAAAAATACCATGTTGCAGCTCATTATTAGTCGAGACATACGTAATCTGGTCAAATAGATGATTTTTTTTTTGTTTAATTTAATTAAGTATTTCATTTTTTTTATCAGAATGTGCCAACTGGAGATAGGTCATCGGAGGTTTGTGAAATATAATCGAACAATGTATTTTCTTTGCATACTTTCTACACTACTTTATTCAACTTCTGCATCTGGTTTTGCTTACCAACTTGTTCAATGTTTGTTTGCAAGTTTTGTCTGGTTTATTGGGTTACTGCAACTCATCTACATGTCTTCAGTCACGATCAGCCTCACTGAACAGGCTCCTTGAACCAAAGACACTGCCATTGTTAGCAAGTATTGGCAAAGTCAATAGGTCTCGCCTACGTGAGAGATATTTGCTTTACCAATGTCTTTTATCCATGTTGTACATCAGTGTGGCTAAAAGGGAGTGGGGTGACTTACAGTAGCATAGGGTGGAGTGGTGTAGAGTGCAATGGCGGCGATTTGAGTGGCATAGAGGGGAGTGGCAGAGTAGTATAGTTGCGGGGAGTAACTAAAGCATGGATAGAGACAACAGATAGGGTGAAAGCAACATAAATAAGAAGCCATATGCCTGTGTTAAAAGTAGGAAAACACATTGCACGTCCAGGTGTAATACCAAAAATCTTATAAATGAGGTGGTGTGTTGCAAAAAGATGAGGAAGAATACAATGTACTTGGTCCATGCTCCAGGGAGGAGCCAACAGAAGAAAGGAAGGGAAGCCTACCGGAGATAATCAATCAAAAGATTGTAAATGAGTGACAATGAAACAACTAATGGTATGCTGGGGGTGGGTTGTAAGTCCACTGAATTGTAAACATTATGTCTTGCAGCACAGCACAACACGCTGTGTAGGATTGACCTAATAAAGCAGTGCCAATATTGTATTTGCTGCTCTCTTGTCCACAGATTTATTTTCTCCACTTCTAGGACATTTCTTCTCCCACCACCTGACTCTGGCTTTGCCCCTGACCCTTTCTAAGCCTCCATCACCAACCACTTTCCAGCGCACTTTTCTGGAACTGTTGGACAGAGTGGGAGACACCACTGCGACACGCCTGCTCCATTGATCCAAGCCGGGAGTTGGGCCAGCTTGCACGTTTGTTTTCTTTTGTTTTTCTTTTTCCCTTCCAGACACTGTGGCTTTGGAAACAAATCGTGCTGAAATATATATTGGCAGGTTCTTCTGCCAACTGACTCGTATGCATTTGCTTGTGGGGTTTGCCTAGCGCTCCAGGTTTTTCTACTTCACCAAAGTGTTCAGTCGTGAGTAGACTGACCCACACGGGGTTATTAGTGTCCAAGATTGTGGAATTGTGTGCTGATATATTTGTGCTGTGTTGTCTAGAGTGTCTGTGCTTCCAGGGTCTGTTGGCCAGTTAGTTCCTTTTTCCCTCTACCCTGCTCTTGCCCTGGGCTCTCACCTCCCAGTCTCCCCACATCTTGGAATAGTTGCTCCTCCCACAATGATACCACTTTATCCCTCCTCCTTTGAGCCCTCCAGGTAAAAGGCTAGAGAGGTTATCCATGTCCTTTATTATCTTCCCTGGTAGGGCCCAGTAGGACACAGGGCTAGAATGTCTGCCCACGTACTCGCCTATCCCGGCTCTCCAGCACTACTTCTACCCCCCTTCTTAGCCTACCCGCTTTGCACATATTACCAGCCCCCCCTGTTAGTGCCCACTCCTGTGGGTTGTGCAGCCACAACTACGGGGTGGACCCCGTTGACCCACAACTGTGCAGTCCTTTGACTTCCTTACAGCTGGCTAACTCCTCTCTTGGATGGACCTTGTAGACCCATTACAGTGGTCTCTGTTGACTTCCTTCGACTGCACCATCTCTGCTCCAGGGTGGGCCCTGTACACCTATTTACAGTGGTCTCTGTTGACTTCCTGGGACTGCACCATCTTGGTTTTGGCGGTGGCTGGGTCTTTGGTGAGGGAGAGTATCAGTTGGGTGTCGTCGGCGTAGGAGATGATGTTGTGTTTGCGTGCGATGTCGGCGAGGGGGCTCATGTAGACATTGAAGAGAGTAGGGCTGAGCGAGGAGCCTTGTGGGACGCCGCAGATGATCTCGGTGGGTTCCGAGCGGAAAGGCGGGAGGTAGACTCTTTGAGAACGGTCCGAGAGGAAAGAGATGATCCAGTCCAGGGCCTGTCCTAGGATACCGGTGGAGCGGAGGCGGGTTATTAGGGTGCGGTGGCAGACGGTGTCGAAAGCAGCCGAGAGGTCGAGGAGGATGAGGGCGGTTGTTTCTCCATTGTCCAGTAGGGTTCGGATGTCGTCGGTGACTGCGAGGAGGGCGGTTTCCGTGCTGTGGTTGGCCCGAAAACCGGACTGGGAGGGGTCCAGCAGGTTATTGTCTTCGAAGAAGTTGGTCAGTTGTTTGTTGACGGTCTTCTCAATGACTTTGGCCGGGAAGGGGAGGAGCGAGATGGGGCGGAAGTTCTTCAGGTCATTTGGGTCCGATGTAGGTTTTTTCAGGAGGGTGTTGACTTCCGCGTGTTTCCAGCTCTCGGGGAAGGTGGCAGATGCAAGCGAGCTGTTGATGATGGTCTGGAGATAGGGGGCGATGCTGGCGTTGGCTTTGTTGAAGATGTAGTGTGGGCAGGGGTCCGATGGGGCATCGGAGTGGATGGTGTTCATGGTAGTTTTGGTCTCTTCGGCGCTGATGGGTGTCCAGGCGTTGAGGGTGACGGCTGGGGCTGTGAGTTCCGTGGTGGTCGGCGGGATCTGTGGACCGAAGCTGTCGTGTAGTTCGGTGATCTTTCGATGGAAAAAGGTAGCGAGGGAGTTGCAGAGTTCTTGTGAGGGCGTGATGGAGTTGGAGCTGGCGTTGGGATTGGAGAGCTCTTTGACGATGTTGAAGAGTTCTTTGCTGTTGTGGGTGTTCTTATCCAGTCTTTCTTTGAAGTATGCTCTTTTGGTGGTGCGGATCAGTTGGTGGTGTTCGCGGGTGGCGTTTTTGAGGGCTGACATATTTTCTGCGGTGTGTTCTTTGCGCCAGGTTTTTTCGAGGGTCCGGCAGGTTCTCTTGGAGTTTTTGAGGGCGTCTGTGAACCATTGGGGTTTTCTTGCGTTGGTTTGACTAGGGTGGCGTCTGAGGGGGGCGAGGTTGTCTGCGCAGTTGGTTATCCATTGTGTCCCTAACCTAACCCAGTCAGATTGCTTCTGTGGTCTCTTAACTGTGCCATCCTGTCTTTTCCTTATATTTTCCCCCTATTTCCTCCATGTCTGCTTACTGACTGAGTCATGACAAAGCACTTCTTACCCTGTCTGCTCCTGTCTTACCCTGTCCACCCCTGTCTTACGCTGCCCACTTTTGTCTTACCCTGTCTGTCTCAACCTGTCCAGCTCTGTCTAACCAGCCCCTCGGTATCCTATCCTTGGGCACAATCTGTGCCCCTCACGTGCCCAGTGCAGTAGCTGGCACCCCCTTTACACAGCTCAGACAAGGCTGTGTCCTTGTGTTTACTGCAACAGTTCAGTTTGTGAGTGATACAAGGCTTCGATGCATCCGTGAAGCCTCCTGGGCTCCAACGGATGTCCACAGACAAACCACCACACATGGACCCGAAAGGCCACGCCAAGCTGGCACATCATGACAGTTCAAGGGGTTAAACGGGCCCAGCGCCCCATGTCTGGGCACAGCTCGTAGGAATCTACTAGCCACCCAGGCTGCATTGGGTTTTTCATGATGCGAGGATGCCCACTGCCCCAGATATTGTGCTTGTGATAAAGATCAGGGATTTAACCCAGTGGCGTAACAAAGGCCCCCGCAGAGCTGCAAACAGTACCCTGGCCTGAACGCTCCTGAGTGTGTCCGGAGGGCGCCTCTTCATGTCCTGTGCAGGGGGGCACCTCAAGTTTCGTTACGCCACTGGTTGAACCGTCCATCTCTTAGGGTGACCAGGCGTCCCCGATTTGCCGGGACCATCCCGTTTCCTTTTTCCACCAGCTGTCCTGGACGATTTTGGAAAATTTAGCTCATGTCCCGGTTTTTAGAGGGTCGCCTGAAAACGGTGGGAAGTGCCTTTTAATGTTTCCCAAAGCAGGGATGGTTTAATGAAGCAATTTAATTAACAAGCATAATACTGCCTTAAAAGCTGCATTGTATTTATGTTCTTAGTGCCTCTGCTGTAACTCTGCGCTGATGCTCATTCTATGAGCTCCTTTGAAGGAAAATTGTTGCCCGTCTTCTATTTTTGTGAAATGTCCTGATTTGTGGCTTAAAATTCTGGTCACCATACCATCTCTGCACTTGGGGGACAGAGCAGGATACGGGTTGTGTCTCTCTGTGCTGTCATCCTCTAGCCATCCATCTCTCCTGTCTCCCCAGAACTGGGAAAGAAGACGAGGGGACCTTGGGAAGCATTGGGGGCACCTGGCGGGGCGGGTCAAGGACAAGGAGGCTCACCAGCTGCAGCCGGATGAGAGGACTCCTCACAGGCCCAAGTTGTGTAGGTCGGTGATGTGACTTCTGCACACCAGCCTGCTGCCTTGGAGCCTGTGAGGAGGTCTGCACCCCTACAGCACCACCAAGGCAGCCCTTCACGTCTAGGGCTCAGTTCTTCATCCTCGTGCACAACAACAGGGCGCGTCTCCTCTCGGGACAGTCCAACAGTGCACCCAGCATGGTACTTATCATTAAAGGTGGGTGCCTGGTGCCCACCCACAGCATCCACCGTACATTCATTGGGGGCTGCAGGGGGGAGCTCCAGGGCCCCTGCTGGCTCCCCCCACCCCCCTGCCGCGGTAGCCAACATTTCTCCCACCTGCAGGGAGTAGCTACTAATGCTGCTCCCTCTGGGCGGGAGCAATATTTTGATCTATTTCCCGGCCCACATCAGTATGGGCAGGGAAACGGATCAGAAGTCTGCTCCCAGCTGGCGGGAGCATTTCCGAAGCTCCAACCCGCTGGAAGCAGACTTTGTATTTGCTCCCACTTGGCAGGACATTCAAAATCCTCCCCCCAAGGTGGAGCAAATACAGGTTTCCCTGCCCGCACCAGTAGCTAGTGAGCTGGCCATAGAGAATGGGGTCCCCGGGGCTATTAATGGCTCATGGAGTTTGGCTGCATGGCCCCCTTCCCTTTTAATTACTTTAGTGGCCACAGCGTATTGGATCCCTGTGGCCTCTAGAGGCTTGTGGAATGGGACCGCGCAGCCCTTCTTCCCTTTTTGAGAAATTTCTGCCCCTGGTTTGGGCCCCCTGGGGCATCTGTGGGCCTGTAAAGGCTGGGGGTGGGTACGCATCCATCCTCCTATACATTAATTTTGGCCTGGGTGGTGGGCTACCTGGGGGCTGTAAAGGCTAGCAGAGGGGGGACGTGTGCCCCCTCCCATTAATAAAACAAAGCAGCTGTGGCTGCCATGTTTTGTTTTAACTAATTTTTGCTGATGTTTTTTTATTTTTTTTTCCATTTTGGCCTGGGGAGGGGTCCTCTGAGTCCACCCTATTGGGTCTAGTGGTCAGGGTATCAGTAAGAAGCTGGCTCTCTATATAGTGCACTAAAATGAAGTACTCTGTGGAAAGAGTCCAGTGGATCCCAAATTGGTATAGCAGAGGCAAAATTAGATCGGGCTAATGCTCTATTTGTGGTAGTGTGGGCGAGCAGGTAGGCTTATCAAGGAGTCGTGTTCAGCATTTGTTGTACTCACAGAGGCAATAAATGACACACAAACTCAAAGAATAAATCTGAGACCAATTTAGAAAAACACAATTTGTTTCATATATGCTTTAAACCCAAGAACATTTTTGAGAGATAAGCCTTTTTTAAATGATAAATACTTTGCAGTTTCAAAAGTTGAAAGTGCAATTTTCAGTTCGGTAATGTTAACCTATGAGAGGAAAACAGGAATGCTGTCTTGTAGGTAAGTACACGACTTACAAATCACGTCTTCAGGGTTTCAGGTCAACACCAGGCAAGGTTCAAGTCAGTACCAAGAGTGCACCCACCGCCCCTCATGTACTCAGCCATCCTTGAACGAAGGCCAAGCACATAATCCACTATGTCCTGCCTAGGCTCCCTGGGAGGTCTCTCCCAGCCCTCCTTTACAAGCCAAAGTGGTCCCCTAACACGATGCCCAAACAAAAGTTCAAATGGGAAAAATCCCACTCCCTTCTATGGCACTTCCCTGTAGGCAACAGGTAGGCATTGAAGTAGGACATCCCATCTCCTTCTGAGTTTTTCAGGTCAAATTTGTAGTCAGGTGCCCAATGATAACCAATGGAGACTGGGGTGAATGAAGATGCGTATCTCACGGGTGAGTAAAGTGGTGTCTGGGGTCAGTGTCCTGGGGTTGAGATAAGTACAGGGGGTGCCGCAAGGCAGCACCAAATTTACATCCTCAGCGGCACCGGGGCAGCCAGGTGCAGAGTGCCAACACAGCATCGGGCGCTCAATGTGAACCAATGGAGACTGGGGTAACCGAAGATGCAGTGCTCACAGGTGAGTAAAGCGGTGTCAAGGGTCGATCTCCTGGGGTTGAGGCAAGCACAGGGGGGCCACAAGGCAGCACTAAACTTATACCCTCAGTGACACAGGGGCAGCCAAGTGCAGAGTGTCAACATAGCGTCGGGCACCCAATGCAAATCAATAGGGGAGATCGGTTTTGGAAAAAGGCTGCAGACTTAGGCTAGGCAGCTGAAGGAAGAAAACCCACAGCTGCGCAGGTAGGTTCTGATGCTAGGGGACACTGATGGTCCAGCTCCCCAAGGCCCAGGTGCAGGGGTGTCCTTTGGCGTCCGGAACAGCTTACCAGGCAGGTTTAGGTCAGGGGGAATCTTCGGTTTGAGGCTGCAGGCTTTGAGACAGAGCGCGGCAGGGGTCAACCCATGGTGGCGGTGGACACTTGAACTCGGACCATGGGGTGCAGAGGTGGGTCCCAGTGAGATTTTGTGGTTCCTCAGGGCAGAGTTCTTTTAAAGTTGGTTTCTTCTTGAATAGGTCCGCTGTTCTCTGGGATCTTTGTCGAAGGCAGGCAGTCCTAGCAACACAAAAGGATGATGGACGGAGTGCTGAACAATGCAAACACTCACCCCCAGTCACAGATCTGGGTTTAATCCATCGATCTTTTGCTCACCATGCCACCCCAGTTTGGACCCAGACATATGCAAATCAGTCTTGACCCTGTTCCTCATGGGAACAGTCCAGCCCGAACTGCCAAGCCAGGTCCTCATGGGACCGGAAACAAGCATCCTAGGTCCGGTTTCAGGGTTTCACCCTTCATCAGCCAGGCTGGCTTGAATCCAGTGGCACAGTGAGCAAGGGACCCACGTCTGGGCATACCCTTCCCACTTAGGGCAACTTTAGCAACACAAAAGGATGATGGACGGGGTGCTGAACAATGCAAACACTCACCCCCAGTCACAGATCTGGGTTTAATCCATCATTCTTTTGCTCATAATGCCACCCCAGTTTGGACCCAGCCATATGCAAATCAGTCTTGACCCTGTTCCTCATGGGAACAGTCCAGCCCGAACTGCCAAGCCAGGTCCTCACTGGACCAGAAACCAGCATGCTGGGACCGGTTTCAGAGTTTCACCTTTCATCAGCCAGGCCAGCTTGAATCCAGTGGCACAGTGAGCAAGGGACCGGCGTCTGGGCATACCCTTCCCACTTAGGGCAACTTTAGCAACACAAAAGGATGATGGACGTAGTGCTGAACAATGCAAACACTCAGTCACAGATCTGGATTTAATAAATGTTCTTTTTGCGAAGGCATGCAGTCCTCCCAAAGCTTTGGAGGTCGCTGGGCTGCAGGACAGGACATCTTTTTGTGCAGTATCGTTGAGGGCTGCAGACAGGCTGGTAGGGCTGGGGCCAAGTCAGTTGGTGTTTGCAGTCTTCTCTGCTGATGTGACTGTAGTGTCTGGATCTTCTTAGGTCATCAGGAATCTGAGTTCTAGGGTTCAGGGGTGTCACCTAAATACTCAATTTGAAGCTATTGCGTGGAGTGCCAGGTGGTAGCCAATGGGCTACTCGCCTATAGGATGACTACATCCTTTTTATGACCATTTCCATTGAGAAGTAAGCATAACCCTAAGCCAAGTGGCCTAAATTCCTTCCAAACAAGATGGAGGAATTTAAAAGGTAGCGTCCACTTCAGCTCGTCCACCTTAGGGGTGGGACTGGCATGAAGTGGGCACTCCTCATAATCTGCCTAATTTTCCAGCCAGTCCTGCTGCCAAAAGTAAAGGGCTTTCTTTATCATTTGGAGAGGCCTGGGTTGCATTACAAAGGCAGCAAGGCCTTTGAAGCTCCCTGCCCTAGAATGTCCATCTGCCTGGACGAGGTGTTAACACCGTCACCCAGAGCAGGCTTATGTTCTTGTGCGACCCCCTGGCACTGCCCTTGCGACCCCTGACCTCAAGGGTGCACGATCAGTGCCTGGAATAGAGCAGCACTCCTCCATAGATTGTCCTTATTGATGCCCATTAGGGTGCCATTCTCCTGGTTTTCAATGAAGTTTTAATTTCACTATTAGAGAAGAAAATTACATTTTGCACTATTATTTGAATACAAAATGGAGCTGACATAGGAATTTCCCTGGCAGTTGAGGTAAGTAAAAAATGTTTCTCAATGTATGTTGTGTACGTGTTCACAGGTGAGAGTGTGTTTTCGTGAGAGAGTGAGTATGTATGAATGTGTGTGTATGTGAAAGTGAAGGGCAAAGGTTGTGTGATGTCAATTCCGTCTCCCCCGGCATTTTGGTGACCTGACGTCCATGGTCTTTGCTAAGCAGTGCAATAAGCCAGAGGCCTCTGGTGCAGTGTGTGGGGGAGGGGCCATCAGCTCCACTCCTGAGATTGTCAATTGCTAACTGCAAATTCATGACCATGAAGAAAAGGCCTGAGAGAGAATCCCTCAAAACTAGAGCGAGCTGAGAGCTATGGTTGAGAACTGAACCTGCCACAGAGTTTACTCTCCTCTTAGAGTTCAGGTTACTTGTTATGTGGGTTTGTGAGGTGGCAGGTATATCAGAAAAGTGATTAATGGCTGCAAAGTCGAGATATGAAATAGTGTTCTGTAGTAGATCAATCTTTTCTGTGATAAGATGAGAACTCACCGAATTTACTTATCAGAATGGAGTCTCCATATTCTAGTGTTTTCTTGGACCCGTGTTTATTTGAATTATGTCTTTGCTTAGACTACAATCACCAACTTTAATAACCGTTTGCTAGGGCTCACGCTTGTGATGGGCAAGATGCACTCAGATCTCTGGAACAGGCACTCAACTCACTGAGCTAACTTACTACTGCTGGGTCCCTTCTCAGACAAAATTAGGGCTCCCAGGTTTACGATAATGATTTTTTTAAACATTTCCGTCTGTATTGATCCATATTTATTTTTTGACCATCTTATTTATATTCATCCATATTTATTTTGCATTTTGAGAATAAATGGATTCATAAAATGGTATATTTCCACATATATTTGACTCTTAAGCATGCCCTCATACATGGAAGCCTGTTGCGTTTTAGCAAATTAAGCAGACATCTATACCAACAGAGTACACCCATCGGTGCATATTACCGTTATCCTCAGGGACTGCTCCTCCGCTAGGGCAGGGGAGCGTCCTATGTTTATTATGGTTTTATTGTGAACGGGGCGGGGCCACAGGGGTGGAGGGGGAGTGCACAGTACACCCCCTCGGTATGCGTGTATGTTTGGCCGGCCATCTTGGCCCGATTTAACACACATGCGCACTAGCCTCTCTCCAACCTAGGACTGTGTTGCTGGGTTGGAGAGAGCAGACAGAGGCTCCCACTCTTCCTTGGAGCGCCCAGCCAGGGTGCTCTGTCCAATCCTAACGCTGCTTGCATGCTTCCCGCAGCATGAAAGCAGCGTTAGGATTGGCTGCAGGGCAGGCTGGGAGCCTGTGCCTGCAGTGGAGGAGAGAAGAGCGACGCGGAGAGGAAGGTAAGTGTTATTTATTTTTTGGGGTTCGTCCCTGCCACCTGCTGCACCACCCCGCCCCCCCCTCCCCCCCCAAAAAAAAACCTCCCACGAGCCGCGACTGATCATACAATCCGGTAACGCATTGTTTTCTGTCTGAATTTATCTGTAAAAATCAGGAAAAAAATCAGAAAACTGGGAACCTTGGATAAAACATAGCACTGGGTCAGAGTTCGGGGGTACTTCATATCACCCGGCTTTCCTCCTCCTTAGAACATCATTCTTTCCGAGACTGCAACTACCAGAATGCACGAGTTCTTTCATTTGAAAGCCTCGAACTAAAATGTGTCCCTGGTGACAGGGACCGTTTCACAACACCTGTGCCCACAACATGAAAGGTCATATGCAGCAGCGTGGCTTGGCCATGTTTTCGTTGTGATTTCTTTATTTCCACTGAGTACTGTCTCTTTGAAGATAAATCTGTACTATTTGTAGCTATGAATCTTGTAAGACGCCCTCTCCGTTCTTCGGGCTGCAGCGCCTAGAATGTGCGATGTAGTAACTTGGCGCGTTTTAACCTCGCAGAAATCAAGCATCTCTCTTCACCAGGAAGGGCGATGCCAGCTTGAGAGACGAGGAGGAGGACTGAGATGGGAGTGAAGTACACCGAGTCCACAACAAGCGGTCTGCTGTAGCAACACAAACCGCACAGCACGGGCGTGTCACCCTGGTTAAACAAGCGCTTGTGGGGAGGCAGGGACTCGCAGCGCTGGTTACTATCGCACCTTTGCTCTGGTGATAGGGCCGTGCATCGCTTTGCCTTCAGCGGTCACCGGATCCGAGGTGGTACATGCCTCAGGTCACAAGAGGCTCCCGGAGGGAGAGCTGAGAATGTTTGCTTAGGAGGTATCTCTGAGGTGTGAGACTCGAGCCCACTGAGTGATGCTGCGCTTCAGGGTGTGAGACACACACCCCATGTATGACACTGAGCTCCTGGGAGTGAGACTCATGCCTTGAGAGCTGCTGCGTTTCAGGGTGTGAGACACACACCCCATGTATGACATTGAGCTCCTGGGAGTGAGACTCATGCTTGAGAGCTGCTGCGCTGAGCTCTTGGGAGTGAGACTCATGCCTTGAGAGCTGCTGCGTTTCAGGGTGTGAGACACACCCCATGTATGACACTGAGCTCTTGGGAGTGAGACTCATGCTTTGAGAGCTGCTGCGTTTCAGAGTGTGAGACACACCCCATGAGAGACACTGTGCTCCAAGGTGTGAGGCTCATGCCTGTGACATCTGCTGCGCTTCAGAGTGTGAGACACACCCCATGTATGACACTGAACTCTTAGGTGTGAGACTCATGCCTTGAGAGCTGCTGCGTTTCAGTGTGTAAGACACACCCCATGTATGACACTGAGCTCTTGGGAGTGAGACTCATGCCTTGAGAGCTGCTGCGTTTCAGGGTGTGAGACACGTCCCATGTATGACACTGAGCTCCTGGGAGTGAGACTCATGCCTTGAGAGCTGCTGCGCTTCAGGGTGTGAGACACGCCCCATGTATGACACTGAGCTCCTGGGAGTGAGACTCATGCCTTGAGAGCTGCTGCGTTTCAGGGTGTGAGACACACCCCATGTATGACACTGAGCTCCTGGGAGTGAGACTCATGCCTTGAGAGCTGCTGCGCTTCAGGGTGTGAGACACCCCCCCCATGTAGAACACTGAGCTCTTGGGAGTGAGACTCATGCTTTGAGAGCTGCTGCGCTTCAGGGTGTGAGACACGCCCCATGTATGACACTGAGCTCTTGGGAGTGAGACTCATGCCTTGAGAGCTGCTGCGCTTCAGGGTGTGAGACACGCACCCCATGTATGACACTGAGCTCCTGGGAGTGAGACTCATGCTTGAGAGCTGCTGCGCTTCAGGATGTGAGACACATCCCATGTATGACACTGAGCTCTTGGGAGTGAGACTCATGCCTGTGACAGCTGCTGCGCTTCAGGGTGTGAGACACCCCCCATGTATGACACTGAGCTCCTGGGAGTGAGGCTCATGCCTTGAGAGCTGCTGCGCTTCAGGGTGTGAGACACACCCCATGAGAGACATTGTGCTCCAAGGTGTGAGGCTCATGCTTGAGAGCTGCTGCGCTTCAGGGTGTGAGACACACCCCATGTATGACACTGAGCTCTTGGGAGTGAGACTCATGCCTGTGACAGCTGCTGCGCTTCAGGGTGTGAGACACACCCCATGTATGACACTGAGCTCTTGGGAGTGAGACTCATGCCTGTGACAGCTGCTGCGCTTCAGGGTGTGAGACACACCCCATCTATGACACTGAGCTCCTGGGAGTGAGGCTCATGCCTTGAGAGCTGCTGCGCTTCAGGGTGTGAGACACACCCCATGTATGACACTGAGCTCTTGGGAGTGAGACTCATGCTTGAGAGATGCTGCGTTTCAGTGTGTGAGACACGCACCCCAGGTATGACACTGAGCTCTTGGGAGTGAGACTCATGCCTGTGACAGCTGCTGCGCTTCAGGGTGTGAGACACGCACCCCAGGTATGACACTGAGCTCTTGGGAGTGAGACTCATGCTTGAGAGCTGCTGCGATTCAGGGTGTGAGACACACCCCATGTGTGACACTGAGCTCTTGGGAGTGAGACTCATGCTTGAGAGCTGCTGCGCTTCAGGGTGTGAGACACGCACCCCATGTATGACACTGAGCTCTTGGGAGTGAGACTCATGCTTGAGAGATGCTGCGTTTCAGTGTGTGAGACACGCACCCCAGGTATGACACTGAGCTCTTGGGAGTGAGACTCATGCCTGTGACAGCTGCTGCGCTTCAGGGTGTGAGACACGCACCCCAGGTATGACACTGAGCTCTTGGGAGTGAGACTCATGCTTGAGAGCTGCTGCGATTCAGGGTGTGAGACACACCCCATGTGTGACACTGAGCTCTTGGGAGTGAGACTCATGCTTGAGAGCTGCTGCGCTTCAGGGTGTGAGACACGCACCCCATGTATGACACTGAGCTCTTGGGAGTGAGACTCATGCTTGAGAGCTGCTGCGCTTCAGGGTGTGAGACACGCACCCCATGTATGACACTGAGCTCTTGGGAGTGAGACTCATGCTTGAGAGCTGCTGCGCTTCAGGGTGTGAGACACGCACCCCATGTATGACACTGAGCTCCTGGGAGTGAGACTCATGCCTTGAAAGCTGCTGCGCTTCAGGGTGTGAGACACACCCCATGTGTGACACTGAGCTCTTGGGAGTGAGACTCATGCTTGAGAGCTGCTGCGCTTCAGGGTGTGAGACACGCACCCCATGTATGACACTGAGCTCCTGGGAGTGAGACTCATGCCTTGAAAGCTGCTGCGCTTCAGGGTGTGAGACACACCCCATGTATGACACTGAGCTCTTGGGAGTGAGACTCATGCCTTGAGAGCTGCTGCGCTTCGGGATGTGAGGCACCCCATGAATGACACTGAGCTCTTGGGAGTGAGACTCATTCCTTGAGAGCAGCTACGCTTCGGGATGTTGGCCACCCCATGAATGACACTGAGCTCTTGGGAGTGAGACTCATGCCTGTGACAGCTGCTGCGCTTCAGAGTGTGAGACACACCCGATGTATGACACAGAACTCTTGGGAGTCAGACTCATGCCTTGAGAGCTGCTGTGCTTCAGGGTGTGAGACACACACCCCATGTATGACACTGAGCTCCTGGGAGTGAGACTCATGCTTTGAGAGCTGCTGTGCTTCGGGATGTTAGACACCCCATGAGTGACACTGTGCTCCAAGGTGTGAGACTCATGCCTGTAACAGCTGCTGCGCTTCAGAGTGTGAGACACACCCTATGAATGACACTGTGTTCCAAGGTGTGAGACTCATGCCTGCTGACAGCTGCTGTGCTTCAGAGTGTGAGACACACTCCATGAGAGACACTGTGCTCCAAGGTGTGAGACCCATGCCTGTGACATCTGCTGCGCTTTAGTGTGTGAGACACACCCTATTAGTGACACTGTGCTCCGAGGTGTGAGACTCATGCCTATGAGAGCTGCTGTGCTTCAGAGTGTGAGACACACCCCATGAGTGACACTGTGCTCTAAGGTGTGAGACTCATATCTGTGACATCTGCTGCGCTTCAGAGTGTGAGACACACCCTATGAATGACGCTGTACTCCAAGGTGTGAGACTCATGCCTGTGACAGTTGCTGCGCTTCAGTGTGTGAGACGCACCCCATGAATGACACTGTGCTCCAAGGTGTGAGACTCATGCCAGTAACAGCTGCTACGCTTCAGTGTGTGAGACATCCCATGAAGGACATTGTGCTCCAAGGTGTGAGACTCATGCCTGTGACAGCTGCTGTGCTTCAGGATGTGAGACACACCCTATGAATGACACTGTGCTCTGAGGTGTGAGACTCATGCCTGTGACAGCTGCTGCGCTTCAGTGTGCGAGACACACCCCATGAATGACACTGTGCTCCAAGGTGTGACACACCCCATGAATGACACTGTGCTCCAAGGTGTGAGACTCATGTCTGTGACCGTTGCTGTGCTTCAGGGTGTGAGACGCACCCCATGAGTGACACTGTGCTCCAAGGTGTGAGACTCATGTCTGTGACCGTTGCTGCGCTTCAGGGTGTGAGACACACCCCATGAGTGACACAGTGCTCCGAGGTGTGAGACTCATGCCTGTGACAGCTGCTGCGCTTCAGTGTGTGAGACACACCCCATGAGAGACACTGTGCTCCAAGGAGTGAGACTCATGCCTGTGACATCTGCTGCGCTTCAGAGAGTGAGACACACCCTATGAATGACACTGTGCTCCAAGGTGTGAGACTCATGCCTGTGACAGCTGCTGCGCTT
The DNA here is from genome assembly GCF_031143425.1 of Pleurodeles waltl. NCBI lineage: Eukaryota > Metazoa > Chordata > Amphibia > Caudata > Salamandridae > Pleurodeles > Pleurodeles waltl. The sequence goes on along the minus strand of NC_090445.1, from coordinate 31,415,217 downwards.
CAGTGTGTGAGACACACCCCATGAATGACACTGTGCTCCAAGGTGTGAGACTCATGACAGTAACAGCTGCTACGCTTCTGCGTGTGTGACACACCCCATGAATGACACTGTGCTCCAAGGTGTGAGACTCATGACAGTAACAGCTGCTACGCTTCTGCGTGTGAGACACACCCCATGAATGACGCTGTGCTCCAAGGTGTGAGACTCATGCCAGTAACAGCTGCTACGCTTCAGCGTGTGAGACACACCCCATGAATGACACTGTGCTCCAAGTTATGAGATTCATGCTTCCTGACAGCTGCTGCACGTCAGGGTGTGAGACACACCCCATGAGTGACACTATGCTCCAAGGTGTGAGACCCAAGCCTGTGAAAGCTGCTGTGCTTCAGAGTGTGAGACACACCCCATGAGTGACACTGTGCTCCGAGGTTTAAGACTCATGCCTGCGACAGCTGCTGCGCTTCAGAGTTTGAGACACACCCCATGAGTGACACTGTGCTCCGAGGTGTGAGACTCATGCCTGCGACAGCTGCTGCGCTTCAGAGTGAGGTACACACCCCATGAGTGACACTGTGCTCCGAGGTGTGAGACCCAAGCCTGTGACAGCTGCTGTGCTTCAGAGTGTGAGACACACCCCACGAGTGACACTGTGCTCCGAGGTGTGAGACTCATGCCTGCGACAGCTGCTGCGCTTCAGAGTGTGAGACACACCCCATGAGTGACACTGTGCTCCAAGGTGTGAGACATGCCTGCTAAGTGATGCTGCGCTTCAGGGTGTGAGACACACCCCACGAGTGACACTGTGCTCCAAGGTGTGAGACTCATATCTGTGACATCTGCTGCGCTTCAGAGTGTGAGACACACCCTATGAATGACACTGTACTCCAAGGTGTGAGACTCATGCCTGCGACAGCTGCTGCGCTTCAGAGTGTGAGACACACCCCATGAGTGACACTGTGCTCCGAGGTGTGAGACCCAAGCCTGTGACAGCTGCTGTGCTTCAGAGTGTGAGACACACCCTACGAGTGAGACTGTGCTCCGAGGTGTGAGACTCATGCCTGCGACAGCTGCTGCGCTTCAGAGTGTGAGACACACCCCATGAGTGACACTGTGCTCCAAGGTGTGAGACATGCCTGCTAAGTGATGCTGCGCTTCAGGGTGTGAGACACACCCCACGAGTGACACTGTGCTCCAAGGTGTGAGACATGCCTGCTAAGTGATGCAGCGCTTCAGGGTGTGAGACACATGACCCTTGCAAGAGCGATGCTTGGAGCTCCGACAGTGTCCCACGTGTCTCTGTTGTGCCTCACAGTAATGTATGTGAACAGACACCTCATAGGTCTGAGTCTCACACCTCAGACTCACAGTCTCAGTCACACCTTAGAGCATTGGCTCACTCAGATAATCTCATTCTGTAGCACAGGCTTCCTCTCTGGCTGTGTCATTTCATAAAGGACACTCGCCCATTAAAAACTGAGTCACTCACTGTGGGGCTCAGTCTCACTTATTGGATGTGACCCTGAGCCCTTGAAGACCACTCTCACTGATTGGGTATGAGTGTCACACCTTGTAGCACAGTCGCATTCATATCTCGAAGCACAGAACTCGCGTTGGAGTCAGTGTCTTATTCTTGATAAAGCAGAATATGTGAGTTTTAAACCATGGGACACGGGCTCACTCATGAAATCAGAGACTCTGTCCTTGAAACACAGTGTCCTGACTGGGTATGAATCTCACACTTTTCAGCTGAGTCTCGCACTTTGGCTGTCAGTTTCACATTTTGGAGCACAGTATCAGTCAACGTGTGGGTAAGTCTCATGCCCTGGAGCACACTCTCACTCATTGTGTGTGAGTCCCACACCTTTCAACACAGTATCACTCATTGGCTGTAAGCTTCACACCTTTCAACACAACCTTACTCATTGGCTGTAAGCTTCACGCCTTTGAACACAGTGTTATTAACTGGGTGTGAACCTCAAACCTTGTAGCACCCTCTCACTCATTGGGTGTGAGCTGTACACCTCGTAGCACACACTCACTCATTGGGAGGGGGTATAACACCTTGTAGCATATCTCTCTCATTGGCACTGAGCCACACACCTTGTAGCACAGTCCCACTCATTGAATGTGATCCTCACACCTTTGAACAGTCCTACTCACTGGCTGTAAGCTTCACAGCTTTGATCGCAGTGTTATTAATAGTGTTTGAGTTGCACACCTCGTAGGACAGTCTCACTCATTGGGTGTGAGCTGCACACCTTTTAACACAGTCTAACTCATCAGGTGTGAGCCTCACACCTTTCGAAACAGTCTCACACTTTTCAACACAGTGTTACTCATTGGATATGGGCCTCACACCTTTCAACACAGTTTTATTAACTTGATGAGAGCTGCACACTTTGTAGCACACTCTCACCCATTGTGAATAAACTGCACACCTTGTAGCACATTCTCACTCATTGGGTGTGAGCCGTACACCTTGTAGAATACTCTCACTCTTTGAGTGTGAGCTGCACACCTTGTAGCTCTCTCTCACTCACCTGGAGTGAGTAGCACACCTTGTAGTACTCCCTCACTCATTGGGAGTGACTCTAATACCTTGTAGCACACTTTCACTCATTAGGTGTGAGCTGCACGCCTTGTAGCACATTCTCTCTCTTTTGGGTGTGAGCCACACAACTTGTAGAATACTCTCACTCTTTGGGTGTGAGCTGCACACCTTGTAGCTCTCTCTCACTCACCTTGTAGTACTCCCTCACTCATTGGGAGTGAGACGCACATCTTGTGGCACACTCATAATCATTGGGTGTGAGTCTAACACCTTATAGCACACTTTCACTCATTGGGAGGGAGCCACACACCTTGCAGCACACTGTCACTCATTGGGAGTGAGCTGCACACCTTGTAAGACACTCTCACTCATTGGGAGTAAGTCTAACATCTTCTAGCACACTCACTCATTGTGAATGAGCCGCACACCTTATTGCACACTCACAATCATTGGGTGTGAGTCTAACACCTTATAGCACACTTTCACTCATTGGGAGGGAGCCACACACCTTGTAGCACACTGTCACTCATTGGGAGTGAGCTGCACACCTTGTAAGACACTCTCACTCATTGGGAGTAAGTCTAACATCTTCTAGCACACTCACTCATTGTGAATGAGTTGCACACCTTATTGCACACTCACAATCATTGGGTGTGAGTCTAACACCTTATAGCACACTTTCACTCTTTGGGAGTGAGCCACACACCTTGTAGCACACGCTGACTCACTGAGTGTGAGCTGCACACCTTGTAGCACATTCTCACTCATTAGGAGTGAACCGCACACCTTGTAGCACACTCTAATTAATTGGGAATGAGCTGCACACCTTGTCACACACTCTGATTAATTTGCAGTGTGCTGCACACTTTGTAGCACACTGTCAATCATCAGGTGTGAGCTGCACACCTTTTAGCACACTCTCACTCATTGGTTGTGAACCTCATACCTTGTAGCCTTACACCCTGTACCCCACACTCAATCATTGAGTGTGAGCTGCACACTTTGTAGCATACTTTCAACTCTCACTCTTTGTGAGGGCACCTCACATCTTGTAGAACACTCTCACTCTTTGGGGGTGAGTCTCACGGCTAGTAGCACACTCTCGCTCACTGAGTGTGAGCTACACAACTTGTAGCATACTCTCACACTTTAGGTGTGAGCTGTCCACCTTGTTGCACAGTTTCACTTGTTGGGAGTGAGCCTCACACCCTCTACAACACTCTCACTCATTGGGTGTGAGCTTCACACCTTGTAGCACACTCTCACTCTTTGTGAGTGTGCCTCACATCTTGTAGCTCACACTCACTCTTTGAGAGCGAGCCTCATATCTTGTAGCATACTCTCACTCATTGGGTGTGCTTCACACTTTGTACCACACTCTCACTCATTGGGAGTGAGCCGCATAGCTTGTAACACACTTTCACTCTTTGGGAGTGACCCTCATTTCTTTTAGCACACTCTCACTCTTTGGGAGTGAGCCTCATACCTTGTAGCACGCTCTGACTCATAGGTGTGAGCTGCACACCTTGTAGCATACTCTCACTCTTTGTGAGTGAGCCTCACATCTTGTAACACACTTACTCATTGGGTGTGAGCCTCACACCTTGTAGCACACTCTCACTCTTTGTGAGTGTGCCTCACATCTTGTAGCTCACACTCACTCTTTGAGAGCGAGCCTCATATCTTGTAGCATACTCTCACTCATTGGGTGTGCTGCACACTTTGTACCACACTCTCACTCATTGGGAGTGAGCCGCATAGCTTGTAACACACTTTCACTCTTTGGGAGTGACCCTCATTTCTTTTAGCACACTCTCACTCTTTGGGAGTGAGCCTCATACCTTGTAGCACGCTCTGACTCATAGGTGTGAGCTGCACACCTTGTAGCATACTCTCACTCTTTGTGAGTGAGCCTCACATCTTGTAACACACTTACTCATTGGGTGTGAGCCTCACACCTTGTAGCACACCCTCACAAGATGTGAGGCTCACTCACAAAGAGTGAGAGTGTACTACAAGGGGTACAGCTCACACCCAATGAGAGAGAGTGTGCTACAAGATGTGAGGCTCACTCCCAGTGACTGAAAGATTTCTACAAGGTGTGTACCTCACTCCCAGTGAGTGAAAGTATGCTACAAGGTGTGCAGCTCACACCCAATGAGTGAGAGTGTGCTACAAGGTGTGAGTCTCACACCAATGAGTGAGAGTGTGCTACAAGGTGTGTGTCTGGCACTCAATGAGTGAGAGTGTGCTACAAGGTGTGAGTGCACAAGGTACTACAGGGTGTGCAGCTCACTCCCAATGAGTGAGAGTGTGCTACAAGGTGTGCAGCTCACACCAATGAGTGAGAGTGTGCTACAAGGTGTGCAGCTCACACCCAATGAGTGAGAGTGTGCTACAAGGTGTGTGTCTGGCACTCAGTGAGTGAGAGTGTGCTACAAGGTGTGAGTCTCACACCAATGAGTGAGACTGTGCTACAAGGTGTGAGGCTCACACCCAATGAGTGATAGTGTGCTACAAGGTGTGTGCCTGGCACTCAGTGAGTGAGAGTGTGCTACAAGGTGTGAGGCTCACACCAATGAGTGAGACTGTGCTACAAGGTGTGCAGCTCACACCCAATGAGTAATAGTGTGCTACAAGGTGTGTGTCTGGCACTCAGTGAGTGAGAGTGTGCTACACAGTGTGAGGCTCACACCCAATGAGTAATAGTGTGCTACAAGGTGTGCAGCTCACACCCAATGAGTGATAGTGTGCTACAAGGTGTGTGTCTGGCACTCAGTGAGTGAGAGTGTGCTACAAGGTGTGAGTCTCACACCAATGAGTGAGAGCGTGCTACAAGGTGTGCAGCTCACACCCAATGAGTAATAGTGTGCTACAAGGTGTGTGTCTGGCACTCAGTGAGTGAGAGTGTGCTACAAGGTGTGAGTCTCACACCAATGAGTGAGACTGTGCTACAAGGTGTGAGGCTCACACCCAATGAGTGAGAGTGTGCTACAAGGTGTGTGCCTGGCACTCAGTGAGTGAGAGTGTGCTACAAGGTGTGTGCCTGGCACTCAGTGAGTGAGAGTGTGCTACACGGTGTGAGGCTCACACCCAATGAGTAATAGTGTGCTACAAGGTGTGTGTCTGGCACTCAGTGAGTGAGAGTGTGCTACAAGATGTGAGTCTCACACCAATGAGTGAGAGTGTGCTACAAGGTGTGCAGCTCACACCCAATGAGTGAGAGTGTGCTACAAGGTGTGTGTCTGGCACTCAGTGAGTGAGAGTGTGCTACAAGATGTGAGTCTCACACCAATGAGTGAGAGCGTGCTACAAGGTGTGCAGCTCACACCCAATGAGTAATAGTGTGCTACAAGGTGTGTGTCTGGCACTCAGTGAGTGAGAGTGTGCTACAAGGTGTGAGTCTCACACCAATGAGTGAGACTGTGCTACAAGGTGTGAGGCTCACACCCAATGAGTGATAGTGTGCTACAAGGTGTGTGCCTGGCACTCAGTGAGTGAGAGTGTGCTACAAGGTGTGAGGCTCACACCAATGAGTGAGACTGTGCTACAAGGTGTGCAGCTCACACCCAATGAGTAATAGTGTGCTACAAGGTGTGTGTCTGGCACTCAGTGAGTGAGAGTGTGCTACACGGTGTGAGGCTCACACCCAATGAGTAATAGTGTGCTACAAGGTGTGCAGCTCACACCCAATGAGTGATAGTGTGCTACAAGGTGTGTGCCTGGCACTCAGTGAGTGAGAGTGTGCTACAAGGTGTGTGCCTGGCACTCAGTGAGTGAGAGTGTGCTACACGGTGTGAGGCTCACACCCAATGAGTAATAGTGTGCTACAAGGTGTGCAGCTCACACCCAATGAGTGATAGTGTGCTACAAGGTGTGTGTCTGGCACTCAGTGAGTGAGAGTGTGCTACAAGGTGTGTGTCTGGCACTCAGTGAGTGAGAGTGTGCTACAAGGTGTGTGCCTGGCACTCAGTGAGTGAGAGTGTACTACAAGGTGTGCAGCTCACTCCCAATGAATGAGAGTGTGCTACAAGGTGTGCAGCTCACACCCAATGAGTGATAGTGTGCTACAAGGTGTGTGCCTGGCACTCAGTGAGTGAGAGTGTGCTACAAGGTGTGAGTCTCACACCAATGAGTGAGAGTGTGCTACAAGGTGTGAGTCTGGCACTCAATGAGTGAGAGTGTGCTACAAGGTGTGAGGCTCACACCCAATGAGTGATAGTGTGCTACAAGGTGTGTGCCTGGCACTCAGTGAGTGAGAGTGTGCTACACGGTGTGAGGCTCACACCCAATGAGTGATAGTGTGCTACAAGGTGTGTGCCTGGCACTCAGTGAGTGAGAGTGTGCTACACGGTGTGAGGCTCACACCCAATGAGTGATAGTGTGCTACAAGGTGTGTGTCTGGCACTCAGTGAGTGAGAGTGTGCTACACGGTGTGAGGCTCACACCCAATGAGTGATAGTGTGCTACAAGGTGTGTCTGGCACTCAGTGAGTGAGAGTGTGCTACAAGGTGTGAATCTCACACCAATGAGTGAGAGTGTGCTACAAGGTGTGTGCCTGGCACTCAGTGAGTGAGAGTGTGCTACAAGGTGTGAGGCTCACAGCGAGGGTCAAGACTGATTTGCATATGGCTGGCTCCGAACTGGACTGGCATAGGGAGCAATAGAACGATGGATTAAACCCAGATCTGTGACTGGGGTGAGTGTTTGAAAAATGTCGGCACTCCGTCCATCATCCTTTTGTGTTACTGAAAAGTTAGAGACACGGTCATTCATCCCGCTGCTTGGCCACAGAGGGGTGGACGGATACGTCTGAGAGGGAATAACAGAGGCAGTTTGGTCATTATTCTGTTGGTGCCACCCTGCGGTTGCAGGGAGGTGTATGGTTGATTTCAAACCTCAATTAAAAAAAAGAAATATTATGTAAAATGTATATATTCACAGGTACAGCTTGGATCTGTGCTTGACCTGCTGGCTATTTTTTGTGCTCTTAAAATATTTCATTTTGTATTTGGAGTAGATCCCGGCAGGCACCAGACCCCTCCCCAGCCCTTCATGCCTGCTGCCACTCTCAGACCATGCAGGTCTCCGGGGTTACCCTCCCTCTGGCAGCGGCGTCCGTCCCCAGTTTCTGCCGCAGGCTTGGCTGCATGTGGCTTCTGTTTTCGCGCCCGTGGCTGGCAGGATAAGCCCCGGGTACACAGGGAGGGGAGCGGGCAGGCTGGTGCTTGCCAGTGCAAACACAGATCATAGCGCCTCGTTCATGCCACAGCAAACAGACTCCTGGGCTGGGCACTGCGGCGGAGGAGGTTAGATGCCGTGCATGGGTGGAGGCGTCTGCACGGCTGGGCCTCGGGGTGGGAGGCAGGAGCTTGGAAGGGGCTGGGGCTGGACAGGTCACTTGTTGAACCAGCGGAGCACGTTCCTGTATACCGACAGCGCCATCTACAGCTCAGAGGCCCCCTAACAAGCACTATGTAATTAAATTATTCTGTATTCTGACACTGTGCTTACTTGAAGGACTTTTAAATATAAAACCTTTTCAGAAATGGATCTATGTCTGGTGGGGTGGACTCTCAGTGCATACCAGCGTCTGGAGGGACCTTAGGTAGGCCCGGCCTCAGCACACCGTGGCTGCACTGCCATTGGTATCTAATATTTAAAATATTAAGGGGCATATTTAAGAAAAGATGCGATGCACCCAGTACAGCGCCACCATGTGTGCGCCATATTTAAAATACCGCACACCATGGCGCAGGGTAGGGACAACAGCGTAATTTGTATTTACGCTATTGATGCACTCTGCAGGGGTAGCGCCAAAATGTTGGCGCTACTCCTGCAGAGTACATAGGGGCCCATTGTAAACAATGGAAGCCTCCTCTTAACCCCTGCTCTGAGCAGGCGTTAAAAGTGCCTTAATAAATGGCGCTAGGAAATCTCATAGATTTCCTTGTTCCATTTTTTCATCCCCCCTAACGGGGAAACGTGACCTTTGCATACATTATGCCTGTCGCAGGCATAATGTAGAGCAAAGAGTTACAAAGTGGCGCAATGCACTCATTGTGCCACTTTGTAAATATGGCGCGGCGGTTTTGGCCATCTAACTAAACAGCATGGAAAAAATGACGCTAATGTGTCGGTAGATGGTGCTAGGGGCTCTTAAATATGCCCCCAAATATCTTCCTCCTTGTCAGAGCCTGGCGCCACGGCCCCCCACTCACACACAGGTGTGTGACCACTTCCTATGCACGGTCGATATAGGTAAGAGAAACTGAAAGAGAGAAAGACACACACCGAAGTGCTTATCCATCCACTCATCCATCCCCCCCCCGGCCCCCCCTCCCGAGACCGCCCAGAAACGAGAACTTGTCCGTGAGCAGTCACCAGCAGGTGATTTTAAGTATATTTCCTCGATTTCATCAGAGGTCATTAGCCTGTTTAATGAGCACCAACTTCCGAAAGATCTGCCTGTATGTAAATACACAAACAGCCTCAAAGAAAAACATTAACTTGCTGTTGAGCACATAGACATGGATTCACCAAACCCCAGGGGCAGCGGAAGTGGCATCACTCAACCTATGACCTTTCAATCCACCTTTACCCCTAAAAAGCCTCCTTTTTGCTGCTGAACGCCTATGAGCAGGGGAATGAGTGGGAACTACAGAAAGTAAACCTGTCTCCTAAACCCTGTTTACCACCGTCTTCCAGCTGGCACGGGTAGGATGAGCCCTAAAGCAGGAAGGGCAGGGGGTTCCAGTGAAGAAAGCAGGGGTCTCAAAGGCTGCCCGAGACACCCCTCAAATGAAGTTCATGCTTGGGCAAGAAACACACGACACAGAATGAAAGCGTGGGGAGGGGAGGGGGGGGGGGGCAGTTGCTGGAAAGCCCTTAGTGGCAGTTTTGAGCCACATGGAGTTTTTTTTTCCTCTCTTGGTACCAAGGAATGTGCGGAAGCGTTCCTAAAGTTTGTTCATTTAGGAGCTTTGCTTAGCACTAGACATCACCTAGACCACTTCAGAGCCCTGCACAGAAATAAAAAAAAGTGACAATTCGAAGAAATGAGAAGTTGAAAGTAAGAGTCCACCTGGATACGTGGGATTAAGACAGGACTTTTCGAAAAGTTTAATTTTGAAGAGTTTCCTGAGCTTAAGGTAACCAGTAGCCAAAAAGACCCTGACCCTGTGGATCTTCACCAATACTCTTGTGTTTTTAGCAGTGCTTAATTTGTAAATAAAAACGTGCCAGTGCTCAAAGCCCTCTTAAACACGCCTGCTGCATTTAAATGTGTGAACACGGAATACTGAGGCAGTGTAATCCTGAAGCCATCTCTGGCCTCTTTAATCCATTTACAGTCACTCCCTGCCCCTTCAGCTCACTCTTGCAGCTTTCTGCTTTCTCCCTTTGTGACGCTTTTTCGTTTTTCTCTTCCTCTGTCTTTCCCATGTGTCTTTTGCTCACAGCAAATGCTTGAGGCAGAAGAATACGCCCTGGCCCTCAAAAATAAGTGCTGGTGCTCAGCACCGGAAACAATAAGTACAAATTAAGCACTGGTTTTTAGAGACATTCGTTGACCATGCAGCCAATAAGGTATGCAAATGTCTGCAAAGAATCACTGCTTAATTTGTAAATAAATGAATGCTGGTGCCTAAAGCTCTGCTCAGACGCCCGCTGCTGGTGAAATTAATCATCAGCACGCTGAAAACCACAGCTTTGCAGTCTTCATTTCACTTTGGGCTTCTTTAATACAGTGCCAGACACTCCCCCCTCCTTTTATTTCACTCTTGCGGGTCCCTGCTTTCTCCCTTTGTGACATTATTTCTTTCTCTCCCTCCGTCTTTCCGCTTTGTGTGTTTTTCACTCTCCTGCTCTCAGTAAATGTCTGAAAAGGAAAAATAAGTGCTGTCCCACAAAAATACCTGCTGGCGTACCACACCAGCTCAAATTAAGCACTGGGCAAGGTCATTGGGGCATGCTAGATTCTGAAGGGAGCCAGTGGCTTATCACAATGCAGGGTGTTTTCAATTTGATCTTTAACTCGCCCAGCTACCAGTGCAGCCCTTTAGAGGCCTTTAAACAGTGATTAATTTGTGCTTGTTATTTCCGGTGCTGAGCACTGGCACTTATTTTCGAGGGCCGGCGCTTATTCTTCTGCCTCAAGCATTTGCTGCAAGCAAAAGACACATATTGGAAAGACAGAGGAAGGGAAAAACGAAAAAGCGTCACAATGAGAGAAAGTAGAAAGCTGCAAGAGTGAGCTGAAGGGGCAGGGAGTGGCTTTATATGGATTGAAGAGGCCCGAGATGGCTTCAGGATTACGCTGCTTTACTATTCCGTGTTCACACATTTAATTGCAGCAGCCGCCTGTCTGAGGAGGGCTTTGGGCACCGGCACCTATTTATTTACAAATTAAGCACTGCCTTTAAATGGCCGGATCAATGTTTCTGCGAGCACAGGCACACTCTGGCTGCCTGATGCTTTACAGTCTGGCAACAAGCTTCTTTGTATAAGCCATTGTAGACTATATTACATTAGTGCACTCTGCCCAGTGCTTAATTTGTAAATAAATAAATAAATAAATACAAGGACGTAAAGTTTAACAGCCTGTAACAGCAGTGCCAAACTCCGGTGTCGTAAAATACGAAAGGTAAGCAGGCCTAATTTCCCCAGAAGCCTCTTTCGTCTGTTACCCTTCACTTTCTGCCTTTTTCGAGTTTTTTTTTATCCTTGTTTTTTTTACTTTGTCATTAATTTCGTTTCTCTTCCTCCTTTTTTCTCCCTTTTCTGCATCTCCCTCTTTTGGTCTGGGTCCATGTCTTAGGATAAAAAATAAGTCCTAGCCCACAAAAATGAGTGCGGATGCCCCCCTCCTGCTCCCACTGGCACAAATTAAGCACTGACTCTGCCAGGACAAGGTCAAGTATTACCTGTGCTTGATGGACAGTTTGTAGGAATGGGTGGATTACGTGCAGGAGAGGGAGTTAGAAGTTAGGTCTCAACCACTGCATTGATTTGTGAGGTGAAGTTGAAGCCTGAGCCCAAACTTATCCCCACATTTCTAACCTGTTAGAATGAGATGTGGTAGCCCAGACTAGAAGGTCTGTTGAAAGGAAATGACTGAGATGACCCGCCGTCAATGAGCACTTCAGTATTTGATTGGGTCAGACAAACACAACTTTCCTTCATCCTAAAGGAGACACTTTTTTAGGCACCCCACAATGCTTACTTACTTCTCAGCGCTTTTCTCTGGGAGGATGGGTATCTAAATGTCTTACTGGTTAAACCTTAATGCTACCTGATGATCGTCCAGTATTTGAGTCAAGAGAAACATGTAGGCATTAAAAAGTGTCAGGGAGAGGGCAAACCCCTGTGCAATAGATTCTAAAAGAATTTGTTGACTCTGGGCCCTATTACGAGTTTGGCGGATGGGAGAGGCCATCCACCAAACTCCCAACAGTGTGGCCGCCGCCTACGTGGCGACCTCTCCGCCAGTTATTAAGAGTTTCCCGCTAGGGTAGAAACCTGAGTTTCCGCCCGCTGGCCTAGCGGGAAACAGGCTACAGCATTGTCTCCGGCTCGTATTCGAGCCAGCGGCAATGCTGTAGTCTGCAGGATGCACCAGCACCCTCGCAATATTCACTGTCTGCAAGAGCGTCTAGAGACTGCCCCACTTGTAATGAGGCCCTCTGAGTCTAAATAAACACATAAATATATTTGAAGATTGTCCAAAACACCTCCCTATTCGTTGAACCTGTTCACCAGGATGGTTAACTATGAGGTGGTCTTCTCTGTTCGCCAGGCTGATTCTGTGTCTCCGGAATGTATGAAGCCAGACATGGAGGGCTTCATTTGTGCCAGTGTTTTTCAGTGCTAGGCACCAGCACTTTATATTTAAACTCAAGCACTTATTTATGACACTCCACCACATGGTGGTGGTGTCTGTCTGTTTTTAAACATAGCAAATCTGTATCTCTGAATGGGATGGGTAGTAGTTAGTAGTAGTTAGTCGTAGTTGATACTAGCATTTGGGCACTCTGGCTTGGGCACTGGGTGGTGCCAGGCACAGTGCCTTCTCGAAAATTACTTTGGCACTGACACTTTTTTTTAAACAAACAGAGCACTGCCAACAGGCAATAATTCAAAATGATGTTCTGCTTCTCATACTCACGCCATTTTCTAGTGACTTCTGTTTACAAGATGTTGCTTAGCTAAAAATCTGAAGGAGGTGGTAATAATTGTGTTTTTTGGGAGTCAGGATCTGTGGCTCTTTAAAGAGGTGATTTACCTATTTAGTAACAACAGCTACAGGGGGCAGAAGGACTTTCCTTCCTTATTAATGGAGATGGAGCAGGGATGGTTCCAAAGGGAGGTTGCAGGTATTAATTTGCATGCCTATTATGCACTTAGAAGGCCTGACTTGAAGCACCAGGTTCTCCCATCAACCACAATTTGAGATCCTGGGAAGTGACTTTCTATAAATGGTTAGTAAGGATGCTGCTTAGGCCCATTTTGTAGGCCTTGGTTATGCTGCTGTTGAAAATGAGGTTGTGTTTATCATAAAACTTTCTAATAATGTGGTTGCTGCCAAGAGCAACGTTCTATACTGATAAGGTCATTTAATCCCTGCCACAAATCAGTAGGAAAAATCTCAAGCAAACACTTAATGAGAGTGTCAGAATGAGCGTAACTTTGGGGGAGGGGTGGCATCAACCAAATGCATTCTTGGCTTGGTAGTCCAATCAATCAAACATTTATAGAGCGTGGCAAATCACCTGTGAGGATCTCGAGGCACTGGCGCTGTATGCTGCTGTGTGGAGGAAAGATCATTCTAATATCCAGGTCTTCAGTTCTCTTCTGAATTGATGGAGTGACAGTGTAGTCCTGAGGTGCAAGGGGAAGTTGTTCCAGGATTTGGCTGCCAGGTGCAAGAAGGAGTGTCCTCCACTGTTGGATCCATAGATCTGTGAGGTGCCTGTGAGGGAGAGGGAAGCTGGTCATAGGTGTCTGGTTGGTTGGTGTAAGGTCAAGTATTTGTTGATGTATGCAGAACCTTGTAGGCGTGGGTGAGCATCTTGAACTGGCATTTCTTCTGAATCGGGGGCCAGTGACATTTTTTGAGATGGGGTATGATGTGGGTCCTTCTGGGGATGTCAAGTATGAGTTTTGTCACTGAGTTCTGTATTGTCTGGAGTTTCTTCAGGAAGTGTGCTGTGATTCATATATAGAATGTGTTTCCGTAGTCCAGACTGCTGGAGATGAGGACCTGTGTTACGGTCCTTCTGGTGTCTGCTGGGAGCCACCTGAAGATCTTGAGGGGCATGTGAAGAATGTGGATGCAGGCAGATGAGAGTGTAAAAACTTGTTTCTTCATGAATAGTTGCTATTTAGGAAGACGCCGAAGTTGCGGGCGTGGTTTGTTGGAGCAGGGGTGTGCTGAGCTCTGAGTGCCACCAGGTGTCAGTCCATGGTGAGGTGTTGTTCCCAAAGATGAGGACTTCCATTTTTTTGGGTGTTGAGTTTGCGACAGTTGTCCTTCATCCACCCTGCTACACGTTCATCATGCATCTGTGGAAGTTAGCTTTTGTGTTTTAAGGATCTTTGGACAGTGAGAGGATGAGCTGTGTGCCATCGGCATAGGAGATGATGTTGAGTCCGTGTGACCTGATAGTGATGGCCAGGGGGGTCATGTAGGTGTAGACGGGGGTCGGGCTGAGGGACGACCTTTGGGGGACTCCGCAGATGATTTTCTTGGGCTCTGAGGTGAACGGTGGGAGATGAGTCCTTTGGGTTCTGCCAGTAACGTATGAGGTGATCCATCGGAGGGAGTTTCCTGGAATCCCGATGTGGTGGAGTCTATTGATCAGGATGTGGTGGGAGAAGGTGTCAAGCACGGCGGACAGGTCCAGAAGGATGAGGTCTGCTGTTTCCTCGTGGTCCAGGAGGGCTCTGATGTAATCTGTGGTTGCGATCAGGACTGTCTTGGTGGTGTGGTTAGCACGAAAGCCAGATTGGGAGGGTTCTAGGAGGTTGTGGTCTTCTAGGTGTTGGGTGAGTTTCTGGTTGATCACTTTCTGGAGGACTTTTACTGGAGAGTGAAGCAGAGAAATGGGCCGGTAGTTCTTCCGTTCGGCTGGGTCAGCGGATGGTTTTTCCAGGAGGGGCCTCACTTGAGTTGGCTTCCAGACCTCCGGGAAGGAGGCCACAGTGATGGAGGTATTTAGGACCTTCATGAGCTCATCGCCAAATGTCTTACTTTTGAGTCTGAAGACGCACTGGGGTCCAGGGTCCGTGGGTGCTCCCAAGTGTACGGAGTTCATGATTGAGATAGTGTCTTGCATGGTGATGAGTTCCCAGTGAGTGAGAAGGTGTTCAGGGTTTATTTTTGTGCATGTGTGCTGGTTGATGCTATCTGCAGTGGACGGTTTGTGTTCGAAGTTTTCGTAGAGAGCTGAGATCTTGTCATGGAAGAAGTCTGCAAGGTTTTTGCACAGTTCCTGGGAGGGAGTGATGTCGTTCTTGGTGGCTGAGGGATTGTTGAACTCCTTCACGATGGTGAAGAGTTCTTTGCTGTGGTTTGTACTGGTTTTGATGTGGTCTGCTAGTGCGTTCTTCTTGGTTCCTTTCAGGAGGTGGTGGTACTGGCTGAGGACGGTCCTGAAGGAGGTGTGGTCTTCGTTTTTTTGCTGATGCGCCACTTCCTATCAAGTTTTTGGAAGTTGCATTTTGAGGAGTGTAGTTCCTCGGTGAACCACCTTGCTCTTTTGCTTTGTTCTTTGAGCTTGGCTGTCTTTGCGGGGGTGAAGGCTTTGGCACATTCTGTGATCAAATGGGAGAAGCTCTTCGCTGCTTGTTCTGGATCATGTGTAGAGTCTGGGAGGTGGGAGTGGAGAGTATCGTTCCACTGGTCTTCTGATACCTTTTTCCTGTTTCTTCGTGTAAATCAGGCAGGCACGGTGCTGGGGTATGTGGGTCCGGGAATGGTGAAGTATAGGCTGTGGTGGTCGAACCAGGTGAGTGTTGTGGTGTGGATGTACCTGACTCTGTTGCTGGAGGTGAAGATGGGGTTGATATTGTGTGTCCTGCGATGTGGGCAGGGTCTGTAACGAGTTGCTTGAGGCCGATGTTGCTCAAGCTTTCCAGGAGGTCGGTGGAGTTGGAGTCGCTGGGGTCGTCGAGTTGGAAGTTGAGTCTGGGGGCCATGAGTCAGGTCTGTTGTGTCAGTTCAGGATGTTGCACGTACAAGCACCTCTTATTTTTGATTTAATGGACTATGATGTCGCTCCATCTATAATAAGAATCTATGTATGGTTTACATGACTCTTGACCTGCCTCTTAGTTCACTAATAGCATTGATAGTTGATGTGACGGGAGCCATTAATGTTTCTAAGTTCATGTTTAAAAACAATCACTTTTAACAAATGTCTGCCTGTGCAGTGATATAATCTGATGGACTGAGGTGAAATGCTTCCACGTGTCAAAGAAACATACTATTTTGAATTTTGAAGAGAATAGATAATATTTTACATTATGTTTGTTGCATGAAATACATGCCAAATATTTCCTGGTGTGCCTACAGCTGCAGCTCAGGCTAAGTACATGACCTGGCAGTAATTTAATAAAAGGATTTCTAAAAGGTGAGGATGGAATCATGGAGCAGCACCTACAAGAACCCATTTGACAACTTTACTATCAAGGCTTCTCATAACAGAGATGAAGAAGAGTGCCTGCAATGAAAATACATTTAACATAAGTGGTCCCTGTGCAAGGATGCCAGGCTGTTGCATTGTACGTAACTGTAGCCGTGAGTTTCCAGGGAGAACTACCAAGTCTAGGCAGGATGGGCAGGGGAGTGGCTTTGGGGAGGTGTTTTGGGCATGACATGTTGGGACCCAGATGCATGCTTGGCTTAGTAGTTGGGTCTGTTTGCCCCAAGTCAGATCTGCTGTGTCTGTGTCAGTTTTTTCTTGTATTTCTCACTCAACGCAGAGCTTCTAACTTATTCATTTTTTTGAAGTAGAAACTTAATTATGTATATAATGACTGGTATGCCAACGAAATTGTAAATCTGTACACATCAAAGTATTGCTTGAATGGGTGCAAATTGCTTCTTTTTTACATTCACAAACAGTGGAAAGATGTGCCAGTCGTAGGTTTCTAGTCATATTACTGACAATTAAACACCTAAAGGTGATGGGATGAATGCCTTAAAATAGTCTAACTAGTGGCAATTGGCTAGGGTAGCATTCCAACTCATCGTTTTTTGCCCACTGTGCCACTTTAGACAGAGACACACCTAATGCAAATCAGTACTGACACTGTGCTTCATGGAAACAGTCTATCCTAAACACTGGTCATCTCACCCCTCAACCCTACAGCCCTTTTTTAACTAAGGAATTTGAGGTTTTCATCCCTTGTATCCCAGTGACTAAGCTATGCCCCTTCGTGACAGTTCCCAACTGACACACCTCAGGTTGAGAGCGAAGGTAACTTTAAAATTGGGCACAAATAATTTAAGTCACGGGTTTGCTGTATGTTGTGCCTGGTCCTGTGTTTTTGAAAGTTTTATTTCCTTCAGACAGAACCAGGAAAAAATGTGTGGAATACACTTGGCAAACCCGGTCACAAACACTGTCACTGCAAAGAAGAAAAACACTAATCAGGTGCAAAACCCACCAGATACTATGCAATAAGATTATTTTGTAGGTGGTTTCTGTGGCGGATTCTTGCATGGCACTCAGAATGAGGCTGTTACGGTCTACTCTATTACAATCAATGTTGCATTTCCTCATACTGCATTTTCTGTGTTTTGCCCTTGCTTTTTCCACTAAAGACAGGTGGTAAATGTGAGGCCAAAACCCAAGCAGTCACAACTTGCCCTTTGCTCAAATTGAGCACTAGTTCTATCATGACTGCAATTACAAACTGCAGAAAAGCAGCCCAAATCCTAGAGGTTTTTTGTAGATGAATGAGAGGAGAGAGAAGAGTGGCTTGCATGGACTGTTTGGGATGGGTTTGCAAAATACATTTATTGAAAACCAGTGATCACAAAAATCAGGCAGAGATTCTCCCCAGCAGTTGCCAAGGAGAGGAACTATATGGGCTAAGACAGTGCACATATTTATAACAAACAACATATGCTTCTAGAGCAGTAAGATGACCTTAGATTTTGGTTCTCTAACTGGCAGGGGCAAGGGTGAAATCAGGAGGCAGGTGGACATTTAATTGCAAGTGTCCTTCAATAGTATCTAAAAAGGAGTGAGGTGCCTTCATACAATTTGCTGTATTGTGGGGCTGTTCATGCTAGAAGCGGACTGGGTCCAGTGCTCAATTTGTGCTGCTGCTTACAGGTGCTAAACACTGGCACTCATTTGTTGGTTCCATTAATTACTTCTGTTCATCAGACTTTGACTCAAAACAAGTTAGAGAAAGGCAGAAGAAGGAGAAAAAAAGAACAGAAAGTTAGGAAAACAGTGACCAGGAGAAAAGACAGTGATGAAAAAGAACAACAAGAAGTGCATAATGAAAGAAAGAGGGATTTGGTGTAATCAAGAGTAAACAGCTTTGGTTTTTGGAAACCTCAGCATTCAACATCGCCGGCTCCTACTAAAAACTATGGGTCCTGTCACTTATTCTATCATTGTTATTTACAAATTAAGCACGGATTGAGTGTCTTGGATGGAATGGAGATTACTAGGTGCCGGACAGTGAAGCTGCATTGAGGGTGAGGCTCAACCCTAAAAGGGGTGAACAGAAAAGGTGGTGGCCGCACTGGGTGGTTAGAGGTTGGTGGTGGTTGTAACAAGTTAAAACTGAGCCGGGCCTGGATTGGGAGGGTGAGGCTGCATTTGGTGGAACTGGAAAGTCCACCTGGGCTGTTCAAGGGAATCAGGAGTATGGGATGGAAAGTAATGAGGCTGAGATTGCGGCTTTCCTGGTTCAACAAATGTGTAGTTCATCCAGTCCAGATACTTTTCTTTGAATAGTAGTTCTCGTAGCCCTGTTTATACCATTGTGACTTCTGGTCTACAAGTACCAGAATGCATAGAACCTCAGACTGGAGGAGCTACTCAAGCATGGAATGTTGAACCCTAAAACCTCTGGGTTATGCTAAACAAAAGGGTGGCTAATGGGTTTACTTAGAGACCTGGGATATGTCACTGGGTGTTCTGGGAGGCTCTAGTGGAGATGGGGAGTGTCACGAGATTGTAATAGAGAAGTAAGTCTGCACTGTGAGGCTGTCAGGGTGATGTAAGGTGAGCCTGTACTAGAGAAGTCTGGGGCCGCATTGGGAGGCCAGATCTGTACTAGGAGTCTGGCCTTGCGATGGGCTGTGAGGCTGCACCGAAGACGATGGGTCTGTATTGTAAGGGTGGGCTGATGAACAGCTGTTAGGCTTTATTGGAGAGGACGGGGACTGTTTGCAGTAGTGGCTCACGCTAGACCTAACAGGTTGCAATGCACTGCGAGGCTGTGCTTGTGATGGACTGTTAAACTGGAACGGACTGGGGCTAACTTAGGGTAGGCTTGTACTGTGGACTGTGCTAGCTGGGCTGGAGAAAGTTGCCACCTAATCTGTATTTTACCCACCAGGCTAGTAAACAGGTAAAAGTAAAAACCATCATTAAAATTGTTAAAATCTGGTATTTTTCTCCTCTTTCAACAATAAATTTAAATGAACAGATACAAACCATGTAAGCCATCCAACAAATGTTGATACTGTGTAGCGTATTCCAACATGTTTGTTTAGCAAATAGATTAATTACTGTGTTAAGAAATATGGATAAATACATTTTCTCACAATCTGCTATTCAAGTAGCAGCTCATGCCCCTTTCAGATTTCAAAAACACTCACAAGTGGCCAGTTTATTCTCTGTAGAAGGTGGCAACCATCCTGGAGAGCAGCGTGGCTGAAGTTCAGAGTAGGTGTACATGAAGAGGTAGGCTGGACTGGTGGTGGACAGAGCATGGGCTGGTGGTGGACTGAGCATGGGCAGGTGATGGACAATGAGCTTGGGGTGGACAGGACTGGGGACTGGGGACGCCCTTTGAGAGGCTGCTGTGTGTGGCTGGGTCCCAATTGAGAGAACCAGCTGGGGTTTTCCTGGAGAGGCCGAGGCCGGCCTACCTTGGGGCTCTGTAAGGATGTTTTTTGGGGGGGAGGGGGGTAGTGTTTGGGTGCTACACCCCCTTAATAAATGTATTTTCTGGAACACAGTTGGGGAAAGATGCGATTAGTTGGTATGAAGTTGTGTCTGTCGGATTTTACAAGGATTTTTTTACATAAACAGAGTAAAGCGCATGCACACTCCCTCCCTCTCTGCTTTGAAGCTGTTAAAAATGTTGGTTATTTTACAAACTGTTGTGTTTTCTCACTTGGTGTTCCTCTCACTTTCCGCTGCCCCCTAGGCCCCTCTCTGCCCTGCTTGTCTCTCATGTATTTTACCACCCTGTGCCGGCCAGAATCTCAATCTGACACCCCCGGCTCACTGACCGAGCACCCCCTGACCTCAGCACAGCCTGCCCTCCCTGAGGCTATGGCCGCCCTCCACGCGCGGCACTTCCGTCACTTCCGGTCCCGCGGCGGCGCACGCCGATGACGTCGCAGAGTCCTTGGAGACGGCCGTTGCTAGGGGCGGCTGCTGCCTGCGCTGAGTCCGGAGGCGCCCTCCGCCCGCACCCAGGCACCGGCCCCATGGACGTCTGCGCCCGGCCCCTGCGGGTGTCCCCGGAGCTGGGGGTCTACGCCGAGAAGCACCGGGTCTTCGACATCGTACAGGTGCGGGCTGGGGGGAGAGGACGGGGCTGGACCTGATAGAGACCCCGGGGAGGATGAGGCTCGGGGGGGATACACCGGTGACACCTGGGAGGGGGAGGATACACAGGTGACACCTGGGGGTGAGTGAGTGGGATATATACCTGGGAGGGATGGATACACAGGCGACACCTGGGGTGAGAGGGATATATACCTGGGAGGGAGGGATACACAGGTGACACCTGGGGGTGAGTGAGTGGGATATATACCTGGGAGGGATGGATACACAGGTGACACCTGGGGGTGAGTGGGATATATACCTGGGAGGGATGGATACACAGGCGACACCTTGGGGTGAGTGGGATATACACCTGGGAGGATGGATACACAGGTGACCCCCTGGGGGTGAGTGGGATATATACCTGGGAGGGATGGATACACAGGTGACACCTGGGGGTGAGTGAGTGGGATATATACCTGGGAGGGATGGATACACAGGCGACACCTGGGGGTGAGTGGGATATATAACTGGGAGGGGGGGATACACATGTGACACCTGGGGGTGAGTGGGATATATAACTGGGAGGGAGGGATACACAGGCGACACCTGGGGTGAGTGGGATATATTCCTGGGGAGGATGGATACACATGCGACACCTGGGGTGAGTGGGATATATACCTGGGGAGGATGGATACACAGGCGACACCTGGGGTGAGTGGGATATATACCTGGGGAGGATGGATACACAGGTGACACCTGGGGGTGAGTGGGATATATACCTGGGAGGGAGGGATACACAGGCGACACCTGGGGTGAGTGGGATATATACCTGGGGAGGATGGATACACAGGCGACACCTGGGGTGAGTGGGATAAATACCTGGGAGGGATGGATACACATGTGACACCTGGGGGTGAGTGGGATATATACCTGGGAGGGATGGATACACAGGCGACACCTGGGGGTGAGTGGGATATATACCTGGGAGGGATGGATACGCAGGTGACACCTGGGGCGAGTGGGATGTATACCTGGGAGGGATGGATACACAGGTGACACCTGGGGGTGAGCGGGATATACACCTGGGAGGGATGGATACACAGGCGACACCTGGGGTGAGTGGGATATACACCTGGGAGGGATGGATACACAGGCGACACCTGGGGTGAGTGGGATAAATACCTGGGAGGGATGGATACACATGTGACACCGGGGGGTGAGTGGGATATATACCTGGGAGGGATGGATACACATGTGACACCTGGGGGTGAGTGGGATATATACCTGGGAGGGATGGATACACAGGCGACACCTGGGGGTGAGTGGGATATATACCTGGGAGGGATGGATACACAGGTGACACCTGGGGGTGAGCGGGATATATACCTGGGAGGGAGGGATACACAGGCGACACCTGGGGTGAGTGGGATATACACCTGGGAGGGATGCATACACAGGCGACACCTGGGGTGAGTGGGATAAATACCTGGGAGGGATGGATACACATGTGACACCGGGGGGTGAGTGGGATATATACCTGGGAGGGATGGATACACATGTGACACCTGGGGGTGAGTGGGATATATACCTGGGAGGGATGGATACACAGGCGACACCTGGGGTGAGTGGGATAAATACCTGGGAGGGATGGATACACATGTGACACCGGGGGGGTGAGTGGGATATATACCTGGGAGGGATGGATACACATGTGACACCTGGGGGTGAGTGGGATATATACCTGGGAGGGATGGATACACAGGCGACACCTGGGGGTGAGTGGGATATATACCTGGGAGGGATGGATACACATGTGACACCTGGGGGTGAGCTGGATATATACCTGGGAGGGATGGATACACAGGCGACACCTGGGGGTGAGTGGGATATATACCTGGGAGGGATGGATACGCAGGTGACACCTGGGGCGAGTGGGATGTATACCTGGGAGGGATGGATACACAGGTGACACCTGGGGGTGAGCGGGATATACACCTGGGAGGGATGGATACACAGGCGACACCTGGGGTGAGTGGGATATACACCTGGGAGGGATGCATACACAGGCGACACCTGGGGTGAGTGGGATAAATACCTGGGAGGGATGGATACACATGTGACACCGGGGGGTGAGTGGGATATATACCTGGGAGGGATGGATACACATGTGACACCTGGGGGTGAGTGGGATATATACCTGGGAGGGATGGATACACAGGCGACACCTGGGGGTGAGTGGGATATATACCTGGGAGGGATGGATACACAGGTGACACCTGGGGGTGAGCGGGATATATACCTGGGAGGGAGGGATACACAGGCGACACCTGGGGTGAGTGGGATATACACCTGGGAGGGATGCATACACAGGCGACACCTGGGGTGAGTGGGATAAATACCTGGGAGGGATGGATACACATGTGACACCGGGGGGTGAGTGGGATATATACCTGGGAGGGATGGATACACATGTGACACCTGGGGGTGAGTGGGATATATACCTGGGAGGGATGGATACACAGGCGACACCTGGGGGTGAGTGGGATATATACCTGGGAGGGATGGATACACA
Organism: Pleurodeles waltl; assembly: GCF_031143425.1. Taxonomy (NCBI): domain Eukaryota; kingdom Metazoa; phylum Chordata; class Amphibia; order Caudata; family Salamandridae; genus Pleurodeles; species Pleurodeles waltl. Next base: position 31,392,344 of record NC_090445.1, on the reverse strand, counting down.
TGTGACACCTGGGGGTGAGTGGGATATATACCTGGGAGGGATGGATACACAGGCGACACCTGGGGTGAGTGGGATATATACCTGGGAGGGATGGATACACAGGTGACACCGGGGGGGGGAGTGTGATATATAACTGGGAGGGGGGGATACACATGTGACACCTGGGGGTGAGTGGGATATATACCTGGGAGGGATGGATACACAGGCGACACCTGGGGTGAGTGGGATATATACCTGGGAGGGATGGATACACAGGTGACACCGGGGGGGGGGAGTGTGATATATAACTGGGAGGGGGGGATACACATGTGACACCTGGGGGTGAGTGGGATATATAACTGGGAGGGAGGGATACACATGTGACACCTGGGGGTGAGTGGGATATATACCTGGGAGGGAGGGATACACATGTGACACCTGGGGGTGAGTGGGATATATAACTGGGAGGGATGGATACACAGGCGACACCTGGGGTGAGTGGGATATATACCTGGGAGGGATGGATACACAGGTGACACCTGGGGTGAGTGAGAGTGATATATACCTGGGAGGGATGGATACACAGGTGACACCTGGGGGTGAGTGAGTGGGATATATACCTGGGTGGGAGGGATACACAAGTGACACCTGGGGTGAGTGGGATATATAACTGGGAGGGATGGATACACAGGTGACACCTGGGGGTGAGCGGGGATATATACCTGGGAGGGATGGATACACAGGTGACACCTGGGGGTGAGCGGGATATATAACTGGGAGGGATGGATACACAGGTGACACCTGGGGGTGAGCGGGATATATAACTGGGAGGGATGGATACACAGGTATCACCTGGGGGTGAGCGGGATATATACCTGGGAGGGATGGATACACAGATGACACCTGGGGGTTAGTGGGATATATACCTGGGAGGGATGGATACACAGGCGACACCTGGGGTGAGTGGGATTTATACCTGGGAGGGAGGGATACACAGGTGACACCTGGGGGTGAGTGGGATATATACCTGGGAGGGAGGGATACACAGGTGACACCTGGAGGTGAGTGAGTGGGATATATACCTGGGATGGATGGATACGCAGGTGACACCTGGGGCGAGTGGGATGTATACCTGGGAGGGATGGATACACAGGTGACACCTGGGGGTGAGCGGGATATACACCTGGGAGGGATGGATACACAGGCGACACCTGGGGTGAGTGGGATATACACCTGGGAGGGATGCATACACAGGGGACACCTGGGGTGAGTGGGATATATACCTGGGAGGGAGGGATACACAGGTGACACCTGGGGGTGAGCAGGATATATACCTGGGAGGGATGGATACACAGGTGACACCTGGGGGTGAGTGTGATATATAACTGGGAGGGGGGGGATACACAGGTGACCCCCTGGGGGTGAGCGGATATATACCTGGGAGGGATGGATACACAGGTGAAACCTGGGGGTGAGTGGGATATATACCTGGGAGGGGGGGGATACACAGGTGAAACCTGGGGGTAAGTGAGTGGGATATATACCTGGGAGGGATGGATACACAGGTGACACCTGGGGGTGAGTGAGTGGGATATATAACTGGGAGGGATGGATACACAGGTGACACCTGGGGGTGAGCGGGATATATACCTGGAAGGGATTGATACACAGGTGACACCTGGGGGTGAGTGGGATATATACCTGGCATGGATACACAGGCGACACCTGGGGCGAGTGGGATATATATAGCTGGGAGGGAGGGATACACAGGTGGCACCTGGGGCGAGAGGGATATATATACCTGGGAGGGAGGGATACACAGGTGGCACCTGGGGCGAGTGGGATATATACCTGGGAGGGATGGTTACACAGGTGACACCTGGGGTTAGTGGCATATATATCTGGGAGGGAAGGATACACAGGTGGCACCTGGGGGCTAGTGAGTGGGATATATACCTGGGAGGGATGGATACACAGGTGACACCTGGGGGTGAGCGGGATATATACCTGGGAGGGATGGATACACAGGTGACACCTGGGGGTGAGCGGGGATATATAACTGGGAGGGATGGATACACGGGTGACACCTGGGGGTGAGCGGGATATATAACTGGGAGGGATGGATACACAGGTGACCTGGGGGTGAGTGGGATATATACCTGGGAGGGGGGGATACACAGGTGAAACCTGGGGGTGAGTGAGTGGGATATATACCTGGGAGGGATGGATACACAGGTGACACCTGGGGCGAGTGGGATATATACCTGGGAGGGAGGGATACACAGGTGACACCTGGCGTGAGTGGGATATATACCTGGGAGGGATGGATACACAGGCGACACCTGGGGTGAGTGGGATGTATACCTGCGAGGGAGGGATACACAGGTGACACCTGGGGCGAGTGGGATAAATACCTGGGACTGAGGGATAGAGAGGGACACCTGGGGGCGAGCAGGCTATATACCTGAGAGGGATGGATACACAGGTGACACCTGGGGGTGAGAGAGTGGGATATATACCTGGGGAGGATGGATACACAGGTGACACCAGGGGGCGAGTGGGATATATACCTGAGAGCGAGGGATACACATGTGACACCTGGGGGTGAGTGGGATATATACCTGGGAGGGAGGGATACACAGGTGACACCTGGGGGTGAGTGAGTGGGATATATACCTGGGATGGATGGATACGCAGGTGACACCTGCGGCGAGTGGGATATGTACCTGGGAGGGATGGATACACAGGTGACACCTGGGGGTGAGCGGGATATACACCTGGGAGGGATGGATACACAGGCGACACCTGGGGTGAGTGGGATATACACCTGGGAGGGATGGATACACAGGCAACACCTGGGGTGAGTGGGATATATACCTGGGAGGGAGGGATACACAGGTGACACCTGGGGGTGAGCGGGATATATACCTGGGAGGGATGGATACACAGGTGACACCGGGGGGGGAGTGTGATATATAACTGGGAGGGGGGGATACACAGGTGACCCCCTGGGGGTGAGCGGGATATATACCTGGGAGGGATGGATACACAGGCGACACCTGGGGTGAGTGGGATATATACCTGGGAGGGAGGGATACACAGGTGACACCTGGGGCGAGTGGGATAAATACCTGGGACTGAGGGATACACAGGGACACCTGGGGGCGAGCAGGCTATATACCTGAGAGGGATGGATACACAGGTGACACCTGGGGGTGAGAGAGTGGGATATATACCTGGGGAGGATGGGTACACAGGTGGCACCAGGGGGCTAGTGGGATATATACCTGAGAGCGAGGGATACACATGTGACACCTGGGGGTGAGTGGGATATATACCTGGGAGGGATGGATACACAGGTGACACCTGGGGGTGAGTGGGATATATACCTGGGAGGGATACACAGGTGACACCTGGGGGCGAGTGAGTGGGATATATACCTGGGAGGGAGGGATACACAGGTGACACCTGGGGTGAGTGGGATATATAACTGGGAGGGGGTGGATACACAGGTGACACCTGGGTGTGAGTGAGAGGGATATATACCTGGGAGGGATGGATACACAGGTGACACCTGGGGGTGAGTGAGTGGGATATATACCTGGGAGGGAGGGATACACAGGTGACACCTAGGGGTGAGTGAGTGGGATATATACCTGGGAGGGATGGATACACAGGCGACACCTGGGGGTGAGTGGGATATATACCTGGGAGGGATGGATACACAGGTGACACCTGGGGGTGAGCGGGATATACACCTGGAAGGGATGGATACACAGGCGACACCTGGGGTGAGTGGGATATATACCTGGGAGGGATGGGTACACAGGTGACACCTGGGGGTGAGCGGGGATATATACCTGGGAGGGATGGATACACAGGTGACACCTGGGGGTGAGTGGGATATATAACTGGGAGGGATGGATACACAGGTGACACCTGGGGTTGAGCGGCATATATAACTGGGAGGGATGGATACACAGGTGACACCTGGGGGTGAGCTGGATATATACCTGGGAGGGATGGATACACAGGTGACACCTGGGGGTGAGCGGGATATATAACTGGGAGGGATGGATACACAGGTGACACCAGGGGGTGAGCGGGATATGTACCTGGGAGGGATGGATACACAGGTGACACCTGGGGGTGAGTGGGATATATACCTGGCATGGATACACAGGCGACACCTGGGGCGAGTGGGATATATATACCTGGGAGGGAGGGATACACAGGTGGCACCTGGGGCGAGAGGGATATATATACCTGATAGGGAGGGATACACAGGTGGCACTTGGGGCGAGTGGGATATATACCTGGGAGGGATGGTTACACAGGTGACACCTGGGGTTAGTGGCATATATATCTGGGAGGGAAGGATACACAGGTGACACCTGGGGGCGAGTGAGCGGGATATATACCTGGGAGGGATGGATACACAGGTGACACCTGGGGGTGAGCGGGATATATACCTTGGAGGGATGGATACACAGGTGACACCTGGGGGTGAGCGGGGATATATACCTGGGAGGGATGGATACACAGGTGACACCTGGGGGTGAGCGGGATATGTAACTGGGAGGGATGGATACACAGGTGACACCTGGGGGTGAGCGGGATATATAACTGGGAGGGATGGATACTCAGGTGACCTGGGGGGACCTGGGGGTGAGTGGGATATATACCTGGGAGGGGGGGATACACAGGTGAAACCTGGGGGTGAGTGAGTGGGATATATACCTGGGAGCAATGGATACACAGGTGACACCTGGGGCGAGTGGGATATATACCTGGGAGGGAGGGATACACAGGTGACACCTGGGGTGAGTGGGATATATACCTGGGAGGGATGGATACACAGGCGACACCTGGGGTGAGTGGGATATATACCTGGGAGGGAGGGATACACAGGTGACACCTGGGGCGAGTGGGATAAATACCTGGGACTGAGGGATCGAGAGGGACACCTGGGGGCGAGCAGGCTATATACCTGAGAGGGATGGATACACAGGTGACACCTGGGGGTGAGAGAGTGGGATATATACCTGGGGAGGATGGATACACAGGTGACACCAGGGGGCGAGTGGGATATATACCTGAGAGCGAGGGATACACATGTGACACCTGGGGGTGAGTGGGATATATACCTGGGAGGGAGGGATACACAGGTGACACCTGGGGGTGAGTGTGATATATAACTGGGAGGGGGGGATACACAGGTGACCCCTGGGGGTGAGCGGGATATATACCTGGGAGGGATGGATACACAGGTGACACCTGGGGGTGAGTGGGATATATACCTGGGAGGGGGGGATACACAGGTGAAACCTGGGGGTGAGTGAGTGGGATATATACCTGGGAGGGATGGATACACAGGTGACACCTGGGGGTGAGTGAGTGGGATATATACCTGGGAGGGATGGATACACAGGTGACACCTGGAGGTGAGTGGGATATATAACTGGGAGGGATGGATACACAGGTGACACCTGGGGGTGAGCGGGATATATACCTGGGAGGGATGGATACACAGGTGACACCTGGGGGTGAGTGGGATATATACCTGGCATGGATACACAGGCGACACCTGGGGCGAGTGGGATATATATAGCTGGGAGGGAGGGATACACAGGTGGCACCTGGGGCGAGAGGGATATATATACCTGGGAGGGAGGGATACACAGGTGGCACCTGGGGCGAGAGGGATATATATACCTGATAGGGAGGGATACACAGGTGGCACTTGGGGCGAGTGGGATATATACCTGGGAGGGATGGTTACACAGGTGACACCTGGGGTTAGTGGCATATATATCTGGGAGGGAAGGATACACAGGTGGCACCTGGGGGCGAGTGAGTGGGATATATACCTGGGAGGGATGGATACACAGGTGACACCTGGGGGTGAGCGGGATATATACCTGGGAGGGATGGATACACAGGTGACACCTGGGGGTGAGCGGGGATATATAACTGGGAGGGATGGATACACGGGTGACACCTGGGGGTGAGCGGGATATATAACTGGGAGGGATGGATACACAGGTGACCTGGGGGTGAGTGGGATATATACCTGGGAGGGGGGGATACACAGGTGAAACCTGGGGGTGAGTGAGTGGGATATATACCTGGGAGGGATGGATACACAGGTGACACCTGGGGCGAGTGGGATATATACCTGGGAGGGAGGGATACACAGGTGACACCTGGCGTGAGTGGGATATATACCTGGGAGGGATGGATACACAGGCGACACCTGGGGTGAGTGGGATATATACCTGCGAGGGAGGGATACACAGGTGACACATGGGGCGAGTGGGATAAATACCTGGGACTGAGGGATAGAGAGGGACACCTGGGGGCGAGCAGGCTATATACCTGAGAGGGATGGATACACAGGTGACACCTGGGGGTGAGAGAGTGGGATATATACCTGGGGAGGATGGATACACAGGTGACACCAGGGGGCGAGTGGGATATATACCTGAGAGCGAGGGATACACGTGACACCTGGGGGTGAGTGGGATATATACCTGGGAGGGAGGGATACACAGGTGACACCTGGGGGTGAGTGTGATATATAACTGGGAGGGGGGGATACACAGGTGACCCCTGGGGGTGAGCGGGATATATACCTGGGAGGGATGGATACACAGGTGACACCTGGGGGTGAGTGGGATATATACCTGGGAGGGGGGGATACACAGGTGAAACCTGGGGGTGAGTGAGTGGGATATATACCTGGGAGGGATGGATACACAGGTGACACCTGGGGGTGAGTGAGTGGGATATATACCTGGGAGGGATGGATACCCAGGTGACACCTGGGGGTGAGTGGGATATATAACTGGGAGGGATGGATACACAGGTGACACCTGGGGGTGAGCGGGATATATACCTGGGAGGGATGGATACACAGGTGACACCTGGGGGTGAGTGGGATATATACCTGGCATGGATACACAGGCGACACCTGGGGCGAGTGGGATATATATATACCTGGGAGGGAGGGATACACAGGTGGCACCTGGGGGTGAGAGAGTGGGATATATACCTGGAGAGGATGGATACACAGGTGACACCAGGGGGCGAGTGGGATATATACCTGAGAGCGAGGGATACACATGTGACACCTGGGGGTGAGTGGGATATATACCTGGGAGGGAGGGATACACAGGTGACACCTGGGGGTGAGTGTGATATATAACTGGGAGGGGGGGATACACAGGTGACCCCTGGGGGTGAGCGGGATATATACCTGGGAGGGATGGATACACAGGTGACACCTGGGGGTGAGTGGGATATATACCTGGGAGGGGGGGATACACAGGTGAAACCTGGGGGTGAGTGAGTGGGATATATACCTGGGAGGGATGGATACACAGGTGACACCTGGGGGTGAGTGAGTGGGATATATACCTGGGAGGGATGGATACACAGGTGACACCTGGAGGTGAGTGGGATATATAACTGGGAGGGATGGATACACAGGTGACACCTGGAGGTGAGCGGGATATATACCTGGGAGGGATGGATACACAGGTGACACCTGGGGGTGAGTGGGATATATACCTGGCATGGATACACAGGCGACACCGGGGCGAGTGGGATATATATAGCTGGGAGGGAGGGATACACAGGTGGCACCTGGGGCGAGAGGGATATATATACCTGGGAGGGAGGGATACACAGGTGGCACCTGGGGCGAGTGGGATATATACCTGGGAGGGATGGTTACACAGGTGACACCTGGGGTTAGTGGCATATATATCTGGGAGGGAAGGATACACAGGTGGCACCTGGGGGCGAGTGAGTGGGATATATACCTGGGAGGGATGGATACACAGGTGACACCTGGGGGTGAGCGGGATATATACCTGGGAGGGATGGATACACAGGTGACACCTGGGGGTGAGCGGGGATATATAACTGGGAGGGATGGATACATGGGTGACACCTGGGGGTGAGCGGGATATATAACTGGGAGGGATGGATACACAGGTGACCTGGGGGTGAGTGGGATATATACCTGGGAGGGGGGGATACACAGGTGAAACCTGGGGGTGAGTGAGTGGGATATATACCTGGGAGGGATGGATACACAGGTGACACCTGGGGCGAGTGGGATATATACCTGGGAGGGAGGGATACACAGGTGACACCTGGCATGAGTGGGATATATACCTGGGAGGGATGGATACACAGGCGACACCTGGGGTGAGTGGGATATATACCTGCGAGGGAGGGATACACAGGTGACACCTGGGGCGAGTGGGATAAATACCTGGGACTGAGGGATAGAGAGGGACACCTGGGGGCGAGCAGGCTATATACCTGAGAGGGATGGATACACAGGTGACACCTGGGGGTGAGAGAGTGGGATATATACCTGGGGAGGATGGATACACAGGTGACACCAGGGGGCGAGTGGGATATATACCTGAGAGCGAGGGATACACATGTGACACCTGGGGGTGAGTGGGATATATACCTGGGAGGGAGGGATACACAGGTGACACCTGGGGGTGAGTGTGATATATAACTGGGAGGGGGGGATACACAGGTGACCCCTGGGGGTGAGCGGGATATATACCTGGGAGGGATGGATACACAGGTGACACCTGGGGGTGAGTGGGATATATACCTGGGAGGGGGGGATACACAGGTGAAACCTGGGGGTGAGTGAGTGGGATATATTCCTGGGAGGGATGGATACACAGGTGACACCTGGGGGTGAGTGAGTGGGATATATACCTGGGAGGGATGGATACCCAGGTGACACCTGGGGGTGAGTGGGATATATAACTGGGAGGGATGGATACACAGGTGACACCTGGGGGTGAGCGGGATATATACCTGGGAGGGATGGATACACAGGTGACACCTGGGGGTGAGTGGGATATATACCTGGCATGGATACACAGGCGACACCTGGGGCGAGTGGGATATATATACCTGGGAGGGAGGGATACATAGGTGGCACCTGGGGCGAGTGGGATATATACCTGGGAGGGATGGATACACAGGTGACACCTGGGGTTAGTGGGATATATATATCTGGGAGGGAAGGATACACAGGTGACACCTGGGGGCGAGTGAGTGGGATATATACCTGGGAGGGAGGGAGGGATACACAGGCGACACCTGGGGTGAGTGGGATATATACCTGGTAGGGATGGATACACAGGCGACACCTGGGGTGAGTGGGATATATACCTGGGAGGGAGGGATACACAGGTGACACCTGGGGCGAGTGGGATAAATACCTGGGACTGAGGGATACAGAGGGACACCTGGGGGCGAGCAGGCTATATACCTGAGAGGGATGGATACACAGGTGACACCTGGGGGTGAGAGAGTGGGATATATACCTGGGGAGGATGGATACACAGGTGACACCAGGGGGCGAGTGGGATATATACCTGAGAGCGAGGGATACACATGTGACACCTGGGGGTGAGTGGGATATATACCTGGGAGGGAGGGATACACAGGTGACACCTGGGGGTGAGTGAGTGGGATATATACCTGGGATGGATGGATACGCAGGTGACACCTGCGGCGAGTGGGATATGTACCTGGGAGGGATGGATACACAGGTGACACCTGGGGGTGAGCGGGATATACACCTGGGAGGGATGGATACACAGGCGACACCTGGGGTGAGTGGGATTTACACCTGGGAGGGATGGATACACAGGCGACACCTGGGGTGAGTGGGATATATACCTGGGAGGGAGGGATACACAGGTGACACCTGGGGGTGAGCGGGATATATACCTGGGAGGGATGGATACACAGGTGACACCGGGGGGGGGAGTGTGATATATAACTGGGAGAGGGGGATACACAGGTGACCCCCTGGGGGTGAGCGGGATATATACCTGGGAGGGATGGATACACAGGCGACACCTGGGGTGAGTGGGATATATACCTGGGAGGGAGGGATACACAGGTGACACCTGGGGCGAGTGGGATAAATACCTGGGACTGAGGGATACACAGGGACACCTGGGGGCGAGCAGGCTATATACCTGAGAGGGATGGATACACAGGTGACACCTGGGGGTGAGAGAGTGGGATATATACCTGGGGAGGATGGGTACACAGGTGGCACCAGGGGGCTAGTGGGATATATACCTGAGAGCGAGGGATACACATGTGACACCTGGGGGTGAGTGGGATATATACCTGGGAGGGATGGATACACAGGTGACACCTGGGGGTGAGTGGGATATATACCTGGGAGGGATACACAGGTGACACCTGGGGGCGAGTGAGTGGGATATATACCTGGGAGGGAGGGATACACAGGTGACACCTGGGGTGAGTGGGATATATAACTGGGAGGGGGGGATACACAGGTGACACCTGGGGGTGAGTGAGAGGGATATATACCTGGGAGGGATGGATACACAGGTGACACCTGGGGGTGAGTGAGTGGGATATATACCTGGGAGGGAGGGATACACAGGTGACACCTAGGGGTGAGTGAGTGGGATATATACCTGGGAGGGATGGATACACAGGCGACACCTGGGGGTGAGTGGGATATATACCTGGGAGGGATGGATACACAGGTGACACCTGGGGGTGAGCGGGATATACACCTGGGAGGGATGGATACACAGGCGACACCTGGGGTGAGTGGGATATATTCCTGGGAGGGATGGGTACACAGGTGACACCTGGGGGTGAGCGGGGATATATACCTGGGAGGGATGGATACACAGGTGACACCTGGGGGTGAGTGGGATATATAACTGGGAGGGATGGATACACAGGTGACACCTGGGGTTGAGCGGCATATATAACTGGGAGGGATGGATACACAGGTGACACCTGGGGGTGAGCTGGATATATACCTGGGAGGGATGGATACACAGGTGACACCTGGGGGTGAGCGGGATATATAACTGGGAGGGATGGATACACAGGTGACACCAGGGGGTGAGCGGGATATGTACCTGGGAGGGATGGATACACAGGTGACACCTGGGGGTGAGTGGGATATATACCTGGCATGGATACACAGGCGACACCTGGGGCGAGTGGGATATATATACCTGGGAGGGAGGGATACACAGGTGGCACCTGGGGCGAGAGGGATATATATACCTGGGAGGGAGGGATACACAGGTGGCACCTGGGGCGAGTGGGATATATACCTGGGAGGGATGGTTACACAGGTGACACCTGGGGTTAGTGGCATATATATCTGGGAGGGAAGGATACACAGGTGACACCTGGGGGCGAGTGAGTGGGATATATACCTGGGAGGATTGGATACACAGGTGACACCTGGGGGTGAGCGGGATATATACCTTGGAGGGATGGATACACAGGTGACACCTGGGGGTGAGCGGGGATATATACCTGGGAGGGATGGATACACAGGTGACACCTGGGGGTGAGCGGGATATATAACTGGGAGGGATGGATACACAGGTGACACCTGGGGGTGAGCGGGATATATAACTGGGAGGGATGGATACACAGGTGACCTGGGGGGACCTGGGGGTGAGTGGGATATATACCTGGGAGGGGGGGATACACAGGTGAAACCTGGGGGTGAGTGAGTGGGATATATACCTGGGAGGGATGGATACACAGGTGACACCTGGGGCGAGTGGGATATATACCTGGGAGGGAGGGATACACAGGTGACACCTGGGGTGAGTGGGATATATACCTGGGAGGGATGGATACACAGGCGACACCTGGGGTGAGTGGGATATATACCTGGGAGGGAGGGATACACAGGTGACACCTGGGGCGAGTGGGATAAATACCTGGGACTGAGGGATAGAGAGGGACACCTGGGGGCGAGCAGGCTATATACCTGAGAGGGATGGATACACAGGTGACACCTGGGGGTGAGAGAGTGGGATATATACCTTGGGAGGATGGATACACAGGTGACACCAGGGGGCGAGTGGGATATATACCTGAGAGCGAGGGATACACATGTGACACCTGGGGGTGAGTGGGATATATACCTGGGAGGGAGGGATACACAGGTGACACCTGGGGGTGAGTGTGATATATAACTGGGAGGGGGGGATACACAGGTGACCCCTGGGGGTGAGCGGGATATATACCTGGGAGGGATGGATACACAGGTGACACCTGGGGGTGAGTGGGATATATACCTGGGAGGGGGGGATACACAGGTGAAACCTGGGGGTGAGTGAGTGGGATATATACCTGGGAGGGATGGATACACAGGTGACACCTGGGGGTGAGTGAGTGGGATATATACCTGGGAGGGATGGATACACAGGTGACACCTGGAGGTGAGTGGGATATATAACTGGGAGGGATGGATACACAGGTGACACCTGGGGGTGAGCGGGATATATACCTGGGAGGGATGGATACACAGGTGACACCTGGGGGTGAGTGGGATATATACCTGGCATGGATACACAGGCGACACCTGGGGCGAGTGGGATATATATACCTGGGAGGGAGGGATACACAGGTGGCACCTGGGGCGAGTGGGATATATACCTGGGAGGGATGGATACACAGGTGACACCTGGGGTTAGTGGGATATATATATCTGGGAGGGAAGGATACACAGGTGACACCTGGGGGCGAGTGTGTGGGATATATACCTGGGAGGGAGGGATACACAGGCGACACCTGGGGTGAGTGGGATATATACCTGGTAGGGATGGATACACAGGCGACACCTGGGGTGAGTGGGATATATACCTGGGAGGGAGGGATACACAGGTGACACCTGGGGCGAGTGGGATAAATACCTGGGTCTGAGGGATACAGAGGGACACCTGGGGGCGAGCAGGCTATATACCTGAGAGGGATGGATACACAGGTGACACCTGGGGGTGAGAGAGTGGGATATATACCTGGGGAGGATGGATACACAGGTGACACCAGGGGGCGAGTGGGATATATACCTGAGAGCGAGGGATACACATGTGACACCTGGGGGTGAGTGGGATATATACCTGGGAGGGAGGGATACACAGGTGACACCTGGGGGTGAGTGAGTGGGATATATACCTGGGATGGATGGATAAGCAGGTGACACCTGCGGCGAGTGGGATATGTACCTGGGAGGGATGGATACACAGGTGACACCTGGGGGTGAGCGGGATATACACCTGGGAGGGATGGATACACAGGCGACACCTGGGGTGAGTGGGATATACACCTGGGAGGGATGGATACACAGGCGACACCTGGGGTGAGTGGGATATATACCTGGGAGGGAGGGATACACAGGTGACACCGGGGGGGGGGGGGGAGTGTGATATATAACTGGGAGGGGGGGATACACAGGTGACCCCCTGGGGGTGAGCGGGATATATACCTGGGAGGGATGGATACACAGGCGACACCTGGGGTGAGTGGGATATATACCTGGGACTGAGGGATACACAGGTGACACCTGGGGGCGAGCAGGCTATATACCTGAGAGGGATGGATACACAGGTGACACCTGGGGGTGAGAGAGTGGGATATATACCTGGGGAGGATGGGTACAGAGGTGGCACCAGGGGGCTAGTGGGATATATACCTGAGAGCGAGGGATACACATGTGACACCTGGGGGTGAGTGGGATATATACCTGGGAGGGATGGATACACAGGTGACACCTGGGGGTGAGTGGGATATATACCTGGGAGGGATACACAGGTGACACCTGGGGGCGAGTGAGTGGGATATATACCTGGGAGGGAGGGATACACAGGTGACACCTGGGGTGAGTGGGATATATAACTGGGAGGGGGGGATACACAGGTGACACCTGGGGGTGAGTGAGAGGGATATATACCTGGGAGGGATGGATACACAGGTGACACCTGGGGGTGAGTGAGTGGGATATATACCTGGGAGGGAGGGATACACAGGTGACACCTGGGGTGAGTGGGATATACACCTGGGAGGGATGGATACACAGGCGACACCTGGGGTGAGTGGGATATATACCTGGGAGGGAGGGATACACAGGTGACACCTGGGGCGAGTGGGATAAATACCTGGGTCTGAGGGATACAGAGGGACACCTGGGGGCGAGCAGGCTATATACCTGAGAGGGATGGATACACAGGTGACACCTGGGGGTGAGAGAGTGGGATATATACCTGGGGAGGATGGGTACACAGGTGGCACCAGGGGGCTAGTGGGATATATACCTGAGAGCGAGGGATACACATGTGACACCTGGGGGTGAGTGGGATATATACCTGGGAGGGATGGATACACAGGTGACACCTGGGGGTGAGTGGGATATATACCTGGGAGGGATACACAGGTGACACCTGGGGGCGAGTGAGTGGGATATATACCTGGGAGGGAGGGATACACAGGTGACTCCTGGGGTGAGTGGGATATATAACTGGGAGGGGGGGATACACAGGTGACACCTGGGGGTGAGTGAGAGGGATATATACCTGGGAGGGATGGATACACAGGTGACGCCTGGGGGTGAGTGAGTGGGATATATACCTGGGAGGGAGAGATACACAGGTGACACCTAGGGGTGAGTGAGTGGGATATATACCTGGGAGGGATGGATACACAGGCGACACCTGGGGGTGAATGGGATATATACCTGGGAGGGATGGATACACAGGTGACACCTGGGGGTGAGCGGGATATACACCTGGGAGGGATGGATACACAGGCGACACCTGGGGTGAGTGGGATATATACCTGGGAGGGATGGGTACACAGGTGACACCTGGGGGTGAGCGGGGATATATACCTGGGAGGGATGGATACACAGGTGACACCTGGGGGTGAGTGGGATATATAACTGGGAGGGATGGATACACAGGTGACACCTGGGGGTGAGCGGGATATATAACTGGGAGGGATGGATACACAGGTGACACCTGGGGGTGAGCTGGATATATACCTGGGAGGGATGGATACACAGGTGACACCTGGGGGTGAGCGGGATATATAACTGGGAGGGATGGATACACAGGTGACACCTGGGGGTGAGCGGGATATGTACCTGGGAGGGATGGATACACAGGTGACACCTGGGGGTGAGTGGGATATAAAACTGGGAGGGGGGATACATAGGTGACCCCCTGGGGGTTAGTGGGATATATACCTGGGAGGGGGGGGATGCACAGGTGACCCCCCAGGGGTTAGTGGGATATATACCTGGAAGGGAGGGATACACAGGTGACACCTGGGGGTGAGTGAGTGGGATATATACCTGGGAGGGAGGGATACACAGGTGACACTTTGGGGTGAGTGAGTAGGATATATACCTGGGAGGGAGGGATACACAGGTGACACCTGGGGGTGAGTGAGTGGGATATATACCTGGGGGGGATGGATACACAGGTGACACCTGGGGGAGAGTGGGATATATAACTGGGAGGGGGGATACACAGGTGACCCCCTGGGGGTTAGTGGGATATATACCTGGGGGGGGTGCACAGGTGACACCTGGGGGTAAGTGAGTGAGATATATATACCTGGGAGGGAGAGATACAGAGGTGACACCTGGGGGTGAGTGAGTGGAATATACACCTGGGAGGGATGGATACACAGGTGACACCTGGGGCGAGTGGGATATATACCTGGGAGGGATGGTTACACAGGTGACACCTGGGGTTAGTGGCATATATATCTGGGAGGGAAGGATACACAGGTGGCACCTGGGGGCGAGTGAGTGGGATATATACCTGGGAGGGATGGATACACAGGTGACACCTGGGGGTGAGCGGGATATATACCTGGGAGGGATGGATACACAGGTGACACCTGGGGGTGAGCGGGGATATATAACTGGGAGGGATGGATACATGGGTGACACCTGGGGGTGAGCGGGATATATAACTGGGAGGGATGGATACACAGGTGACCTGGGGGTGAGTGGGATATATACCTGGGAGGGGGGGATACACAGGTGAAACCTGGGGGTGAGTGAGTGGGATATATACCTGGGAGGGATGGATACACAGGTGACACCTGGGGCGAGTGGGATATATACCTGGGAGGGAGGGATACACAGGTGACACCTGGCGTGAGTGGGATATATACCTGGGAGGGATGGATACACAGGCGACACCTGGGGTGAGTGGGATATATACCTGCGAGGGAGGGATACACAGGTGACACCTGGGGCGAGTGGGATAAATACCTGGGACTGAGGGATAGAGAGGGACACCTGGGGGCGAGCAGGCTATATACCTGAGAGGGATGGATACACAGGTGACACCTGGGGGTGAGAGAGTGGGATATATACCTGGGGAGGATGGATACACAGGTGACACCAGGGGGCGAGTGGGATATATACCTGAGAGCGAGGGATACACATGTGACACCTGGGGGTGAGTGGGATATATACCTGGGAGGGAGGGATACACAGGTGACACCTGGGGGTGAGTGTGATATATAACTGGGAGGGGGGGATACACAGGTGACCCCTGGGGGTGAGCGGGATATATACCTGGGAGGGATGGATACACAGGTGACACCTGGGGGTGAGTGGGATATATACCTGGGAGGGGGGGATACACAGGTGAAACCTGGGGGTGAGTGAGTGGGATATATTCCTGGGAGGGATGGATACACAGGTGACACCTGGGGGTGAGTGAGTGAGTGGGATATATACCTGGGAGGGATGGATACCCAGGTGACACCTGGGGGTGAGTGGGATATATAACTGGGAGGGATGGATACACAGGTGACACCTGGGGTGAGCGGGATATATACCTGGGAGGGATGGATACACAGGTGACACCTGGGGGTGAGTGGGATATATACCTGGCATGGATACACAGGCGACACCTGGGGCGAGTGGGATATATATACCTGGGAGGGAGGGATACACAGGTGGCACCTGGGGCGAGTGGGATATATACCTGGGAGGGATGGATACACAGGTGACACCTGGGGTTAGTGGGATATATATATCTGGGAGGGAAGGATACACAGGTGACACCTGGGGGCGAGTGAGTGGGATATATACCTGGGAGGGAGGGAGGGATACACAGGCGACACCTGGGGTGAGTGGGATATATACCTGGTAGGGATGGATACACAGGCGACACCTGGGGTGAGTGGGATATATACCTGGGAGGGAGGGATACACAGGTGACACCTGGGGCGAGTGGGATAAATACCTGGGACTGAGGGATACAGAGGGACACCTGGGGGCGAGCAGGCTATATACCTGAGAGGGATGGATACACAGGTGACACCTGGGGGTGAGAGAGTGGGATATATACCTGGGGAGGATGGATACACAGGTGACACCAGGGGGCGAGTGGGATATATACCTGAGAGCGAGGGATACACATGTGACACCTGGGGGTGAGTGGGATATATACCTGGGAGGGAGGGATACACAGGTGACACCTGGGGGTGAGTGAGTGGGATATATACCTGGGAGGGAGGGATACACAGGTGACACTTTGGGGTGAGTGAGTAGGATATATACCTGGGAGGGAGGGATACACAGGTGACACCTGGGGGTGAGTGAGTGGGATATATACCTGGGGGGGATGGATACACAGGTGACACCTGGGGGAGAGTGGGATATATAACTGGGAGGGGGGATACACAGGTGACCCCCTGGGGGTTAGTGGGATATATACCTGGGGGGGGTGCACAGGTGACACCTGGGGGTAAGTGAGTGAGATATATATACCTGGGAGGGAGAGATACAGAGGTGACACCTGGGGGTGAGTGAGTGGAATATACACCTGGGAGGGATGGATACACAGGTGACACCTGGGGCGAGTGGGATATATACCTGGGAGGGATGGTTACACAGGTGACACCTGGGGTTAGTGGCATATATATCTGGGAGGGAAGGATACACAGGTGGCACCTGGGGGCGAGTGAGTGGGATATATACCTGGGAGGGATGGATACACAGGTGACACCTGGGGGTGAGCGGGATATATACCTGGGAGGGATGGATACACAGGTGACACCTGGGGGTGAGCGGGGATATATAACTGGGAGGGATGGATACATGGGTGACACCTGGGGGTGAGCGGGATATATAACTGGGAGGGATGGATACACAGGTGACCTGGGGGTGAGTGGGATATATACCTGGGAGGGGGGGATACACAGGTGAAACCTGGGGGTGAGTGAGTGGGATATATACCTGGGAGGGATGGATACACAGGTGACACCTGGGGCGAGTGGGATATATACCTGGGAGGGAGGGATACACAGGTGACACCTGGCGTGAGTGGGATATATACCTGGGAGGGATGGATACACAGGCGACACCTGGGGTGAGTGGGATATATACCTGCGAGGGAGGGATACACAGGTGACACCTGGGGCGAGTGGGATAAATACCTGGGACTGAGGGATAGAGAGGGACACCTGGGGGCGAGCAGGCTATATACCTGAGAGGGATGGATACACAGGTGACACCTGGGGGTGAGAGAGTGGGATATATACCTGGGGAGGATGGATACACAGGTGACACCAGGGGGCGAGTGGGATATATACCTGAGAGCGAGGGATACACATGTGACACCTGGGGGTGAGTGGGATATATACCTGGGAGGGAGGGATACACAGGTGACACCTGGGGGTGAGTGTGATATATAACTGGGAGGGGGGGATACACAGGTGACCCCTGGGGGTGAGCGGGATATATACCTGGGAGGGATGGATACACAGGTGACACCTGGGGGTGAGTGGGATATATACCTGGGAGGGGGGGATACACAGGTGAAACCTGGGGGTGAGTGAGTGGGATATATTCCTGGGAGGGATGGATACACAGGTGACACCTGGGGGTGAGTGAGTGAGTGGGATATATACCTGGGAGGGATGGATACCCAGGTGACACCTGGGGGTGAGTGGGATATATAACTGGGAGGGATGGATACACAGGTGACACCTGGGGGTGAGCGGGATATATACCTGGGAGGGATGGATACACAGGTGACACCTGGGGGTGAGTGGGATATATACCTGGCATGGATACACAGGCGACACCTGGGGCGAGTGGGATATATATACCTGGGAGGGAGGGATACACAGGTGGCACCTGGGGCGAGTGGGATATATACCTGGGAGGGATGGATACACAGGTGACACCTGGGGTTAGTGGGATATATATATCTGGGAGGGAAGGATACACAGGTGACACCTGGGGGCGAGTGAGTGGGATATATACCTGGGAGGGAGGGAGGGATACACAGGCGACACCTGGGGTGAGTGGGATATATACCTGGTAGGGATGGATACACAGGCGACACCTGGGGTGAGTGGGATATATACCTGGGAGGGAGGGATACACAGGTGACACCTGGGGCGAGTGGGATATATACCTGGGAGGGAGGGATACACAGGTGACACCTGGGGTGAGTGGGATATATAACTGGGAGGGAGGGATACACAGGTGACACCTGGCGTGAGTGGGATATATACCTGGGAGGGATGGATACACAGGCGACACCTGGGGTGAGTGGGATGTATACCTGCGAGGGAGGGATACACAGGTGACACCTGGGGCGAGTGGGATAAATACCTGGGACTGAGGGATAGAGAGGGACACCTGGGGGCGAGCAGGCTATATACCTGAGAGGGATGGATACACAGGTGACACCTGGGGGTGAGAGAGTGGGATATATACCTGGGGAGGATGGATACACAGGTGACACCAGGGGGCGAGTGGGATATATACCTGAGAGCGAGGGATACACATGTGACACCTGGGGGTGAGTGGGATATATACCTGGGAGGGAGGGATACACAGGTGACACCTGGGGGTGAGTGAGTGGGATATATACCTGGGATGGATGGATACGCAGGTGACACCTGCGGCGAGTGGGATATGTACCTGGGAGGGATGGATACACAGGTGACACCTGGGGGTGAGCGGGATATACACCTGGGAGGGATGGATACACAGGCGACACCTGGGGTGAGTGGGATATACACCTGGGAGGGATGGATACACAGGCAACACCTGGGGTGAGTGGGATATATACCTGGGAGGGAGGGATACACAGGTGACACCTGGGGGTGAGCGGGATATATACCTGGGAGGGATGGATACACAGGTGACACCGGGGGGGGAGTGTGATATATAACTGGGAGGGGGGGATACACAGGTGACCCCCTGGGGGTGAGCGGGATATATACCTGGGAGGGATGGATACACAGGCGACACCTGGGGTGAGTGGGATATATACCTGGGAGGGAGGGATACACAGGTGACACCTGGGGCGAGTGGGATAAATACCTGGGACTGAGGGATACACAGGGACACCTGGGGGCGAGCAGGCTATATACCTGAGAGGGATGGATACACAGGTGACACCTGGGGGTGAGAGAGTGGGATATATACCTGGGGAGGATGGGTACACAGGTGGCACCAGGGGGCTAGTGGGATATATACCTGAGAGCGAGGGATACACATGTGACACCTGGGGGTGAGTGGGATATATACCTGGGAGGGATGGATACACAGGTGACACCTGGGGGTGAGTGGGATATATACCTGGGAGGGATACACAGGTGACACCTGGGGGCGAGTGAGTGGGATATATACCTGGGAGGGAGGGATACACAGGTGACACCTGGGGTGAGTGGGATATATAACTGGGAGGGGGTGGATACACAGGTGACACCTGGGTGTGAGTGAGAGGGATATATACCTGGGAGGGATGGATACACAGGTGACACCTGGGGGTGAGTGAGTGGGATATATACCTGGGAGGGAGGGATACACAGGTGACACCTAGGGGTGAGTGAGTGGGATATATACCTGGGAGGGATGGATACACAGGCGACACCTGGGGGTGAGTGGGATATATACCTGGGAGGGATGGATACACAGGTGACACCTGGGGGTGAGCGGGATATACACCTGGAAGGGATGGATACACAGGCGACACCTGGGGTGAGTGGGATATATACCTGGGAGGGATGGGTACACAGGTGACACCTGGGGGTGAGCGGGGATATATACCTGGGAGGGATGGATACACAGGTGACACCTGGGGGTGAGTGGGATATATAACTGGGAGGGATGGATACACAGGTGACACCTGGGGTTGAGCGGCATATATAACTGGGAGGGATGGATACACAGGTGACACCTGGGGGTGAGCTGGATATATACCTGGGAGGGATGGATACACAGGTGACACCTGGGGGTGAGCGGGATATATAACTGGGAGGGATGGATACACAGGTGACACCAGGGGGTGAGCGGGATATGTACCTGGGAGGGATGGATACACAGGTGACACCTGGGGGTGAGTGGGATATATACCTGGCATGGATACACAGGCGACACCTGGGGCGAGTGGGATATATATACCTGGGAGGGAGGGATACACAGGTGGCACCTGGGGCGAGAGGGATATATATACCTGATAGGGAGGGATACACAGGTGGCACTTGGGGCGAGTGGGATATATACCTGGGAGGGATGGTTACACAGGTGACACCTGGGGTTAGTGGCATATATATCTGGGAGGGAAGGATACACAGGTGACACCTGGGGGCGAGTGAGCGGGATATATACCTGGGAGGGATGGATACACAGGTGACACCTGGGGGTGAGCGGGATATATACCTTGGAGGGATGGATACACAGGTGACACCTGGGGGTGAGCGGGGATATATACCTGGGAGGGATGGATACACAGGTGACACCTGGGGGTGAGCGGGATATGTAACTGGGAGGGATGGATACACAGGTGACACCTGGGGGTGAGCGGGATATATAACTGGGAGGGATGGATACTCAGGTGACCTGGGGGGACCTGGGGGTGAGTGGGATATATACCTGGGAGGGGGGGATACACAGGTGAAACCTGGGGGTGAGTGAGTGGGATATATACCTGGGAGCAATGGATACACAGGTGACACCTGGGGCGAGTGGGATATATACCTGGGAGGGAGGGATACACAGGTGACACCTGGGGTGAGTGGGATATATACCTGGGAGGGATGGATACACAGGCGACACCTGGGGTGAGTGGGATATATACCTGGGAGGGAGGGATACACAGGTGACACCTGGGGCGAGTGGGATAAATACCTGGGACTGAGGGATCGAGAGGGACACCTGGGGGCGAGCAGGCTATATACCTGAGAGGGATGGATACACAGGTGACACCTGGGGGTGAGAGAGTGGGATATATACCTGGGGAGGATGGATACACAGGTGACACCAGGGGGCGAGTGGGATATATACCTGAGAGCGAGGGATACACATGTGACACCTGGGGGTGAGTGGGATATATACCTGGGAGGGAGGGATACACAGGTGACACCTGGGGGTGAGTGTGATATATAACTGGGAGGGGGGGATACACAGGTGACCCCTGGGGGTGAGCGGGATATATACCTGGGAGGGATGGATACACAGGTGACACCTGGGGGTGAGTGGGATATATACCTGGGAGGGGGGGATACACAGGTGAAACCTGGGGGTGAGTGAGTGGGATATATACCTGGGAGGGATGGATACACAGGTGACACCTGGGGGTGAGTGAGTGGGATATATACCTGGGAGGGATGGATACACAGGTGACACCTGGAGGTGAGTGGGATATATAACTGGGAGGGATGGATACACAGGTGACACCTGGGGGTGAGCGGGATATATACCTGGGAGGGATGGATACACAGGTGACACCTGGGGGTGAGTGGGATATATACCTGGCATGGATACACAGGCGACACCTGGGGCGAGTGGGATATATATAGCTGGGAGGGAGGGATACACAGGTGGCACCTGGGGCGAGAGGGATATATATACCTGGGAGGGAGGGATACACAGGTGGCACCTGGGGCGAGTCGGATATATACCTGGGAGGGATGGTTACACAGGTGACACCTGGGGTTAGTGGCATATATATCTGGGAGGGAAGGATACACAGGTGGCACCTGGGGGCGAGTGAGTGGGATATATACCTGGGAGGGATGGATACACAGGTGACACCTGGGGGTGAGCGGGATATATACCTGGGAGGGATGGATACACAGGTGACACCTGGGGGTGAGCGGGGATATATAACTGGGAGGGATGGATACACGGGTGACACCTGGGGGTGAGCGGGATATATAACTGGGAGGGATGGATACACAGGTGACCTGGGGGTGAGTGGGATATATACCTGGGAGGGGGGGATACACAGGTGAAACCTGGGGGTGAGTGAGTGGGATATATACCTGGGAGGGATGGATACACAGGTGACACCTGGGGCGAGTGGGATATATACCTGGGAGGGAGGGATACACAGGTGACACCTGGCGTGAGTGGGATATATACCTGGGAGGGATGGATACACAGGCGACACCTGGGGTGAGTGGGATATATACCTGCGAGGGAGGGATACACAGGTGACACATGGGGCGAGTGGGATAAATACCTGGGACTGAGGGATAGAGAGGGACACCTGGGGGCGAGCAGGCTATATACCTGAGAGGGATGGATACACAGGTGACACCTGGGGGTGAGAGAGTGGGATATATACCTGGGGAGGATGGATACACAGGTGACACCAGGGGGCGAGTGGGATATATACCTGAGAGCGAGGGATACACGTGACACCTGGGGGTGAGTGGGATATATACCTGGGAGGGAGGGATACACAGGTGACACCTGGGGGTGAGTGTGATATATAACTGGGAGGGGGGGATACACAGGTGACCCCTGGGGGTGAGCGGGATATATACCTGGGAGGGATGGATACACAGGTGACACCTGGGGGTGAGTGGGATATATACCTGGGAGGGGGGGATACACAGGTGAAACCTGGGGGTGAGTGAGTGGGATATATACCTGGGAGGGATGGATACACAGGTGACACCTGGGGGTGAGTGAGTGGGATATATACCTGGGAGGGATGGATACCCAGGTGACACCTGGGGGTGAGTGGGATATATAACTGGGAGGGATGGATACACAGGTGACACCTGGGGGTGAGCGGGATATATACCTGGGAGGGATGGATACACAGGTGACACCTGGGGGTGAGTGGGATATATACCTGGCATGGATACACAGGCGACACCTGGGGCGAGTGGGATATATATATACCTGGGAGGGAGGGATACACAGGTGGCACCTGGGGGTGAGAGAGTGGGATATATACCTGGAGAGGATGGATACACAGGTGACACCAGGGGGCGAGTGGGATATATACCTGAGAGCGAGGGATACACATGTGACACCTGGGGGTGAGTGGGATATATACCTGGGAGGGAGGGATACACAGGTGACACCTGGGGGTGAGTGTGATATATAACTGGGAGGGGGGGATACACAGGTGACCCCTGGGGGTGAGCGGGATATATACCTGGGAGGGATGGATACACAGGTGACACCTGGGGGTGAGTGGGATATATACCTGGGAGGGGGGGATACACAGGTGAAACCTGGGGGTGAGTGAGTGGGATATATACCTGGGAGGGATGGATACACAGGTGACACCTGGGGGTGAGTGAGTGGGATATATACCTGGGAGGGATGGATACACAGGTGACACCTGGAGGTGAGTGGGATATATAACTGGGAGGGATGGATACACAGGTGACACCTGGAGGTGAGCGGGATATATACCTGGGAGGGATGGATACACAGGTGACACCTGGGGGTGAGTGGGATATATACCTGGCATGGATACACAGGCGACACCGGGGCGAGTGGGATATATATAGCTGGGAGGGAGGGATACACAGGTGGCACCTGGGGCGAGAGGGATATATATACCTGGGAGGGAGGGATACACAGGTGGCACCTGGGGCGAGTGGGATATATACCTGGGAGGGATGGTTACACAGGTGACACCTGGGGTTAGTGGCATATATATCTGGGAGGGAAGGATACACAGGTGGCACCTGGGGGCGAGTGAGTGGGATATATACCTGGGAGGGATGGATACACAGGTGACACCTGGGGGTGAGCGGGATATATACCTGGGAGGGATGGATACACAGGTGACACCTGGGGGTGAGCGGGGATATATAACTGGGAGGGATGGATACATGGGTGACACCTGGGGGTGAGCGGGATATATAACTGGGAGGGATGGATACACAGGTGACCTGGGGGTGAGTGGGATATATACCTGGGAGGGGGGGATACACAGGTGAAACCTGGGGGTGAGTGAGTGGGATATATACCTGGGAGGGATGGATACACAGGTGACACCTGGGGCGAGTGGGATATATACCTGGGAGGGAGGGATACACAGGTGACACCTGGCATGAGTGGGATATATACCTGGGAGGGATGGATACACAGGCGACACCTGGGGTGAGTGGGATATATACCTGCGAGGGAGGGATACACAGGTGACACCTGGGGCGAGTGGGATAAATACCTGGGACTGAGGGATAGAGAGGGACACCTGGGGGCGAGCAGGCTATATACCTGAGAGGGATGGATACACAGGTGACACCTGGGGGTGAGAGAGTGGGATATATACCTGGGGAGGATGGATACACAGGTGACACCAGGGGGCGAGTGGGATATATACCTGAGAGCGAGGGATACACATGTGACACCTGGGGGTGAGTGGGATATATACCTGGGAGGGAGGGATACACAGGTGACACCTGGGGGTGAGTGTGATATATAACTGGGAGGGGGGGATACACAGGTGACCCCTGGGGGTGAGCGGGATATATACCTGGGAGGGATGGATACACAGGTGACACCTGGGGGTGAGTGGGATATATACCTGGGAGGGGGGGATACACAGGTGAAACCTGGGGGTGAGTGAGTGGGATATATTCCTGGGAGGGATGGATACACAGGTGACACCTGGGGGTGAGTGAGTGGGATATATACCTGGGAGGGATGGATACCCAGGTGACACCTGGGGGTGAGTGGGATATATAACTGGGAGGGATGGATACACAGGTGACACCTGGGGGTGAGCGGGATATATACCTGGGAGGGATGGATACACAGGTGACACCTGGGGGTGAGTGGGATATATACCTGGCATGGATACACAGGCGACACCTGGGGCGAGTGGGATATATATACCTGGGAGGGAGGGATACATAGGTGGCACCTGGGGCGAGTGGGATATATACCTGGGAGGGATGGATACACAGGTGACACCTGGGGTTAGTGGGATATATATATCTGGGAGGGAAGGATACACAGGTGACACCTGGGGGCGAGTGAGTGGGATATATACCTGGGAGGGAGGGAGGGATACACAGGCGACACCTGGGGTGAGTGGGATATATACCTGGTAGGGATGGATACACAGGCGACACCTGGGGTGAGTGGGATATATACCTGGGAGGGAGGGATACACAGGTGACACCTGGGGCGAGTGGGATAAATACCTGGGACTGAGGGATACAGAGGGACACCTGGGGGCGAGCAGGCTATATACCTGAGAGGGATGGATACACAGGTGACACCTGGGGGTGAGAGAGTGGGATATATACCTGGGGAGGATGGATACACAGGTGACACCAGGGGGCGAGTGGGATATATACCTGAGAGCGAGGGATACACATGTGACACCTGGGGGTGAGTGGGATATATACCTGGGAGGGAGGGATACACAGGTGACACCTGGGGGTGAGTGAGTGGGATATATACCTGGGATGGATGGATACGCAGGTGACACCTGCGGCGAGTGGGATATGTACCTGGGAGGGATGGATACACAGGTGACACCTGGGGGTGAGCGGGATATACACCTGGGAGGGATGGATACACAGGCGACACCTGGGGTGAGTGGGATTTACACCTGGGAGGGATGGATACACAGGCGACACCTGGGGTGAGTGGGATATATACCTGGGAGGGAGGGATACACAGGTGACACCTGGGGGTGAGCGGGATATATACCTGGGAGGGATGGATACACAGGTGACACCGGGGGGGGGAGTGTGATATATAACTGGGAGAGGGGGATACACAGGTGACCCCCTGGGGGTGAGCGGGATATATACCTGGGAGGGATGGATACACAGGCGACACCTGGGGTGAGTGGGATATATACCTGGGAGGGAGGGATACACAGGTGACACCTGGGGCGAGTGGGATAAATACCTGGGACTGAGGGATACACAGGGACACCTGGGGGCGAGCAGGCTATATACCTGAGAGGGATGGATACACAGGTGACACCTGGGGGTGAGAGAGTGGGATATATACCTGGGGAGGATGGGTACACAGGTGGCACCAGGGGGCTAGTGGGATATATACCTGAGAGCGAGGGATACACATGTGACACCTGGGGGTGAGTGGGATATATACCTGGGAGGGATGGATACACAGGTGACACCTGGGGGTGAGTGGGATATATACCTGGGAGGGATACACAGGTGACACCTGGGGGCGAGTGAGTGGGATATATACCTGGGAGGGAGGGATACACAGGTGACACCTGGGGTGAGTGGGATATATAACTGGGAGGGGGGGATACACAGGTGACACCTGGGGGTGAGTGAGAGGGATATATACCTGGGAGGGATGGATACACAGGTGACACCTGGGGGTGAGTGAGTGGGATATATACCTGGGAGGGAGGGATACACAGGTGACACCTAGGGGTGAGTGAGTGGGATATATACCTGGGAGGGATGGATACACAGGCGACACCTGGGGGTGAGTGGGATATATACCTGGGAGGGATGGATACACAGGTGACACCTGGGGGTGAGCGGGATATACACCTGGGAGGGATGGATACACAGGCGACACCTGGGGTGAGTGGGATATATTCCTGGGAGGGATGGGTACACAGGTGACACCTGGGGGTGAGCGGGGATATATACCTGGGAGGGATGGATACACAGGTGACACCTGGGGGTGAGTGGGATATATAACTGGGAGGGATGGATACACAGGTGACACCTGGGGTTGAGCGGCATATATAACTGGGAGGGATGGATACACAGGTGACACCTGGGGGTGAGCTGGATATATACCTGGGAGGGATGGATACACAGGTGACACCTGGGGGTGAGCGGGATATATAACTGGGAGGGATGGATACACAGGTGACACCAGGGGGTGAGCGGGATATGTACCTGGGAGGGATGGATACACAGGTGACACCTGGGGGTGAGTGGGATATATACCTGGCATGGATACACAGGCGACACCTGGGGCGAGTGGGATATATATACCTGGGAGGGAGGGATACACAGGTGGCACCTGGGGCGAGAGGGATATATATACCTGGGAGGGAGGGATACACAGGTGGCACCTGGGGCGAGTGGGATATATACCTGGGAGGGATGGTTACACAGGTGACACCTGGGGTTAGTGGCATATATATCTGGGAGGGAAGGATACACAGGTGACACCTGGGGGCGAGTGAGTGGGATATATACCTGGGAGGATTGGATACACAGGTGACACCTGGGGGTGAGCGGGATATATACCTTGGAGGGATGGATACACAGGTGACACCTGGGGGTGAGCGGGGATATATACCTGGGAGGGATGGATACACAGGTGACACCTGGGGGTGAGCGGGATATATAACTGGGAGGGATGGATACACAGGTGACACCTGGGGGTGAGCGGGATATATAACTGGGAGGGATGGATACACAGGTGACCTGGGGGGACCTGGGGGTGAGTGGGATATATACCTGGGAGGGGGGGATACACAGGTGAAACCTGGGGGTGAGTGAGTGGGATATATACCTGGGAGGGATGGATACACAGGTGACACCTGGGGCGAGTGGGATATATACCTGGGAGGGAGGGATACACAGGTGACACCTGGGGTGAGTGGGATATATACCTGGGAGGGATGGATACACAGGCGACACCTGGGGTGAGTGGGATATATACCTGGGAGGGAGGGATACACAGGTGACACCTGGGGCGAGTGGGATAAATACCTGGGACTGAGGGATAGAGAGGGACACCTGGGGGCGAGCAGGCTATATACCTGAGAGGGATGGATACACAGGTGACACCTGGGGGTGAGAGAGTGGGATATATACCTTGGGAGGATGGATACACAGGTGACACCAGGGGGCGAGTGGGATATATACCTGAGAGCGAGGGATACACATGTGACACCTGGGGGTGAGTGGGATATATACCTGGGAGGGAGGGATACACAGGTGACACCTGGGGGTGAGTGTGATATATAACTGGGAGGGGGGGATACACAGGTGACCCCTGGGGGTGAGCGGGATATATACCTGGGAGGGATGGATACACAGGTGACACCTGGGGGTGAGTGGGATATATACCTGGGAGGGGGGGATACACAGGTGAAACCTGGGGGTGAGTGAGTGGGATATATACCTGGGAGGGATGGACATCAGGTGACACCTGGGGGTGAGTGAGTGGGATATATACCTGGGAGGGATGGATACACAGGTGACACCTGGAGGTGAGTGGGATATATAACTGGGAGGGATGGATACACAGGTGACACCTGGGGGTGAGCGGGATATATACCTGGGAGGGATGGATACACAGGTGACACCTGGGGGTGAGTGGGATATATACCTGGCATGGATACACAGGCGACACCTGGGGCGAGTGGGATATATATACCTGGGAGGGAGGGATACACAGGTGGCACCTGGGGCGAGTGGGATATATACCTGGGAGGGATGGATACACAGGTGACACCTGGGGTTAGTGGGATATATATATCTGGGAGGGAAGGATACACAGGTGACACCTGGGGGCGAGTGTGTGGGATATATACCTGGGAGGGAGGGATACACAGGCGACACCTGGGGTGAGTGGGATATATACCTGGTAGGGATGGATACACAGGCGACACCTGGGGTGAGTGGGATATATACCTGGGAGGGAGGGATACACAGGTGACACCTGGGGCGAGTGGGATAAATACCTGGGTCTGAGGGATACAGAGGGACACCTGGGGGCGAGCAGGCTATATACCTGAGAGGGATGGATACACAGGTGACACCTGGGGGTGAGAGAGTGGGATATATACCTGGGGAGGATGGATACACAGGTGACACCAGGGGGCGAGTGGGATATATACCTGAGAGCGAGGGATACACATGTGACACCTGGGGGTGAGTGGGATATATACCTGGGAGGGAGGGATACACAGGTGACACCTGGGGGTGAGTGAGTGGGATATATACCTGGGATGGATGGATAAGCAGGTGACACCTGCGGCGAGTGGGATATGTACCTGGGAGGGATGGATACACAGGTGACACCTGGGGGTGAGCGGGATATACACCTGGGAGGGATGGATACACAGGCGACACCTGGGGTGAGTGGGATATACACCTGGGAGGGATGGATACACAGGCGACACCTGGGGTGAGTGGGATATATACCTGGGAGGGAGGGATACACAGGTGACACCGGGGGGGGGGGGGAGTGTGATATATAACTGGGAGGGGGGGATACACAGGTGACCCCCTGGGGGTGAGCGGGATATATACCTGGGAGGGATGGATACACAGGCGACACCTGGGGTGAGTGGGATATATACCTGGGACTGAGGGATACACAGGTGACACCTGGGGGCGAGCAGGCTATATACCTGAGAGGGATGGATACACAGGTGACACCTGGGGGTGAGAGAGTGGGATATATACCTGGGGAGGATGGGTACAGAGGTGGCACCAGGGGGCTAGTGGGATATATACCTGAGAGCGAGGGATACACATGTGACACCTGGGGGTGAGTGGGATATATACCTGGGAGGGATGGATACACAGGTGACACCTGGGGGTGAGTGGGATATATACCTGGGAGGGATACACAGGTGACACCTGGGGGCGAGTGAGTGGGATATATACCTGGGAGGGAGGGATACACAGGTGACACCTGGGGTGAGTGGGATATATAACTGGGAGGGGGGGATACACAGGTGACACCTGGGGGTGAGTGAGAGGGATATATACCTGGGAGGGATGGATACACAGGTGACACCTGGGGGTGAGTGAGTGGGATATATACCTGGGAGGGAGGGATACACAGGTGACACCTGGGGTGAGTGGGATATACACCTGGGAGGGATGGATACACAGGCGACACCTGGGGTGAGTGGGATATATACCTGGGAGGGAGGGATACACAGGTGACACCTGGGGCGAGTGGGATAAATACCTGGGTCTGAGGGATACAGAGGGACACCTGGGGGCGAGCAGGCTATATACCTGAGAGGGATGGATACACAGGTGACACCTGGGGGTGAGAGAGTGGGATATATACCTGGGGAGGATGGGTACACAGGTGGCACCAGGGGGCTAGTGGGATATATACCTGAGAGCGAGGGATACACATGTGACACCTGGGGGTGAGTGGGATATATACCTGGGAGGGATGGATACACAGGTGACACCTGGGGGTGAGTGGGATATATACCTGGGAGGGATACACAGGTGACACCTGGGGGCGAGTGAGTGGGATATATACCTGGGAGGGAGGGATACACAGGTGACTCCTGGGGTGAGTGGGATATATAACTGGGAGGGGGGGATACACAGGTGACACCTGGGGGTGAGTGAGAGGGATATATACCTGGGAGGGATGGATACACAGGTGACGCCTGGGGGTGAGTGAGTGGGATATATACCTGGGAGGGAGAGATACACAGGTGACACCTAGGGGTGAGTGAGTGGGATATATACCTGGGAGGGATGGATACACAGGCGACACCTGGGGGTGAATGGGATATATACCTGGGAGGGATGGATACACAGGTGACACCTGGGGGTGAGCGGGATATACACCTGGGAGGGATGGATACACAGGCGACACCTGGGGTGAGTGGGATATATACCTGGGAGGGATGGGTACACAGGTGACACCTGGGGGTGAGCGGGGATATATACCTGGGAGGGATGGATACACAGGTGACACCTGGGGGTGAGTGGGATATATAACTGGGAGGGATGGATACACAGGTGACACCTGGGGGTGAGCGGGATATATAACTGGGAGGGATGGATACACAGGTGACACCTGGGGGTGAGCTGGATATATACCTGGGAGGGATGGATACACAGGTGACACCTGGGGGTGAGCGGGATATATAACTGGGAGGGATGGATACACAGGTGACACCTGGGGGTGAGCGGGATATGTACCTGGGAGGGATGGATACACAGGTGACACCTGGGGGTGAGTGGGATATAAAACTGGGAGGGGGGATACATAGGTGACCCCCTGGGGGTTAGTGGGATATATACCTGGGAGGGGGGGGGATGCACAGGTGACCCCCCAGGGGTTAGTGGGATATATACCTGGAAGGGAGGGATACACAGGTGACACCTGGGGGTGAGTGAGTGGGATATATACCTGGGAGGGAGGGATACACAGGTGACACTTTGGGGTGAGTGAGTAGGATATATACCTGGGAGGGAGGGATACACAGGTGACACCTGGGGGTGAGTGAGTGGGATATATACCTGGGGGGGATGGATACACAGGTGACACCTGGGGGAGAGTGGGATATATAACTGGGAGGGGGGATACACAGGTGACCCCCTGGGGGTTAGTGGGATATATACCTGGGGGGGGTGCACAGGTGACACCTGGGGGTAAGTGAGTGAGATATATATACCTGGGAGGGAGAGATACAGAGGTGACACCTGGGGGTGAGTGAGTGGAATATACACCTGGGAGGGATGGATACACAGGTGACACCTGGGGCGAGTGGGATATATACCTGGGAGGGATGGTTACACAGGTGACACCTGGGGTTAGTGGCATATATATCTGGGAGGGAAGGATACACAGGTGGCACCTGGGGGCGAGTGAGTGGGATATATACCTGGGAGGGATGGATACACAGGTGACACCTGGGGGTGAGCGGGATATATACCTGGGAGGGATGGATACACAGGTGACACCTGGGGGTGAGCGGGGATATATAACTGGGAGGGATGGATACATGGGTGACACCTGGGGGTGAGCGGGATATATAACTGGGAGGGATGGATACACAGGTGACCTGGGGGTGAGTGGGATATATACCTGGGAGGGGGGGATACACAGGTGAAACCTGGGGGTGAGTGAGTGGGATATATACCTGGGAGGGATGGATACACAGGTGACACCTGGGGCGAGTGGGATATATACCTGGGAGGGAGGGATACACAGGTGACACCTGGCGTGAGTGGGATATATACCTGGGAGGGATGGATACACAGGCGACACCTGGGGTGAGTGGGATATATACCTGCGAGGGAGGGATACACAGGTGACACCTGGGGCGAGTGGGATAAATACCTGGGACTGAGGGATAGAGAGGGACACCTGGGGGCGAGCAGGCTATATACCTGAGAGGGATGGATACACAGGTGACACCTGGGGGTGAGAGAGTGGGATATATACCTGGGGAGGATGGATACACAGGTGACACCAGGGGGCGAGTGGGATATATACCTGAGAGCGAGGGATACACATGTGACACCTGGGGGTGAGTGGGATATATACCTGGGAGGGAGGGATACACAGGTGACACCTGGGGGTGAGTGTGATATATAACTGGGAGGGGGGGATACACAGGTGACCCCTGGGGGTGAGCGGGATATATACCTGGGAGGGATGGATACACAGGTGACACCTGGGGGTGAGTGGGATATATACCTGGGAGGGGGGGATACACAGGTGAAACCTGGGGGTGAGTGAGTGGGATATATTCCTGGGAGGGATGGATACACAGGTGACACCTGGGGGTGAGTGAGTGAGTGGGATATATACCTGGGAGGGATGGATACCCAGGTGACACCTGGGGGTGAGTGGGATATATAACTGGGAGGGATGGATACACAGGTGACACCTGGGGTGAGCGGGATATATACCTGGGAGGGATGGATACACAGGTGACACCTGGGGGTGAGTGGGATATATACCTGGCATGGATACACAGGCGACACCTGGGGCGAGTGGGATATATATACCTGGGAGGGAGGGATACACAGGTGGCACCTGGGGCGAGTGGGATATATACCTGGGAGGGATGGATACACAGGTGACACCTGGGGTTAGTGGGATATATATATCTGGGAGGGAAGGATACACAGGTGACACCTGGGGGCGAGTGAGTGGGATATATACCTGGGAGGGAGGGAGGGATACACAGGCGACACCTGGGGTGAGTGGGATATATACCTGGTAGGGATGGATACACAGGCGACACCTGGGGTGAGTGGGATATATACCTGGGAGGGAGGGATACACAGGTGACACCTGGGGCGAGTGGGATAAATACCTGGGACTGAGGGATACAGAGGGACACCTGGGGGCGAGCAGGCTATATACCTGAGAGGGATGGATACACAGGTGACACCTGGGGGTGAGAGAGTGGGATATATACCTGGGGAGGATGGATACACAGGTGACACCAGGGGGCGAGTGGGATATATACCTGAGAGCGAGGGATACACATGTGACACCTGGGGGTGAGTGGGATATATACCTGGGAGGGAGGGATACACAGGTGACACCTGGGGGTGAGTGAGTGGGATATATACCTGGGAGGGAGGGATACACAGGTGACACTTTGGGGTGAGTGAGTAGGATATATACCTGGGAGGGAGGGATACACAGGTGACACCTGGGGGTGAGTGAGTGGGATATATACCTGGGGGGGATGGATACACAGGTGACACCTGGGGGAGAGTGGGATATATAACTGGGAGGGGGGATACACAGGTGACCCCCTGGGGGTTAGTGGGATATATACCTGGGGGGGGTGCACAGGTGACACCTGGGGGTAAGTGAGTGAGATATATATACCTGGGAGGGAGAGATACAGAGGTGACACCTGGGGGTGAGTGAGTGGAATATACACCTGGGAGGGATGGATACACAGGTGACACCTGGGGCGAGTGGGATATATACCTGGGAGGGATGGTTACACAGGTGACACCTGGGGTTAGTGGCATATATATCTGGGAGGGAAGGATACACAGGTGGCACCTGGGGGCGAGTGAGTGGGATATATACCTGGGAGGGATGGATACACAGGTGACACCTGGGGGTGAGCGGGATATATACCTGGGAGGGATGGATACACAGGTGACACCTGGGGGTGAGCGGGGATATATAACTGGGAGGGATGGATACATGGGTGACACCTGGGGGTGAGCGGGATATATAACTGGGAGGGATGGATACACAGGTGACCTGGGGGTGAGTGGGATATATACCTGGGAGGGGGGGATACACAGGTGAAACCTGGGGGTGAGTGAGTGGGATATATACCTGGGAGGGATGGATACACAGGTGACACCTGGGGCGAGTGGGATATATACCTGGGAGGGAGGGATACACAGGTGACACCTGGCGTGAGTGGGATATATACCTGGGAGGGATGGATACACAGGCGACACCTGGGGTGAGTGGGATATATACCTGCGAGGGAGGGATACACAGGTGACACCTGGGGCGAGTGGGATAAATACCTGGGACTGAGGGATAGAGAGGGACACCTGGGGGCGAGCAGGCTATATACCTGAGAGGGATGGATACACAGGTGACACCTGGGGGTGAGAGAGTGGGATATATACCTGGGGAGGATGGATACACAGGTGACACCAGGGGGCGAGTGGGATATATACCTGAGAGCGAGGGATACACATGTGACACCTGGGGGTGAGTGGGATATATACCTGGGAGGGAGGGATACACAGGTGACACCTGGGGGTGAGTGTGATATATAACTGGGAGGGGGGGATACACAGGTGACCCCTGGGGGTGAGCGGGATATATACCTGGGAGGGATGGATACACAGGTGACACCTGGGGGTGAGTGGGATATATACCTGGGAGGGGGGGATACACAGGTGAAACCTGGGGGTGAGTGAGTGGGATATATTCCTGGGAGGGATGGATACACAGGTGACACCTGGGGGTGAGTGAGTGAGTGGGATATATACCTGGGAGGGATGGATACCCAGGTGACACCTGGGGGTGAGTGGGATATATAACTGGGAGGGATGGATACACAGGTGACACCTGGGGGTGAGCGGGATATATACCTGGGAGGGATGGATACACAGGTGACACCTGGGGGTGAGTGGGATATATACCTGGCATGGATACACAGGCGACACCTGGGGCGAGTGGGATATATATACCTGGGAGGGAGGGATACACAGGTGGCACCTGGGGCGAGTGGGATATATACCTGGGAGGGATGGATACACAGGTGACACCTGGGGTTAGTGGGATATATATATCTGGGAGGGAAGGATACACAGGTGACACCTGGGGGCGAGTGAGTGGGATATATACCTGGGAGGGAGGGAGGGATACACAGGCGACACCTGGGGTGAGTGGGATATATACCTGGTAGGGATGGATACACAGGCGACACCTGGGGTGAGTGGGAT
This sequence comes from Pleurodeles waltl, assembly GCF_031143425.1. Taxonomy (NCBI): domain Eukaryota; kingdom Metazoa; phylum Chordata; class Amphibia; order Caudata; family Salamandridae; genus Pleurodeles; species Pleurodeles waltl. The sequence goes on along the minus strand of NC_090445.1, from coordinate 31,356,080 downwards.
ATATACCTGGGAGGGAGGGATACACAGGTGACACCTGGGGCGAGTGGGATAAATACCTGGGACTGAGGGATACAGAGGGACACCTGGGGGCGAGCAGGCTATATACCTGAGAGGGATGGATACACAGGTGACACCTGGGGGTGAGAGAGTGGGATATATACCTGGGGAGGATGGATACACAGGTGACACCAGGGGGCGAGTGGGATATATACCTGAGAGCGAGGGATACACATGTGACACCTGGGGGTGAGTGGGATATATACCTGGGAGGGAGGGATACACAGGTGACACCTGGGGGTGAGTGAGTGGGATATATACCTGGGATGGATGGATACGCAGGTGACACCTGCGGCGAGTGGGATATGTACCTGGGAGGGATGGATACACAGGTGACACCTGGGGGTGAGCGGGATATACACCTGGGAGGGATGGATACACAGGCGACACCTGGGGTGAGTGGGATTTACACCTGGGAGGGATGGATACACAGGCGACACCTGGGGTGAGTGGGATATATACCTGGGAGGGAGGGATACACAGGTGACACCTGGGGGTGAGCGGGATATATACCTGGGAGGGATGGATACACAGGTGACACCGGGGGGGGGAGTGTGATATATAACTGGGAGGGGGGGATACACAGGTGACCCCCTGGGGGTGAGCGGGATATATACCTGGGAGGGATGGATACACAGGCGACACCTGGGGTGAGTGGGATATATACCTGGGAGGGAGGGATACACATGTGACACCTGGGGGTGAGTGGGATATATACCTGGGAGGGAGGGATACACAGGTGACACCTGGGGGTGAGTGAGTGGGATATATACCTGGGATGGATGGATACGCAGGTGACACCTGCGGCGAGTGGGATATGTACCTGGGAGGGATGGATACACAGGTGACACCTGGGGGTGAGCGGGATATACACCTGGGAGGGATGGATACACAGGCGACACCTGGGGTGAGTGGGATATATACCTGGGAGGGAGGGATACACAGGTGACACCTGGGGCGAGTGGGATAAATACCTGGGACTGAGGGATACAGAGGGACACCTGGGGGCGAGCAGGCTATATACCTGAGAGGGATGGATACACAGGTGACACCTGGGGGTGAGAGAGTGGGATATATACCTGGGGAGGATGGATACACAGGTGACACCAGGGGGCGAGTGGGATATATACCTGAGAGCGAGGGATACACATGTGACACCTGGGGGTGAGTGGGATATATACCTGGGAGGGAGGGATACACAGGTGACACCTGGGGGTGAGTGAGTGGGATATATACCTGGGATGGATGGATACGCAGGTGACACCTGCGGCGAGTGGGATATGTACCTGGGAGGGATGGATACACAGGTGACACCTGGGGGTGAGCGGGATATACACCTGGGAGGGATGGATACACAGGCGACACCTGGGGTGAGTGGGATTTACACCTGGGAGGGATGGATACACAGGCGACACCTGGGGTGAGTGGGATATATACCTGGGAGGGAGGGATACACAGGTGACACCTGGGGGTGAGCGGGATATATACCTGGGAGGGATGGATACACAGGTGACACCGGGGGGGGGAGTGTGATATATAACTGGGAGGGGGGGATACACAGGTGACCCCCTGGGGGTGAGCGGGATATATACCTGGGAGGGATGGATACACAGGCGACACCTGGGGTGAGTGGGATATATACCTGGGAGGGAGGGATACACAGGTGACACCTGGGGCGAGTGGGATAAATACCTGGGACTGAGGGATACACAGGGACACCTGGGGGCGAGCAGGCTATATACCTGAGAGGGATGGATACACAGGTGACACCTGGGGGTGAGAGAGTGGGATATATACCTGGGGAGGATGGGTACACAGGTGGCACCAGGGGGCTAGTGGGATATATACCTGAGAGCGAGGGATACACATGTGACACCTGGGGGTGAGTGGGATATATACCTGGGAGGGATGGATACACAGGTGACACCTGGGGGTGAGTGGGATATATACCTGGGAGGGATACACAGGTGACACCTGGGGGCGAGTGAGTGGGATATATACCTGGGAGGGAGGGATACACAGGTGACACCTGGGGTGAGTGGGATATATAACTGGGAGGGGGGGATACACAGGTGACACCTGGGGGTGAGTGAGAGGGATATATACCTGGGAGGGATGGATACACAGGTGACACCTGGGGGTGAGTGAGTGGGATATATACCTGGGAGGGAGGGATACACAGGTGACACCTAGGGGTGAGTGAGTGGGATATATACCTGGGAGGGATGGATACACAGGCGACACCTGGGGGTGAGTGGGATATATACCTGGGAGGGATGGATACACAGGTGACACCTGGGGGTGAGCGGGATATACACCTGGGAGGGATGGATACAAAGGCGACACCTGGGGTGAGTGGGATATATACCTGGGAGGGATGGGTACACAGGTGACACCTGGGGGTGAGCGGGGATATATACCTGGGAGGGATGGATACACAGGTGACACCTGGGGGTGAGTGGGATATATAACTGGGAGGGATGGATACACAGGTGACACCTGGGGTTGAGCGGCATATATAACTGGGAGGGATGGATACACAGGTGACACCTGGGGGTGAGCTGGATATATACCTGGGAGGGATGGATACACAGGTGACACCTGGGGGTGAGCGGGATATATAACTGGGAGGGATGGATACACAGGTGACACCAGGGGGTGAGCGGGATATGTACCTGGGAGGGATGGATACACAGGTGACACCTGGGGGTGAGTGGGATATATACCTGGCATGGATACACAGGCGACACCTGGGGCGAGTGGGATATATATACCTGGGAGGGAGGGATACACAGGTGGCACCTGGGGCGAGAGGGATATATATACCTGGGAGGGAGGGATACACAGGTGGCACCTGGGGCGAGTGGGATATATACCTGGGAGGGATGGTTACACAGGTGACACCTGGGGTTAGTGGCATATATATCTGGGAGGGAAGGATACACAGGTGACACCTGGGGGCGAGTGAGTGGGATATATACCTGGGAGGATTGGATACACAGGTGACACCTGGGGGTGAGCGGGATATATACCTTGGAGGGATGGATACACAGGTGACACCTGGGGGTGAGCGGGGATATATACCTGGGAGGGATGGATACACAGGTGACACCTGGGGGTGAGCGGGATATATAACTGGGAGGGATGGATACACAGGTGACACCTGGGGGTGAGCGGGATATATAACTGGGAGGGATGGATACACAGGTGACCTGGGGGGACCTGGGGGTGAGTGGGATATATACCTGGGAGGGGGGGATACACAGGTGAAACCTGGGGGTGAGTGAGTGGGATATATACCTGGGAGGGATGGATACACAGGTGACACCTGGGGCGAGTGGGATATATACCTGGGAGGGAGGGATACACAGGTGACACCTGGGGTGAGTGGGATATATACCTGGGAGGGATGGATACACAGGCGACACCTGGGGTGAGTGGGATATATACCTGGGAGGGAGGGATACACAGGTGACACCTGGGGCGAGTGGGATAAATACCTGGGACTGAGGGATAGAGAGGGACACCTGGGGGCGAGCAGGCTATATACCTGAGAGGGATGGATACACAGGTGACACCTGGGGGTGAGAGAGTGGGATATATACCTTGGGAGGATGGATACACAGGTGACACCAGGGGGCGAGTGGGATATATACCTGAGAGCGAGGGATACACATGTGACACCTGGGGGTGAGTGGGATATATACCTGGGAGGGAGGGATACACAGGTGACACCTGGGGGTGAGTGTGATATATAACTGGGAGGGGGGGATACACAGGTGACCCCTGGGGGTGAGCGGGATATATACCTGGGAGGGATGGATACACAGGTGACACCTGGGGGTGAGTGGGATATATACCTGGGAGGGGGGGATACACAGGTGAAACCTGGGGGTGAGTGAGTGGGATATATACCTGGGAGGGATGGATACACAGGTGACACCTGGGGGTGAGTGAGTGGGATATATACCTGGGAGGGATGGATACACAGGTGACACCTGGAGGTGAGTGGGATATATAACTGGGAGGGATGGATACACAGGTGACACCTGGGGGTGAGCGGGATATATACCTGGGAGGGATGGATACACAGGTGACACCTGGGGGTGAGTGGGATATATACCTGGCATGGATACACAGGCGACACCTGGGGCGAGTGGGATATATATACCTGGGAGGGAGGGATACACAGGTGGCACCTGGGGCGAGTGGGATATATACCTGGGAGGGATGGATACACAGGTGACACCTGGGGTTAGTGGGATATATATATCTGGGAGGGAAGGATACACAGGTGACACCTGGGGGCGAGTGTGTGGGATATATACCTGGGAGGGAGGGATACACAGGCGACACCTGGGGTGAGTGGGATATATACCTGGTAGGGATGGATACACAGGCGACACCTGGGGTGAGTGGGATATATACCTGGGAGGGAGGGATACACAGGTGACACCTGGGGCGAGTGGGATAAATACCTGGGTCTGAGGGATACAGAGGGACACCTGGGGGCGAGCAGGCTATATACCTGAGAGGGATGGATACACAGGTGACACCTGGGGGTGAGAGAGTGGGATATATACCTGGGGAGGATGGATACACAGGTGACACCAGGGGGCGAGTGGGATATATACCTGAGAGCGAGGGATACACATGTGACACCTGGGGGTGAGTGGGATATATACCTGGGAGGGAGGGATACACAGGTGACACCTGGGGGTGAGTGAGTGGGATATATACCTGGGATGGATGGATAAGCAGGTGACACCTGCGGCGAGTGGGATATGTACCTGGGAGGGATGGATACACAGGTGACACCTGGGGGTGAGCGGGATATACACCTGGGAGGGATGGATACACAGGCGACACCTGGGGTGAGTGGGATATACACCTGGGAGGGATGGATACACAGGCGACGCCTGGGGTGAGTGGGATATATACCTGGGAGGGAGGGATACACAGGTGACACCGGGGGGGGGGGGGGGAGTGTGATATATAACTGGGAGGGGGGGATACACAGGTGACCCCCTGGGGGTGAGCGGGATATATACCTGGGAGGGATGGATACACAGGCGACACCTGGGGTGAGTGGGATATATACCTGGGAGGGAGGGATACACAGGTGACACCTGGGGCGAGTGGGATAAATACCTGGGACTGAGGGATACACAGGGACACCTGGGGGCGAGCAGGCTATATACCTGAGAGGGATGGATACACAGGTGACACCTGGGGGTGAGAGAGTGGGATATATACCTGGGGAGGATGGGTACAGAGGTGGCACCAGGGGGCTAGTGGGATATATACCTGAGAGCGAGGGATACACATGTGACACCTGGGGGTGAGTGGGATATATACCTGGGAGGGATGGATACACAGGTGACACCTGGGGGTGAGTGGGATATATACCTGGGAGGGATACATAGGTGACACCTGGGGGCGAGTGAGTGGGATATATACCTGGGAGGGAGGGATACACAGGTGACACCTGGGGTGAGTGGGATATATAACTGGGAGGGGGGGATACACAGGTGACACCTGGGGGTGAGTGAGAGGGATATATACCTGGGAGGGATGGATACACAGGTGACACCTGGGGGTGAGTGAGTGGGATATATACCTGGGAGGGAGGGATACACAGGTGACACCTGGGGTGAGTGGGATATACACCTGGGAGGGATGGATACACAGGCGACACCTGGGGTGAGTGGGATATATACCTGGGAGGGAGGGATACACAGGTGACACCTGGGGCGAGTGGGATAAATACCTGGGTCTGAGGGATACAGAGGGACACCTGGGGGCGAGCAGGCTATATACCTGAGAGGGATGGATACACAGGTGACACCTGGGGGTGAGAGAGTGGGATATATACCTGGGGAGGATGGGTACACAGGTGGCACCAGGGGGCTAGTGGGATATATACCTGAGAGCGAGGGATACACATGTGACACCTGGGGGTGAGTGGGATATATACCTGGGAGGGATGGATACACAGGTGACACCTGGGGGTGAGTGGGATATATACCTGGGAGGGATACACAGGTGACACCTGGGGGCGAGTGAGTGGGATATATACCTGGGAGGGAGGGATACACAGGTGACACCTGGGGTGAGTGGGATATATAACTGGGAGGGGGGGATACACAGGTGACACCTGGGGGTGAGTGAGAGGGATATATACCTGGGAGGGATGGATACACAGGTGACGCCTGGGGGTGAGTGAGTGGGATATATACCTGGGAGGGAGAGATACACAGGTGACACCTAGGGGTGAGTGAGTGGGATATATACCTGGGAGGGATGGATACACAGGCGACACCTGGGGGTGAATGGGATATATACCTGGGAGGGATGGATACACAGGTGACACCTGGGGGTGAGCGGGATATACACCTGGGAGGGATGGATACACAGGCGACACCTGGGGTGAGTGGGATATATACCTGGGAGGGATGGGTACACAGGTGACACCTGGGGGTGAGCGGGGATATATACCTGGGAGGGATGGATACACAGGTGACACCTGGGGGTGAGTGGGATATATAACTGGGAGGGATGGATACACAGGTGACACCTGGGGGTGAGCGGGATATATAACTGGGAGGGATGGATACACAGGTGACACCTGGGGGTGAGCTGGATATATACCTGGGAGGGATGGATACACAGGTGACACCTGGGGGTGAGCGGGATATATACCTGGAAGGGAGGGATACACAGGTGACACCTGGGGGTGAGTGAGTGGGATATATACCTGGGAGGGAGGGATACACAGGTGACACTTTGGGGTGAGTGAGTAGGATATATACCTGGGAGGGAGGGATACACAGGTGACACCTGGGGGTGAGTGAGTGGGATATATACCTGGGGGGGATGGATACACAGGTGACACCTGGGGGAGAGTGGGATATATAACTGGGAGGGGGGATACACAGGTGACCCCCTGGGGGTTAGTGGGATATATACCTGGGGGGGGTGCACAGGTGACACCTGGGGGTAAGTGAGTGAGATATATATACCTGGGAGGGAGAGATACAGAGGTGACACCTGGGGGTGAGTGAGTGGAATATACACCTGGGAGGGATGGATACACAGGTGACACCTGGGGGTGAGTGGGATATATACCTGGGAGGGAGGGATACACAGGTGACACCTGAGGGTGAGTGGGATATATACCTGGGAGGGATGGATACACAGGTGACACCTGGGGGTGAGTGGGGTATATACCTGGGAGGGATGGATACACAGGTGACACCTGGGGGCGAGCGGGATATATACCTGGGAGGGGGGGATACAGAGGTGACACATGGGGGCGCGTGGGATATATACCTTGGAGGGATGGATACACAGGTGACACCTGGGGGCGAGTGGGATATATACCTGGGATGGATGGATACGCAGGCGACACCTGGGGTGAGTGGGATATATACCTGGGAGGGAGGGATACACAGGTGACACCTGGGGCGAGTGGGATAAATACCTGGGACTGAGGGATACACAGGGACACCTGGCGGCGAGCAGGCTATATACTTAAGAGGGATGGGTACACAGGTGACACCTGGGGGGAGCGGGGATATATACCTGGGAGGGATGGATACACAGGTGACACCTGGGGGTGAGTGGGATATATAACTGGGAGGGATGGATACACAGGTGACACCTGGGGTTGAGCGGCATATATAACTGGGAGGGATGGATACACAGGTGACACCTGGGGTGAGCTGGATATATACCTGGGAGGGATGGATACACAGGTGACACCTGGGGGTGAGCGGGATATATAACTGGGAGGGATGGATACACAGGTGACACCAGGGGGTGAGCGGGATATGTACCTGGGAGGGATAGATACACAGGTGACACCTGGGGGTGAGTGGGATATATACCTGGCATGGATACACAGGCGACACCTGGGGCGAGTGGGATATATATACCTGGGAGGGAGGGATACACAGGTGGCACCTGGGGCGAGAGGGATATATATACCTGGGAGGGAGGGATACACAGGTGGCACCTGGGGCGAGTGGGATATATACCTGGGAGGGATGGTTACACAGGTGACACCTGGGGTTAGTGGCATATATATCTGGGAGGGAAGGATACACAGGTGACACCTGGGGGCGAGTGAGTGGGATATATACCTGGGAGGGATGGATACACAGGTGACACCTGGGGGTGAGCGGGATCAATACCTTGGAGGGATGGATACACAGGTGACACCTGGGGGTGAGCGGGGATATATACCTGGGAGGGATGGATACACAGGTGACACCTGGGGGTGAGCGGGATATATAACTGGGAGGGATGGATACACAGGTGACACCTGGGGGTGAGCGGGATATATAACTGGGAGGGATGGATACACAGGTGACCTGGGGGGACCTGGGGGTGAGTGGGATATATACCTGGGAGGGGGGGATACACAGGTGAAACCTGGGGGTGAGTGAGTGGGATATATACCTGGGAGGGATGGATACACAGGTGACACCTGGGGCGAGTGGGATATATACCTGGGAGGGAGGGATACACAGGTGACACCTGGGGTGAGTGGGATATATACCTGGGAGGGATGGATACACAGGCGACACCTGGGGTGAGTGGGATATATACCTGGGAGGGAGGGATACACAGGTGACACCTGGGGCGAGTGGGATAAATACCTGGGACTGAGGGATAGAGAGGGACACCTGGGGGCGAGCAGGCTATATACCTGAGAGGGATGGATACACAGGTGACACCTGGGGGTGAGAGAGTGGGATATATACCTGGGGAGGATGGATACACAGGTGACACCAGGGGGCGAGTGGGATATATACCTGAGAGCGAGGGATACACATGTGACACCTGGGGGTGAGTGGGATATATACCTGGGAGGGAGGGATACACAGGTGACACCTGGGGGTGAGTGTGATATATAACTGGGAGGGGGGGATACACAGGTGACCCCTGGGGGTGAGCGGGATATATACCTGGGAGGGATGGATACACAGGTGACACCTGGGGGTGAGTGGGATATATACCTGGGAGGGGGGGATACACAGGTGAAACCTGGGGGTGAGTGAGTGGGATATATACCTGGGAGGGATGGATACACAGGTGACACCTGGGGGTGAGTGAGTGGGATATATACCTGGGAGGGATGGATACTCAGGTGACACCTGGAGGTGAGTGGGATATATAACTGGGAGGGATGGATACACAGGTGACACCTGGGGGTGAGCGGGATATATACCTGGGAGGGATGGATACACAGGTGACACCTGGGGGTGAGTGGGATATATACCTGGCATGGATACACAGGCGACACCTGGGGCGAGTGGGATATATATACCTGGGAGGGAGGGATACACAGGTGGCACCTGGGGCGAGTGGGATATATACCTGGGAGGGATGGATACACAGGTGACACCTGGGGTTAGTGGGATATATATATCTGGGAGGGAAGGATACACAGGTGACACCTGGGGGCGAGTGTGTGGGATATATACCTGGGAGGGAGGGATACACAGGCGACACCTGGGGGTGAGTGAGTGGGATATGTACCTGGGAGGGAGGGATACACAGGTGACACCTGGGGGTGAGTGAGTGGGATATATACCTGGGGGGGATGGATACATAGGTGACACCGGGGGGTGAGTGGGATATATATCTGAGAGGGAGGGAGATATAACTGAGAGGGAGGGATTCAAAGGTGACACCTGGGGGCAAGAGGGATATACACCTGGGAGGGGATGGATACACAGGTGACACCTGGGGGTGAGTGGGATATATACCTGGGAGGGAGGGATACACAGGTGGACCTGGGGGTGAGTGGGGTATATACCTGGGAGGGATGGATACACAGGTGACAACTGGGGGTGAGTGGGGTATATACCTTGGAGGGATGGATACACAGGTGACACCTGGGGGCGAGCGGGATATATACCTGGGAGGGGGGATACAGAGGTGACACCTGGGGCCGCGTGGGATATATACCTTGGAGGGATGAATACACAGGTGACACCTGGGGGCGAGTGGGATATATACCTGGGATGGATGGATACACAGGCGACACCTGGGGCGAGTGGGATATATATACCTGGGAGGGAGGGATACACAGGCGACACCTGGGGCGAGTGGGATATATACCTGGGAGGGAGGGATACACAGGTGACACCTGGGGCGAGTGGGATATATACCTGGGACTGAGGGATCCACAGGGACACCTGTGGCGAGCAGGCTATATACCTGAGAGGGAGGGATTCAAAGGTGACACCTGGGGGCAAGCGGGATATATACCTGGGAGGGATGGATACACAGGTGACACCTGGGGGTGAGTGAGTGGGATATATACCTGGGGAGGATGGATACATAGGTGACACCAGGGGGCGAGTGGGATATATACCTGAGAGGGAGGGATACACAGGTGACACCTGGGGGTTAGTGGGATATATACCTGGGAGGGAGGGATACACAGGTGACACCTGGGGGTGAGTGAGTGGGATATATACCTGGGAGGGAGGGATACACAGGTGACACCTGGGGGCGAGTGAGTGGGATATATACCTGGGTGGGAGGGATACACAGGTGACACCTGGGGTGAGTGGGATATATAACTGGGAGGGGGGGATACACGGGTGACACCTGGGGGTGAGTGAGTGGGATATATACCTGGGAGGGAGGGATACACAGGTGACACCTGGGGGTGAGTGAGTGGGATTTATACCTGGGAGGGAGGGATACACAGGTGACACCTGGGGGCGAGTGAGTGGGATATATACCTGGGAGGGAGGGATACACAGGTGACACCTGGGGGCGAGTGAGTGGGATATATACCTGGGAGGGAGGGATACACAGGTGACACCTGGGGTGAGTGGGATATATAACTGGGAGGGGGAGGATACACAGGTGACACCTGCGGGTGAGTGAGAGGGATATATACCTGGGAGGGAGGGATACACAGGTGACACCTGTGGGTGAGTGAGTGGGATATATACCTGGGAGGGAAGGATACACAGGTGACACCTGGGGGTGAGTGAGTGGGATATATACCTGGGAGGGATGGATACACAGGTGACACCTGGGGGTGAGTGAGTGGGATATATACCTGGGAGGGATGGATACACAAGTGACACCTGGGGGTGAGTGAGTGGGATATATATCTGGGGGGGATGGATACACAGGTGACACCTGGGGGCAAGCAGGATATACACCTGGGAGGGATGGATACACAGGTGACACCTGGGAGTGAATAGGATATATACCTGGGAGGGATGGATACACAGGTGACACCTGGGGTTGAGTGGGATATATACCTGGGAGGGATGCCAGGCAGTGGCAGATACTTGAATGATACCTTAAGGAAGGGAAGACACAATGAGTGGGAGGGATTCATAGGTGACACCTGGGGGTGGGATCTAACCGAGGGAATACCTGACAGTGCCAGATACTTGAGTGATATCTTAAGGAGGGGATTAGTCACAGTAGAGGGATGGATGCTTTTGTGGAATACCTGAAAATGGTGGGAGAAGACCTGACAGAGAGTGAGTGGATACCCGAGGGTCGGTGGGATATAGCTAGGGGACAGATGCTTGAGTGATACCTTCAGTGGGGGAAAATACTTTGAAGGAATACCTGTAAGTGGTGGGAGGAAACAACACAATGAGCACGTGAGTGGATACTTAGGGGGGGCGGGGGTGATATAACTGAGAGTGCCAGATACTTGAGTGATAATTTTAGGGGGTGTGAGGTAGACCCCTAAGGGGGAAAGATACTGTGGAGGCATACCTGAAAGTGATAGGAGGAGTCCTGAGAGAGTGAGTGGATATCTTAAGGGTAGGTGAAGTATAAATGAGGGATACCTGACAGTGCTACATACTTAAGTGACACCTTAAGAGGGTAGAGGGCTACACACACAGGAGGGAAAGATACTTTAAGGGAATACCTGAAAGTGATGGGATGAGACTTGACGGTGAGAGAGTGAGTGACTACCTGAGGGTGGGTGGGATATAACTGAGGGAATACCAGACAGTGCCAGATACTTGAGTGATACCTTAAGAGGTGGGGTTAGACACATGAGAGGGAAGGATACTTTGAGGGAATACCTGAAAGTGATGGGAGGAGACCTGACTGTGAGAGTGAGTAGATACCTGTTGCTGGGAGGAGTCTGTGGATGAGAAAAACTTAAGGAGAAACTTGAGGATGGGAGAGATTCCATGGTGGAATATACTTCCATGGATAGTCATGGGTTGATACTTCAGGGCTGAATGATACCTGAGGATGAGAGGTACACGAGGGGGAAACAGAGATGGTGAAAGGTTCGAGGTGAGACCTGAAGGAGGGAGAGGCCGGAGAGTAGAAGACTGAGGGGCGATGCAGATGATGACTGCTTCCTGGAGCGGCAGAGTGAAACGTGAAGTTTGTTAGACAAGAGGGTGTGAGGGACACCTGTGGGGGCGAGGAAGGATATGGCCACCCTCACTCCACGTCAAAACATCCTAGAGCGACCCTTAATGGTCATTAAATAGTAACATTTTAGCACCGGAGGTAAAATCCATGAGGCAAGATAAACAGAGGTAGTCCTTTAAAAAGGAACGTGTTTTAATTATGTGTGGGGGGAGCTAAGGCAGATTAGATTCTGATGTCTGGCACTGGTTTCGTTTTAATGACGGTCCAGAGCCGAGCAAGAGTCCATGGTCTGCTATCTCTCACCCATAAGAAGCCTGTTTCCGAAATGTGTGTTATTCTTCTACTGAAATTACTGTTTGAAGTAAAGGCAGGACAAGATCATGAAAAGATTCCTTGTAGTCTGCAGCCAAGTGGAACTTCACCAACCTTATCCATTTGAAACACGTTTGTGCAGATTTAGGATGTAATATTCAGACTACTTCAGTCAATCAGAAATTTGTAAAGTGCTGGTAATCACCTGTGAGGGTCTCAAGGTGCTGGAGTTGCTAACTGCTTTGTGTTGTACTGCTCATTTGAATAGCCAGGTCTTGAGTCCTTTCCTGAATTGTTGGGGTGATGAGTCCTGAAGTGTTGGAGAAGGTCATTCCAAGCTTTTCCTGCTGGGTGTGGGAAGGAGCATCCTCTGCTGTTGCCTCAGCAGATCCAGGGGGTGTCTGTGAGGAAGTGGGAGGCAGATCGTATGTGTCTGGTTGGTTGGTGGAAGGTCATGCATTTGTTGATGTATGCTGGTCCTTTGTTGTGCAGGGCTTTGTATGCGTGGGTCAATACCTTAAACTGGTATCTCTCCTGGATCGGGAGCTAGTATAGCCTCTTAAGATGCCGTGTGATGTGGTTCTGTCTGGGGAAGTCGAGGATGAGTCTTACTGCCGAGTTTTGTATTGTCTGTAATCTCTTCAGGAGGCGTTTGGTGATTACTACGTAGACCTGCTGGTGATGAGGACCTGTGTGACAGTCCTTTTGGTGTTAGCTGGGAGTCACCTGACGATTTTGTGGAGCATGCGTAGGGTGTGAAAGCAGGTGGATGAGACTGCGTTTACCTGTTTTTCATAGATGGCTTGCTAACTGCAGTCTTCATTACTCTTCATCCTTGCTTCCTCATCACAGTATTTACTACAATAAAGTATATCTCACTAGACACTTTCACATTTCTGTGGCTCTGATTCTTTCTTGTCCACCTTTTCTCTTTTCATGGTGATGAGAGCATTATGGGGGCCACCACCACTTCTCCTTCTTGTTCTGTGCCTTCCCCAATCTATGTTGTCAGCTTCGAGGGAGAGAAAGATGTAAGTACTGAGTCAAAGAAGAAAAAAGAACACAATAAAGACAGGTCTCCGGACCCCACCGGGTTTACTCACTGGTGGCAAGACAGAAATGGTGGTGGTGGGGGTTATGAGAGCTGTTCTGCCCCCAAGTTCTGGCCTGACCAGCTTCGCCTGCTACCCATTCCTCTAGATATAACAAAATCTAGGCTTTCCTTATGATCAAATTCAGAAGGTTTGGGCCACAATTTCCTTCCAATTCAAAATGTAGAAGAAGATTCTTCCCTTGATTTCTTCTAAGCTTGCCACTGTCAGTCTTGCAAGCTTACGTCCTTTCCCATTTGGTTTATAGCAATGCTGTTTATCTTGGGCATCCAGATATCTTGACCGCCAAGTTACAGTGGCTCCACTATATGGCTGTTAAGCATACCTGTGGCTTCAGTAAATTTGACCATGATATTACTTCCCGATATGCTCTACTGTTGCTTCCGGGGGAAACAATGTATTCAGTTTAAAGCTATATTCCTGGCTTAGTGGACCCTTCACTGACCAGTTGCGAGTTCTGCCACTTGCTCTGATCTCACATGTTAGAAACTTGTTTCCAGGGCCGGCTGTAGTGCTGGTGGTGCCCAGGGCGACAATCTCTTGTTGGCTCACCTGACCCCCAAAAACCTTTAGTGCTACTCATACCAGGGTAGGGTTTCAGAACACTTTACATCAAAGACATATTATACAGAGCCAGTGAATCATGTGTGTGTAAATCAGTCCATGGGAAATGTTACATAAGAAAATGAGGGTGTAGAAGCCACAAATCACTGATACCAGTAAGCAGTATATTTTAAGAGTATGTGGTCTGGAGAAGCATAAACTCAGAGTGGACCACAGTGGTTGGCTTTACTAATAAGAATGTATTTCTACCCAAATGATCCCTTTTAGCAACATTAGGATAAAGAAGGACTGGGGAAAAAATATAGATGTTGAAGTATTTGGCAGGCTGGTAACCTATACCATGCAGTTTGCATGCAGCTGTTTGATGACAGTTGATAGCTCACTGTACTATAAAAGGGTTGTAACTTATGAACTGCAAGTAACAAAAAGATCTCTGTGACAAAAGCATTAACCTTCTCTGCTAACCTCATAAAATATAGTTCAGTGACTTGCATGATACACTTTCTTTGCAGCAGGCATATTAACTTCCTACACTGCTTTAACAAGAGTGGACATTACCACTAGACAACACTGTTCTCTATCCAGCAGAAACATTAATCACCAGAATTATCTTGACATTTGTATTGTTACCTGAAAACTGCAGGAAGTACAAGTAACTCAGCAGCAGTTGCTTTTAAACCGTGTTATTTTTTAAAGAGGCCACCTCCTGCCTCTCCCCCTGAAGTCAGCACCAGGTGCTGCTGTACCGGTCGCACAGCCCTAGAGCCAGCCCTGCTTGTTTCTCGCTGGCGCTTAGGCACTGGAATTCTAGGCCATTTCTCAAAAAGAGCTGGTATTTCTTCTTGTAAGCCAACAGTCTGATTGGACCATTTGGCCAAAGCATTTCAACTAGGCCTGATTCGGAAGGAACCTAAGAATTGTGCAATATCCTTGTCACCGCTGCCAGGAGCATCTTCAAACGAGACCTCCCACCTGGTTGTAAATAGACTGGTGCACCCTCCCTCCTTCCTGGTTTGAGGCGTCTGGCATGGCAGTCAGTAGGGCTACAGACTTATTGGCCTTGGTGTGGCATTGTCTTGGCTTGATGATATCTAGCGGGCTATTTAGATGTGTTCCAGAACCACAAAGCAGCAGGAGCAATTACAACGCATAAGTCCCATTGATTTTAGACCTGATTGCAAGTGAAATCTTGGTGTTTTCATTGAGAAAAACCTAAGCTCATTTATGTCTCTAAAAATATTTTTTCCCATTGCTCAACTGTGAAGCTTCAACAATTTACTCCCTATTTCTATTCTTCCTCTTTAAATCCCTTTTTGGGTCTGTGCAAAGCCCCACTGCATTAGTTACAGGTTGATCAAATCGCAGGAGTCAGACTCCGTGAGGAACTCCATCTTTGGAGAACATGAATGAGTTCTGAGTATCCAGTCAGGGGGAGCATCATGATGAAAGTCCTTGGTACCCTCTGAAATGCTTAGACAATCCGGGATTGCAGCTTGGGGCAAGATGATAGGCAAGGTAGCCTCTTCCTACTGTTACCAGTAGGATGGCATTTCTGCTGGTTTTACTGCTCTGGCGGTCCATTCTATTGTGAATGATCTCTTTCCCATAAAAGGTCTTCTCCTGATGCTTCCCCTCCACAGACCTGCCACCTCACACGGTGCCACAGTGTGTCACATGATTTGAGTTCCTTCACACAATTACCTGGCGAGGAGCTGAAATCACTTGTGGATTTCCAGCTCCATTTTTGAAGCTGCAAGCAGGCAATGTCCATTAAAAAGTGTGAAAACACCCCAGGGCATCACCAGCAGCCTCAACAACCTTTTGTTCTAGTTTCGGGGGTTTGATCGGAGCAGGGGACAGGGGCAGAAGGCCCTCTGGGGAAGTTCTTAGCATAAAACTCCTCACCCTCCAGGGCCATGCACCCTCCTCACACTGCCAATTTTATTCTCAAGTTGGCAGGTCTGTCTGCATGCTGCTTAGAACACACTTAACTGTCTCCCAGCAGGTTTCGACTGGTGTAGAGGGCAATCGGGCTGTATGGCTGTACGATTTCCTTTGGTAAAGGTCACTAGCTTACTTTTGATTGTATTGACGGGCATTGGAAATTAAAAGGATGATTTATCCAAGTCATGAACTTTAAATTATTTGAACATTAAGTAACTCTTGTACAGCTGTGGTTTTATTGCATTTTAATCAAATGATATCCTGTGATGGAACAGAATTCTTAGCCAGGAACTATTTCTCATGCTATGTGTGCATGTCAAAGCGAAAGATACTAGAGTTCTAGTATGTTTACATGAAGTGCAAACACAAGGAAAAGTGGAATAGTAATGTGTTTAATTACCTTGCATTGCAAATGGAGTGAAATAGAATATATAACTCATCTTCCAGAGAGCATAGTGATAAAGCTTGAGGTAGTTATGCAAGCACAGGGAAAAGGTTGAGTGAATATACATTTAAGGCACTCATTTGTTTTCTTGTTTAATTTCAGAAATTACAAGTTCCACTTCAAAGTACAGAGAGTTGGTTACACAGGGATATTGCTAAGGTATATTCATTAACTATTACAGCTCAGTGCAGTACCTTTATTACAAGATACTGAGGATATCTTTATGCCTTTAGAGACCCACTACATCCCACAGACATCATTGACCATTAGAAGTGATGATTTAAAGCGATGGAGTCCATTGTCGCTGTCTTCTCTCTTATCCTATTTCTTTCCCACCCCAGGTGCATTTATCCATCCGCATGTGGCAATTGGTGGAAATAGTGAGAGATGGAAGAGTGCATCACTCCAGTTGTATTCTGTGCGTGCGCATCATTAATGCCTCCTGGCAAATCACTCAGTGTAAAGATGCAGGTACATTTGCTAGTTCAGCAGACAGAAAAGACAAGTGTGAGGGCCTCTATTATTCTCTTATTTTTCATCTGTTTGGGGGGCAGGTTCTTGATAGGGCAAAGGTTAAAAAACAGAAAGCAGCAAGAGGGTAAATGTGTCACCCCTGAGGTATGGAGATACTTCATAATAGTATACTGAAGAGTTGAACATTCTGATTCAAGAGCCTAAAAACAGGAAGTGCTAGGTCTTTGGTCTGTCCTCCTGTGCTGGGCCAAAGTAGGGCAAAGATTAAAAAAAGGAAGCAGCAAAGATGTGGATGTTTCCTCCCTTAGGTATGAACATACCGTGTAATTATAGAAGGTAGAGTGGACAGTCTCTAACACGGTTGCTCTGTGCCTCCTTACTCTTGTATTCATAATTTTCTGTCACACTCACAATGTTTCCTCCTAAGTAACTTATACTGTCAGCCCCCTGGTCAACACACTATACGATTTTGGCAACTGACTTGCTGATCAGCAGAGTACTAACTCTACTACCGATGATATAGTGATGTAGTAGTGGCCTTTTTACCTGCACCCCAGTTGAGAGAAAGCTTACTGGCCCTCTCTAGTAAATTCATGTAGTTAGTAATGCCTGGAAGCCCCTCACCTCCCCATACTGTGAGCTGTGTGTGTATATGGCATCATAGAGATCCACATGAGCGGTTTAGGTACTCCAAGTCTGAGCCCCCGGTATGTGCTTGACCTCAAGAAGTCGTGTTGCTGTAAGTAGACAACATGGGTATTGGGTTCATTGTTTCTCCTTCATCCTGCAGCTCCTTAAGTGGCTCACACCGTCTCCTTCCTTGCCCACGCCATTGTAGTCTGATTGTGTGTCTGGGTCTGATTGACAATAATGTAAGTGGAACAGTTCAAGATCCATTGGGTGTATCCTTCTAAGTCACACCAGCCGAGGCAGGTAAGCCTGTGGCTTGGAAGAAAAACCCTTTTACAAAGACTATGGCCAGTGGCCGGGCTTCACCTACGCAAAGGAGATGTGCGGAATGCCCAATCAACCCCCAGTGGCCATCTCCAGCAGAACAGGAGTAATGGCTGGCAACAAGTAAGCAACTGGTAAAAGAGTTAAATTCATGAACCATGTCAATATTATGGGACTGGATCTGGCCTTTGAGAACATTATGAGGCAAGAACTCCTAATTCCCAACCTATGAACTTTAAACATATCAACCTGATTGGAACCTTTAAAATTTCAAAAACTACGCATCAGAGAATAAAAGTTTTCACTTTGAGCCTGAACGAAACAATTTCCTTACTTCCTGTAGAATGCCTGTGCCCTGACAGAGAAGGAATCTGTCACAGGAACATTGGATGTCCTCTCATCCGGAGTCAGGACTAGACTCGAAGGATGTTGAAGAACCTTTCATTGTTAAGGACTGAGAGGGAAGAGAAAGAGGTAGACTGACATGCATGCTGAGAAATTGCCCTATTAGCCTGAACGACCAGGAGCCACTAGCTGGTGTGCCTACTGTGAGGCTCATTGGCCGAAACTTTGGAAAACCACTTCTTTCTTCTCAAAGCTAGTGACTAAATGTGATAAGCTCCCAGCTCCCATTCGCCCCCAGCTGACCCCTCCCCCCCCTCCTACCTCATATGGCGGCCGCTGCGCGACAGTGGTAGCGACCCTTGACCCAAGGGTAGGTCGCTCCCCCTGCCGCTGCAGCTACTCCAGCTCCTCAAGGTTCCTGAGTTCCTGAGACCCACCTAACAGTAAGTACCCCCCACCTCCCAGCCCCTCGCTCTGCCCCGCGCTACTCACCCTCTCTCCTGCTCCTGCTTCTTTTCTTCTTTTCTTCTTCTCTGCTCTTCCTCCTCGCTCCTCGTCTGTAATCTTCTGCTGTACTCTTCTTTTCCCCGTCTTCTCTCTTCTTCTCTTCTTCCTCATCTTCTTCTGTGGTCTTCTGCCTTCTGTTCTTCGTTTTCTGTATCTTCTTCTGTGTTCTTCTGTGTTCTTCCGGTCTTCTGTTCTTCTGATCTTCTGTTCTTCTGTTCTTCTGTTCTTCCGGTCCTCTGGTCTTCTGCCTTCGACTCTTCTGCCTCCTCCGTCTTCTTCTCCCCGCGCCTGCCCTCCTGCTCCCACCTCATCCCCCTCCCTCACTCGCATCCCCCTCTCTATCTCCCCTATCTAACCCGTTCACTATCTACCTCCCTCACTCCTCCTATCTACCTATCTCTCTATCCCACTATCTAATCTCCCTCACTCTCCACCTCCTCCTATCTTCCTATCTCTCTATCTATTTCCCTATCTATCGATTTCTCTATATCTATTTTCTCTATCTACTTCTCTATCTTCCCCCCCTTCCCGCCACCCCCTCTATTACCTATCTTCCTATCCTCTCACTCTACCTCTCACCCTCACCCACCTCTACAACCCCCCCTCCCCTATCTTCACAACCCTACTCCTATCTTTCTCCCTAATCTCCTAAACCTCCTAACACTCACCCCCCTCCACCCTTAAACCCCCCTCCCCCAGCTCTTCTCACTCTACCTGTCCCCCCCTCCCTCGCGCTTTCCCGCCGCGACCTCCTGCACGCCCCCAGCTCCCATTCGCCCCCAGCTGACCCCTCCCCCCCTCCTACCTCATATGGCGGCCGCTGCACGACCGCGTGCAGCGGGTGCGCCGCTGGTGCGCCAGAGGCAAACCCGTCTGCACCCGTCCGCGCCTGGCCCGCGCCCAGCGCCACGACCCCTGGCCCCAAGCTCTCCCAAGCCCCGCTGATCCGCTACGACCCCACCACCCTCCACGCCCTCAACCCAGGACACTCCAACACCTGCTTCCAAGCTCACCCCAAACGCACCCATGGACCCTTCGCCTGCAACTCCTGCAAACGCATCTTCCGCCACGCTACTACCACGACCACAAGCCCACGTGCCATCAACCACCTCAAGTGCATCCTAGTCAACGCTCGCTCCGTCCACAAACACGCCGTCGAACTCTGGGACCTCCTGGATTCCACAGCACCGGACGTCGCCTTCATCACGGAGACCTGGATGAACGCCTCCTCTGCGCCAGACATCGCCACCGCCATCCCCGAAGGCTACAAGATCTCCAGGAAAGACCGCACCAACCAAGCAGGAGGAGGTATCGCCATCGTCTTCAAAGACTCCATCAGCGTCACCACCTCCACCGAAGACACCCCTCTCGCCGCTGAACACCTGCATTTTCAGATTCGCACCGACCAGAGGACCACCCTCAGAGGATCCCTCGTCTACCGTCCTCCCGGACCACGCGCCCCTTTCAGCGACGCCATCGCCGACTTCATCTCCCCGCACGCCCTCGCCTCACCGGACTACATTCTCCTAGGCGACCTCAACTTTCATCTGGAACAAAACAACGACCCCAACACCACCACCCTGCTCGACAACCTCGGCCTCAAACAACTGGTGAACACCGCCACCCACATCGCCGGACACACGCTCGACCCTATCTTCTCCGCCAGCAAACACGTCTTCTTCAGCCACACCTCCGCCCTACACTGGACCGACCACAGCTGCGTCCACTTCACATTCCGACGCGAGACCCGCCACCTCCGGACTCAACCCATCCCTCATCGACAGTGGAACAAGATCCCTGAAGAGCAACTCTTCTCCGCACTAGCCGCCAACCAACCCACCCTCACCACCGACCCCAACGACGCAGCCCTCAAACTCACAAACTGGATCTCCAACTGCGCAGACAACCTTGCTCCCCTCAAACGCACGCATCGACAGACCAACACCAAAAAACCTCTCTGGTTCTCTGACACCCTCAAAGAATCAAAGAAAACTTGTCGCGCCCTTGAGAAAGCCTGGCGCAAGGACCACACCGCTGACAACATGAACGCCCTCAAGAACGCTACCCGCGAACACCACCACCTGATCCGCGCTGCCAAAAGGAACTTCTTCACCGACAGACTGGACAAAAACAGCCACAACAGCAGAGAACTCTTCAGCATCGTCAAGGAGTTCTCCAACCCCAGCGCCAACGCCGTCACGCCCTCTCAGGATCTGTGCGAATCCCTCGCCACTTTCTTCCATCGCAAGATCAGCGACCTCCACGCCAGCTTCGGACACCAGACCCACCCAAACACCACCGAACCTGCACCCCCGGCCATCACCGTCAACAACTGGACCCACATCAACACGGAAGAAACCAAATCCATCATGAACTCTATCCACTCCGGCGCCCCTTCGGACCCTTGCCCGCACTTCATCTTTAACAAAGCCGACGACATCATCGCCCCGCACCTCCAGACCGTCATCAACTCTTCTTTTTCTTCTGCTACCTTCCCCGAATGCTGGAAACACGCCGAAGTCAACGCCCTACTAAAGAAACCTACGGCTGACCCGAGCGACCTGAAAAACTTCCGCCCCATCTCTCTTCTGCCTTTTCCAGCCAAAGTAATAGAGAAGACCGTCAACAAACAGCTGACCACCTTCCTGGAAGACAACAACCTGCTCGACCCCTCACAAACCGGATTCCGAACCAACCACAGCACTGAAACTGCCCTCATCTCAGTCACAGACGACATCAGAACCCTGATGGACAACGGTGAAACAGTCGCCCTCATTCTCCTCGACCTCTCGGCTGCCTTTGACACCGTCTGTCACCGCACCCTAATCACCCGCCTCCGCTCCACAGGGATCCAAGGCCAGGCCCTGGACTGTATCGCCTTCTTCCTCGCAAACCGTTCACAAAGAGTTTACCTCCCTCCGTTTCGCTCAGAACCCACGAGATCATCTGCGGCGTACCTCAAGGCTCATCACTCAGCCCGACACTCTTCAATGTCTACATGAGCCCCCTCGCCAACATCGTACGCAAGCACGACATCATCATCACCTCCTACACCGACGACACCCAACTTATACTCTCCCTCACCAAGGACCCCGCCAGCGCCAAGACCAACCTACAAGAGGGTATGAAGGACGTCGCAGATTGGATGAGGCTCAGCCGCCTAAAGCTGAACTCTGAAAAAACGGAAGTCCTCATCCTCGGCAACACCCCGTCCGCCTGGGATGACTCCTGGTGGCCCACGGCCCTCGGCACCGCACCGACCCCCACAGACCACGCCCGCAACCTCGGCTTCATCTTGGACCCTCTTCTCACCATGACTAAGCAAGTCAACGCCGTGTCCTCCGCCTGCTTCCTCACCCTCCGCATGCTCCGTAAGATCTTCCGCTGGATCCCCGCCGACACCAGAAAAACCGTGACCCACACCCTCGTCACGAGCCGCCTGGACTACGGCAACACCCTCTACGCCGGGACCACAGCCAAACTCCAAAATCGCCTGCAACGCATTCAAAACGCCTCGGCCCGCCTCATCCTAGACGTACCCCGCAGCAGCCACATCTCCGCACACCTGAGACACCTGCATTGGCTCCCAGTCAGCAAAAGGATCACCTTCCGACTTCTCACCCACGCACACAAAGCCCTCCACGACAAGGGACCGGAATACCTCAACAGACGCCTCAGCTTCTACGTCCCCACCCGCCACCTGCGCTCCTCTGGCCTCGCACTTGCTGCTGTCCCTCGCATCCGCCGCTCCACGGCGGGTGGGAGATCTTTCTCCTTCCTGGCGGCCAAGACCTGGAACTCCCTCCCCACCAGCCTCAGGACCACCCAGGACCACTCCGCTTTCCGGAGACTCCTAAAGACCTGGCTGTTCGAGCAGCATTAACCCCCCCCTTTTTTCCCCTACCGCCTTGAGACCCGCACGGGTGAGTAGCGCGCTTTATAAATGTTAATGATTTGATTTGATTTGATAAGAGTGAACACAAGATATCCCCGAGTGCCTACCCCGTTTTAGGCCAAATGTTCAAAATTGTTCAAGTAAAAAGATATGAAAATGGCTTCTTTGACTACGAAGCCCAAAAGTCGCTCTTTAAGAAACCACTTTCCAGTAGCCTTCACTGGATCCTCTGTTTCCTAGTTGGGGTTACCAATTGGACAAAATTGTAAATATCTCATAGCCATTTCCTGTTTAGTTTTTCTGGTGTTCATGGGGTCTGTTACCAGCAGGTCCAGTGGACCTTAATCTTGGACTGGTTGGAACAACTTCACTCATTCAGAAGACCATAAAACCTACTTAACCTGATGACTGTCATCCAGTCAATGTTTAGTGCACCCTAAGTTTATTGCCTTGACCAATGTGGTGATGATGATGATGGTCATAAGCAGTCATGGACCAGAATTTTACAAGCATTCCTCCCAACGCCTTTGTGATTCGTCCATGCAAGTTAGGTTAGAATCACAGCAGAACTTCTACAAAATGGCCAAAATGAAATGAAGGGTTCACACAACACTCATAAGGTCTTTCTTAAGTCATCAGAGGATTTGTCATTGACCCAACCATCTGGTACTTATTCTTTTTCTGTTGGGAGCTGGGCAGTGTCTAAGCTAGACATTTCGTAAACAACTCCTTTTAAGGGGGTTCGGCAGTAGGCTTTGACGACATGGATGGGTAGGAATCCATATACATAGGTTGCTCTGGTAGGGAAGTAATATTTCCCAATAACCACCAAGCCCCATTACCGCTGCCACAAAAGAAGGGCGCCCATGCATATCACACAAGGTCACACCACATATACTTGGATGAGTAGAGGGATCAGTAGAGCTCGCTCTTAGGGAAACAATAAAAAAGGGCTGGTGCACCAACTCCATATACTACCTACTACCAGGACATCACTCTGTAGCATGGGAAGAAGGAGCGCTTTTGTTGCACCTCAGTCAGGTAGAGTCCACAATTCTGGTATTGTACTCTAGAAATGGCACCCTAATGATTTCTGGAGACCATGGAGAATATTTCAGGGAAAATGTAAACACTGGAAGCATGAGGCAGTGCCATTACAGTGGGATAGGTCCCAGGGGAGACTCCAGCTGTCAGACTCGAGACACCCATGTTTTGGGAATGAGGAGACATACAAACACACTATGCTCATTTTTAGTCTCTATTTGGATCCTCCATATTTTTCCTCCGGTCTTGTGCTTCTCAATTTAAACATGAGTGTAGGAAGCTGGCTGTGTATATACTATAGCAAAATGAGATATAGTGCGCACAGAGTCCAGGGGTTCCCCAAGAGGCTTGACAGAGGCAATACTAGATAATACTAATGCTCTATTTTTGGTAGTGTGGTCGAGCAGTTAAGCTTATCAGAGGGTAGTGTTAAGCATTTGCTGTACACACACAAGCAATAAGTGAAAACAGACACTCAATGACTTCACTCCAGATCAGTAGGTTTTTATATAGAAAAATATCTTTTGTTAATTTATTTCTAGAACCACAAGATTCAGTTTGCAAGTAAGTACATTGAATTAATGGTACTTTGCATAGGTAAGTTCAGTACTTTGAATCAAATCAACATTCGATACAGTTTTCTTTAAAATGGAAAAAATCTATTTTTAAAAGTGGACACTGCAATTTTCAGCAGTTCCTGGGGGAAGAAAATACAGTAGAGATTTGGAGGTAAGTAATCGACTTACAGGCTCAGTCTCCAGGGGATAGGTAGCCCACTGTTGAGGGTTCAAGAAAACACTCAAACACCCATCACTAGCAACACAGGGCCGGTTAGGTGCAGATGTCAAACAGGAGCCAAAATAAAGTGGGCGCCTATGGAGACAGGGGGTACTCCGGTTCCGGTCTGCTTGCAGGTAAGCACCCGTGTTGTTGGAGGGCAGACCAGGGGGACTTGGAGGAGCACTGAGGGGGGGTTCAAGTAGGCACCAAACACTCAGCCTCTGGCACGGGGGCGGCCGGGTGCAGGGTGCAAACAGAACATTGGGTTCCCAATAGAACTCAATGGGTGGACCCCGGGAGTCACTTAGGTGCTGCAGGCGAGGCACAGGGGGTTTCTTGGGCAAGACACCTACTGAACAGGGAGGAACGCAGCCTGTTGGTCACTAGTGTACCAGTGGTCGGTCTCTTTCGAGTCTGGGGGCTGCGGGTGCATCGGAAATCTTCATCCCGGGCAGTTGCGGTCAGGGGCGATCCTGGGATTCCCTCTGCAGGTGTTGTCGTGGAGGGGTGGAGAGGTCAGCCCAGGGTGGACACTTGGTTGGAATCACCTAGAGGTCCTCTCTGGCTGGGTGGGTCCTCTGGACACAGGTCAGGGGCATCTGGTGCAGAGTAGTTTTGAACTCACACTTCTGGAGTGAGGTGGGAGTCCCTTTAAAGATGGTTGCTTTTTGTTCTTGTTGGACAGGTCCGCTGTCCACAGGAGTTTCTTGATGCTGATGCAGGCAGTCCACTGGAGGCTTTTCAGGGGTCACTGGTCCTTTAGAACGCATTGCTTCTTCTTTTGCAGCTTTTTGAAGCAGGAGACAGGCCGGTAGGGCTGGGGCCGAGTCAGTTGTTGTCTCCTTCTGTTCTCTGCCGGGTTTTCAGCTCAGCAGTCCTTCTTCTTTTCTTGAGGTAGTGAGGAATCTAAATCTTTTGGTTCAGGGAGCCCTCAAATACACGATTTAGAGGCTTAGTTAGAAGGCAGTAGCCAATGGCTACTGTCCCTGAAGGTAGCTACACCCTCCTTGGGCCCACTCCCTTTGGGGAGGGAGGCACATTCCTTTCCCTAGTGGTCCTAATCCTCCAAAGCAAGATGAAGGATTTCTCAAGGAGAGGGTCACCTCAGCTCTGGACACCTTAGGGGTGATCCTGGCTGAGGGGGTGACACCTCCTTGTTTTTCCTAATTATCCCTTTGGACTTGCCGTCAAAAGTTGGGGCTCGTCCGGAGGGCGAGCATCTCCACTAGCTGAAGTGCTCTAGGGCACAGTAACCAGCAAACTGATCCTTTGAGGCTCACCGCCACATGTTAAAGTTCCTGCAGGGGGATGTGTGAAGCACCTCCACCCAGGACAGGCTTTGTTTCTGAACCCCATGTGGTCAGAAACTCGTCTTAAAGTGGCAAGCTGACACAGATCGGTCAGTCTTACACTAGCAGTTGGGCTAACATACAGGGGGCATCTCTAAGTTGCCCTCTGTGTGCATTTTTCAATAAATCCCACACTGGCATCAGTGTGGGTTTATTCTGCTGAGAAGTTTGATACCAAACTTCCCAGTATTCAGTGAAGCCATTATGGTGCTGTGAGTTTGTAATGACAAACTCCCAGACTGTATCCTTAATATGGCCACAGTGTACTTACAATGTCTAAGAATGGGCTTAGACACTGTAGGGGCATAGTGCTCATGCAGCTATGCCCTCACCAGCGGTATAGTGCACCTAGCCTTAGGGCTGTAAGGCCTGCTAGAGAGGTGACTTACCTATGCCACATGTGGTGGTTTGTGGGCATGGCACCCTGAGAGGAGTGCCATCTCGACGTAGCCTTTTTCTCCCCGCCAGCACACACAAGCTGCGAGGCAGTGTGCATGTGCTGAGTGCGGGGTCACCATGGTGGCATAATACATGCTGCAGCCCTTAGAGACCTTCCCTGGCCACAGGGCTCTTGGCACCATGGATACCTTTTACAAGGGACTTAACTGTGTGCCAGGGTTGTGCCAATTGTGGGAACAAAGGTACAGTTTTAGGGAAAGAACACTGGTGCTGGGGCCTGGTTAGAAGGGTTCCAGTGCACTTTCAATCAAAGTTGGCATCAACACTAGGCAAAAAGTGGGGGGTAACCATGCCAACAGTGGCATTTTCCTACAGTGAGTGTTTACCTGCATTTTCATGTAGCTGAACCCTCATTAAAGCTATGCTGATGATAGATGTATCAGTGTGAGAAACATGAGAGAGTAGTCCATCACTGAGCATTGAAAAAAGGCTTGTGAATTGATGGTTATTTGTGGAAGACAATTATCTGATTGGACGGATATGAAAGAACTTAAAGAAGACTTGGAGGTAGGAGAAGCAAGCATTTGCAATGCAACGGGTCTCTTGTTTGTTCATGTTAGAGCTGATAGCGTTGTAAACTCCTAACCCGACTTTTCACCTATCGGCAAAAGTGTATTTATGTACGTAACCCGAAAAAGTGCAATTAACTATGAAAAGAGAAAATGTAGTCCACGAGCCGGACAGAAAACAGCGAGCCTCGCATGTTTTCTGTACTTGGTCGATGCGCTCGAGGAGGACTAGCCACCGGAAAAGGCATGATGTATGCATGCCTTTGACTAATGAAAACAAGCAGATTTTATTAGGCGGGCCCACGAACCAATGAAAAACGCTGACGTGATGTCGACAGGGCTCCGAGCCCTTTTCTAAACCCTAAAGCGTCTCATTGCGATACACATGCGCGAGCGCATGCAAAGCAGGCTCGACCCTAAAAAGAGGGGTTTTGATAGACCTGGACAGATCCCACTGCTCAGGGAAATCTAAGTGAACACCCTGTGTAGGTGTAACCTAGGAGATATTGTAAGGATGAAAGGGTACCAGCTGTCCTAGCCCTGTCTGTTTTTTCTTTGCTCCCGAAGATATCCTGTATTTTGTGCTCTATTGTTAAGTCTTTTCATTCTAATCTGTGTGCACCCCAAAACACTGACTCTTGATCTCCCCAAAGATACAACGTAGATTTATGTATCACTTACTATGATACCCTTGAGATCGGGAGACACCAAAATTGTCTCCCTCCTATCTTGTACCTCCCCTCAACACTTTCTTTTTGGGGACTCCTTTTTAAATTTCGCCTGCACAGTGCTTTTGCTTTGCTTGCAAAGTCTTATGTTACTAAAAAAACACCTTTAAAGGGAATAAGAACCCGCCCCTACTTCACCCCTTACTTACCTCAACTTCCTGTTTGTTTGTTCAAACGTTGCTCCAACATCGCTTAAATTTACTTGCTTTTTATAGGCTAATGGGTCACTTCCTGCCCTTCTGCTCTTCTTTTCTGGTTTTGCTGTCGCATGGGGTGGGACTGAAGTACACCTTCCAGGTTTTCGCAATTGGTTACTTGTTAGTGTTTATATGTGAAAAGAGGAACTGAAAACAAGTCAATTCACATTGAAATGTGTGTAAACATGTCGGCCACTTTGCAATGGAATATCGAGTGCAGATGTAAGGCAGCAGCGTTTGGGCTCATTATGTGTTTTTCATTACTTAATAATTACATTTCTGATGAATAACAATTGTAAATATTAAAATTATTTGTGTGTTTTTCTTAAATTACCACTCATTTTTAAAGAAAAGTCATTTGTATAGTTAAGCGATGTTTTATTTTGAATTGTTATTCTCTCATTGACTTATTAACAGGGAGTCACAAGTGCAGTTACCTTGCAGGCAATAGGGTAATGATTTGAATGGTGCAGCAGGTGCAGTGGCACCGGAGTCAAAAGTCAGAACTCCTATAAGCACAGGAAATTGCAGTATTTTACTACTAAACAGGCAGAGCCAATTGTGGTTACCTTGCAGTTAAAAGGGTCATGATTTGAATGGTGCAGCAGGTGCAGTGACACTTTACCAACTACACATTACTATACTCTAATATAATGTCACATTAAATAAGGTGCAGATTACAAGCTTGGATCCCTGGTACATTAATTCAACATACATCACAACATAAACAACCATTAACAGTTTATCTAATTTAAAACAAACAGTATTATAAAATGTTTCTAATATTTATAATACAGTTAGTAAGATGGAATGCAAAAGAAAAAACAAAGGTGAAACCTATTGGCTTTGCCAATGCTTGTTTCCAAAGCAAACACTGAGATATTGGTGAACAGATACGTGTCCGCAGATAACACTTCAGTCTGCCTTCTGCTTCCCAATCAATGATCGCAAGCACCACTTTGGGAGAGACTGTGTAAAATGGAAGGTGGATGCTGTTCCTTGAAAACAGCAAGTCAGCTTTCCACTACTTCTTCTCCAGGAAGCTACAACCCAACTGCCAGGGGCTGTAGAAGTAAGCTTGAGACCCAAACCAACAAATTAACCTTCATCAATCCATGTGAACCATGCATTGAGGCCTTCCTTCTGGTTGTGATGTGTGCTTGTTCAGCACTCCTCACAACCAAGTCTATGTGGACCCTCTATTGAAACCTTCATGGACCTGGGATCAATGTTCTGATCATTGTAAAAATGTGAGAACCGACCACAGAAGCATTGGTCTGCCCTCGTCACTACCAGATCTATGTGGGTCCTACATTGATGATTTCATGGCCCTGGGATCAGTCTTCCGCCTATCATATCTATGTCAGAACTGACCTCAAAAGCCTTGCTGGTCCCCTCCTTCTGTCTAGGTGCCATCTTGCCTGTGTGAAAATGCATAACTATTCACAGGAGTCTTGAGAGGCTCACCCAGTGACGGGGGAGAGTTTGCAAGGTTAGACCATAAAGTGCAGGTGAGCCACCCCCAGCAGCAGCAGATACGACTTCAATTGTTTAGCACACTCCAGTGTACCTGGATGTGTTTAAATGAACTACTGGGCCAACCAGCCACACTAGGATCCCACAGTAGGATCCCGCGGACTGACTATTTTTATCTACTGTGAGTCTGAGCCCATCACTGGAGTTTGACTTTGGTATCTCAAATGTGCCCTGATTCCACACTTCAGGGATTGTTTTGACACTCCTGGACTATGCAGTGGTCCACAACCTAGATGGTCTCTGAGCCCACCAAATCCAACGCTTGCTGATCAGAATCAAAGGTCTGTTGGTGCCCCCCCAGTTTACTGTGGGGCCACCACACAAGTTCCTTAGAGAGTCAGCCCAGCAAGAGTGAGTCCTGTCTGACCCGAACCATTGACCTCATGCTGCTATTGTGAACTGGGCTTGAGCTATTCAGGCTCCTTTCTGTGATATCCCCAAGTACTAATCTATTAGTCTTACCTGGTTCCCTTGGGTGTGTGTAATGGAGTTAGCTGACTGCAACAAATGGTTCAAACGTTATAGGAGTTTAAATATTTGGGCAACTAACTTGGTTGGTGTCCCTTGTGGGTCTCAGGCTAGCTAAACAGAGTAGGAATTTTTCAACTGTGATCAGTAGATCTTGAGAAAATAGAATCAGATGCGCTGTTGTCCTGGAAGCACCATAAAACATTTACTGAGATCAGTAGAAAATCAAATCTATGGAAACTTATGGTTCAAGTCACCACACATATGGAAGTCATTCGTTTTGTGGCAAACACCACAACCCTCTGCCTTTCCCCAGGTATCTTTTAGGGTATCCTTCTGATTTAAATATAGAGCGATTAGATTTTGGTGCAACAAAATCCACAAGTTATGTCCCATTTTTTCAAGCAAATTTCAAAACAGACTATAATTGTCACACTCAATAAATTCAGAACTCTTCTGTGTCAGATTTCATCAGGAGTGATAATATTTGCATCCAACACCAGAGCTTTTGTAATCAGTGCCTAAGTCTTCTCATCATAGATCCATGGGGGCCACATCCATTGGTTCTCATGTTGAATAATTTCAGCATTCTGGAAAGCTCTGGACCGCTCATTGGTTCAGAAGCTCTATACATTAACAACAAGGTGATGGACAGAATGCTTGACTTAATTACAGCCACTGGCAACCACTCGGGCCGCATCCCAAACCATCATTTTGTGCTACTATGCCACCTCCGTTTGGACCCAGCTATATACAAATCAGTCTTCACCCTGCTCCTCATGAAAATAGTCCAGCCCAAACTGCCAGGCCAGGTCCTCTCTTAACCAGAACACAAGCAACCTAGGCCTGGTCTTGCTGTGGTAAGGGCTCTTTAGCCAGGTATGGATTGGTTCCAGTGGTACAGTGATCCCGGGACCCATGTCTTGGCATACCTGGCACACGTAGGGCAGCAAATACAAAAACAACAAGCTGATGGATGGAATGCTTGAATTGAGTCTGGAGGGTTACATGAACCTCTCCAACCAAAAGGATAGGGAGGCCCTTAATGAAAGGATGGATGGATACGTCCTACCATTCAAGTATCCCACCTGGGCAAGAAGCATCATGACCAAAGGGCCAAGACACCACTGGGGGCTAACACTATAATTTGGCAACCCACCCTGGCAAAAGCCCGTGGCATTTATAGGCCATGAGTGTAGGGCTGAAACATGTTGATGTAATTGGTGAACTCAGATTCATAAGACCATTCGGCCCTATAAAACCCCTCTTGTTACATATATTTTTAACCGTCCCCATCCACCCTATTAATGAACGAACACCTTGAGGGTGGATGAGGAATTATTATCTTATAGATAAGCCCCTTTTGTTAAGTTTCTTTAAAGAGCTCCCTGGACAATTGTTGAGCCCACCCTGACCTTTAGGAGTCAGGATGAACCCAATGATGAAGCATGCTACTGTTAGAGTGTGTGAGGCTTATATATAAAAGAAAGGTTTCCCCCGTGCACACCACCTTTGGAGTAGCGTAATGTAGTAGCAGGTGTCTTGGCCCTTTGGTTAGGGTGCTTCTTGCCCGGGAGGGATACTTGAGTTGTAGCAATTCTTGAATTAATCACAGCTACTGGCTATCGCTTGGGCCACATCTCAATCCATCATTTTTTTTTCCCATTGTGCCACCTCAGTTTGTACCCAGCCATGTGCAAAGCAGTTTTGACCCTGCTCCTCATGGGAGCAGTTTAGCCCGAACTGCCAGGCCAGATCCTCCCTGAACTGCAACACAACCAACCTAGGATTAGTTTTCCCTATTTAGGGCTCTTCAGCCTGGCACAGTGAGCCTGGGACTCAAGTTTGGGCATACTCGACACACCTAGGGCAGCATATGCAAAAATAAAAAGGTGATGGATGGAATGCTTAAAAAATTATCTCAGCCACTGGCAATCTATACATTAACCTATAGTTTTCTATACAAGGATCGTGAATCTGTTCAGAAAACACAGAACAAATCCTTAAACTTTACTGTTCTTGAACCCAAGCAACTATGTTTGTTGTCATATCTCACTAACAGTAATTATCATATTTGTGAGGCTTACTGTTCATGCTCTGTTTTTACAATTTTTAGGACATTTATTGAAATGTTATTTCATTCTTCAAAGGAATTACACAAGCTTAAAATGAATGTATATTTTGACTGTTATGACTGACGTACGCTGTATCTTATCTGAAAATTCACCTGCCAGGAGTTGGGCCTTGACTGCTTGGTTTGGGTAGCCAATAGTGAAAGGAGGCTTTGGAGGCCAAGCTGTACATTACAAACCCTGGAACCAGTATCCTGGTCAGTCCAGAACTCACACTGTCTTACCTTGAGGCTGCTTGGTGGTCCCTGCAACTTTTGATCCGGGAAAAGGCTGTACAGTTGCAAATGACATGAGGGGTTGAGAAGATCAGAGGTTGAAGCAGGGAAGGGGCCTTGAGAAGACTTTAGAAAAGGCAGCATGGCCGGATAGACCTACTTTTGAAGGAAACTTGAGGGTGGGATGGACCTGAAGGTGGACACAAGTGTTGGAGAATGCCCAAAGGCAAGGGAGGCCTGAGAGAATCCCTAGGTCTAGCAGAATCTCGCCTGTGAGGGAGACTTGAGGGTGCCCTGAGAGTGGAATTGAGAGTGGGAGATGCCTGAAGGCTGGGAATACTCCAGCAGAGTCCTGGGTGTAGGAGATCCCTGCTTATAAAAGAAACTTTTCTGCGGTTAAGGAAGGCCTTAGGGGATCCCTAGAAGTGACAGAAACCTTCTCATGAGGGAGATTTGAGGATGAAAGTCTCCTGGGGAGCGGGAGGGAGAATCCCTAGAGTGGAAAGAATTGATGGGGAGAGACATCTAAGGGAAAGGTCGACCTCAGGAGAGACAAGGGTGTTGCAAGACACCTGCTCATGAGGGGAACTTGAGAATTAGAGTGTCGTGGGATGAGAAAACTCTGAGGGTGGGAAGAATTGTTTGTGGGCGAAACCTGAGGTCAGGGAAGACCTCAGCCAGGCCCTAGGCATGGAGGAGTCCACCTTATGATGGAGACTTGAGAGTGAGGGAGACCTGAGTGTGGGTACAAGGGATGGTGGGAGAGAGACCCGGGGTCAAGAGAAGATCTCAGGGGCAGAAATGTGCTTGTGAGGGGGGCTTGTTGGTGAGAGAATCCTGGGGCGGGGGAACCCTGCAGATGTGAAGAATTGATGATGGCGGACACCTAAGGTCAGGTATGACCTCTGCAGCGCCCTGTATGGAGAAGAACACTGCTTATGAAGGAGACCAGAGAGTGGGTACAAGGAAGAACGTCCGGGGTGCCCTGGGTGTTGTAAAAACCTGCTCATGAGGGATACTTGAGGGAGAATTTTTGGTGGAGGAGGTTAGAGAATAGACCATAGGGCAAGGGAGAGCCCTGGGTGATGAGAAAGGCATTTGATTGGGATGGAATCCTGTATAGAGTGACAAAGTTGGAGTATAATGTACAGGATGCAGTTGCAAAGGTCTGAAGGCTAGCTGTATTTTAATTTGTTAGAAACAGGTGCTCAACTGACAACATTGCCTACCTGCTACCATTCCCTTTTTAGTTGGCACTCCGCGGGGTAAGCCAAGGAGGCCATATTGAAGCAACTTTTATGTCCTTGTTACAGGCGAGCACTAGGGTACCGCGAAGCTCTGAACCTAGCACCTTTGTGTACCTCTGGGTCACAGGTTAGAATCCCAAGGAGTGTCCACCTGTGTGCACCTCTGGGTCACAGGCTAGAAACTCCTGGAATGTCCATCTGTGTGCACCTCTGGGTCACAGCCTAGAAACTCCTGGAATGTCCACCTGTGTGCACCTCTGGGTCACAGGTTAGAATCCCTTGTAGTATCCACCTGTGTGCACCTCTGGGTCACAGGCTAGAATCCCACAGAGCGTCCACCTATGTGCACCTCTGGGTCACAGGCTAGAATCCCAAGGAGTGTCCACCTATGTGCACCTCTGGGTCACAGGCTAGAAACTCCTGGAATGTCCATCTGTGTGCACCTCTGGGTCACAGGTTAGAATCCCTTGTAGTATCCACCTGTGTGCACCTCTGGGTCACAGGCTAGAATCCCACAGAGCGTCCACCTATGTGCACCTCTGGGTCACAGGCTAGAATCCCAAGGAGTGTCCACCTATGTGCACCTCTGGGTCACAGGCTAGAAACTCCTGGAATGTCCATCTGTGTGCACCTCTGGGTCACAGGCTAGAAACTCCTGGAATGTCCATCTGTGTGCACCTCTGGGTCACAGGCTAGAATCCCTTGTAGTATCCACCTGTGTGCACCTCTGGGTCACAGGCTAGAATCCCAAGGAGTGTCCACCTATGTGCACCTCTGGGTCACAGGCTAGAATCCCACAGAGCGTCCACCTATGTGCACCTCTGGGTCACAGGCTAGAATCCCAAGGAGTGTCCACCTATGTGCACCTCTGGGTCACAGGCTAGAAACTCCTGGAATGTCCATCTGTGTGCACCTCTGGGTCACAGGCTAGAAACTCCTGGAATGTCCATCTGTGTGCACCTCTGGGTCACAGGCTAGAATCCCTTGTAGTATCCACCTGTGTGCACCTCTGGGTCACAGGCTAGAATCCCAAGGAGTGTCCACCTATGTGCACCTCTGGGTCACAGGCTAGAATCCCACAGAGCGTCCACCTATGTGCACCTCTGGGTCACAGGCTAGAAACTCCTGGAATGACCATCTGTGTGCACCTCTGGGTCACAGGCTAGAATCCCTTGTAGTATCCACCTGTGTGCACCTCTGGGTCACAGGCTAGAATCCCAAGGAGTGTCCACCTATGTGCACCTCTGGGTCACAGGCTAGAATCCAACAGAGCGTCCACCTATGTGCACCTCTGGGTCACAGGCTAGAATCCCAAGGAGTGTCCACCTATGTGCACCTCTGGGTCACAGGCTAGAAACTCCTGGAATGTCCATCTGTGTGCACCTCTGGGTCACAGGCTAGAAACTCCTGGAATGTCCATCTGTTTGCACCTCTGGGTCACAGGCTAGAATCCCTTGTAGTATCCACCTGTGTGCACCTCTGGGTCACAGGCTAGAATCCCAAGGAGTGTCCACCTATGTGCACCTCTGGGTCACAGGCTAGAATCCCACAGAGCGTCCACCTATGTGCACCTCTGGGTCACAGGCTAGAAACTCCTGGAATGACCATCTGTGTGCACCTCTGGGTCACAGGCTAGAAACTCCTGGAATGTCCATCTGTGTGCACCTCTGGGTCACAGGCTAGAATCCCTTGTAGTATCCACCTGTGTGCACCTCTGGGTCACAGGCTAGAATCCCACAGAGCGTCCACCTATGTGCACCTCTGGGTCACAGGCTAGAATCCCAAGGAGTGTCCACCTATGTGCACCTCTGGGTCACAGGCTAGAAACTCCTGGAATGTCCATCTGTGTGCACCTCTGGGTCACAGGCTAGAAACTCCTGGAATGTCCATCTGTGTGCACCTCTGGGTCACAGGCTAGAATCCCTTGTAGTATCCACCTGTGTGCACCTCTGGGTCACAGGCTAGAATCCCAAGGCGTGTCCACCTATGTGCACCTCTGGGTCACAGGCTAGAATCCCACAGAGCGTCCACCTATGTGCACCTCTGGGTCACAGGCTAGAAACTCCTGGAATGACCATCTGTGTGCACCTCTGGGTCACAGGCTAGAAACTCCAGGAATGTCCATCTGTGTGCACCTCTGGGTCACAGGCTAGAATCCCTTGTAGTATCCACCTGTGTGCACTTCTGTGTCACAGGCTAGAATCCCAAGGAGTGTCCACCTATGTGCACCTCTGGGTCACAGGCTAGAATCCCACAGAGCGTCCACCTATGTGCACCTCTGGGTCACAGGCTAGAAACTCCTGGAATGACCATCTGTGTGCACCTCTGGGTCACAGGTTAGAATCCAATGGAGTGTCCACCTATGTGCACCTCTGGGTCACAGGTTAGAACCCCAAGAAATGTCCATGGGTTAGAATCCTATGGAGTGTCGACAGGTTAGAGTCACATGGACTGTCCACCGATGTGCACCTCTGGGTCGCAAGTTAGAATTCCTTGGAGTGTCCATCTTCGTGCACCTCTAGGTCACAGGTTAGAACCCCTTGAATGTCCACCTGTGTGAACTTCTGGATCACAAGTTAGAAACATCTAGAGTGGCCACCTGTGTGCATCTCCAAGTCACAGGTTGGAATCCCATGGAGTGTCCACCTGTGTGCACTTCCGGTTCATAAGTTAGAATCCTATGGAGTGTCCACCTATGTGGACCACTGCGTCACAGGTTAGAACCCCACGGAGTGTCCTGAGGTTAGAATCCCACGGAGTGTCCTGTCCACCTGTGTGCACCTCCGCGTCACAGGTTAGAATCCCACGGAGTGTCCACCTGTGTGCACCTCCGCGTCACAGGTTAAAATCCCACGGAGTGCCCTGTCCACCTGTGTGCACCCCTGGGTCACAGGTTAGAATCCCACGGAGTGTCCTGTCCACCTGTGTGCACCCCTGGGTCACAGGTTAGAACCCCACGGAGTGTCCTGAGGTTAGAATCCTATGGAGTGTCCACCTATGTGAACCTCCAGGTCACAGGTTAGAATCCCATGGAATGACCACCTGTGTGCACCTCCGGGTCACAGGTTGGAATCCCATGGAGTGTCCACCCTTCTGTTCCTCTGGGTCACAGGTTAGAATCCCACGGAGTGTCCTGTCCACCTGTGTGCACCTCTGGGTCACAGGTTAGAATCCCACGGAGTGTCCTGTCCACCTGTGTGCACCTCCGGGTCACAGGCTAGAATGCGATGGAGTTTCCACCCACGTGTGCCTCTGGGTCACAGGATATAATCCCATGGAGTTTCCACCCACGTGTGCCTCTGGGTCACAGGATATAATCCCATGGAGTGTCCACCCGGGTGCGCTTCGGGGTCACAGCTTAGAATCCTGTGGAGTGCCCACTTGCGTACTATCTTTGATTTTTTTTTTTCCTTAGTGTATCATTGTTTTACCATTCCAATATGCCACCACGCTTCCAAGGATTATGTTGGCCGCATTGGCTCCGTGCAGCAGTGGTACACTGTACACTTTAGCACGCAAGGATGGTGCCCAGTTGGAGTTTACAGAGTGGTTATCCTAAAGTGGTATTGTGAACAGGGTATCATTGGTTTCACTGCACCCAGATGGCTAACGCGTTGGTTCTAAACGTGGCTGCTAGATTCGAACTTTGAAATAAGGATACACTACATATAAGACCATTGCCCTACATATGCCAACTACACTATTTAACCCTTTTTATTCCAAGTGTGTGCCCACTATGTTTAGGTGGCAGCACATTTTCTTTTTTTTCTACTTTTTCATTTTTAGTTTATCTTCCATTTGCATGTGGCAGTTTGTATGTCTGTTTTACTGCTGGTGGATAAGTGGATGAAAGCAAGAATGAGTCAGTGGGTGGTTGAATGGATCAGTGAACGCAAAGATGAGTGGCACAGTGGATGTAAAATGACTTAATCAGGGCCTCAACTCATCACTTATTGAAGATGCACTTTTAGTTATAATCCAGACCTATTGGCGTTGCCGGTGCTTGTTTTATTTTCTGCCCAGCAGGGGAGCTGTGGAAAGAAGTAGATATTTTCCCATATTTGACCACACGGGGGCACTGTTAATCCACAAACAAAACAACAGTGTGTGTTGGCTGAGTCAGGCGACGCGCACACGAGAGTCCGAAGTAGACGAGTGGGGGGGCATTCATGCGGTACATCCTCTCTGGAGGGGATGTGGGCGATGGTTGGGTGTGACACCCCTCTAATAAATGGATTCTAGTGTGATTAGTTGGGCGTCCAGTCGGGCTGGCAGTGTCTGTGCTTGGGTTTCCTCGTAGAAACCCTCACAGCACAGACACCAATTTTGATAAAACTCTGCAGAAATTGTACACGCCCGCCCCCCCTCTTCCCTCTCACACAGAACAGACCAAGAATAGAGACTGCATAGCTCTGATGTGGCGCAGAGAAGCTGTTTAAATGTAGGACTGTTTGAATCCATTTTGCCATTTCACTGGCAGTGATAGTTGGGAAAGTTCTGTTCCGCACCCCCCGAGTCTAACTGACTAAGCTACACCCCTGCACCGGCCGCAGAGGTTTGGCGGAGTTAGAGCCGAGAAAGACCGCCATGCAGGCCCGGTTCCAGGGATTTATATCTGGATGGGCCAAGGGTGCGTTTGGGTGGGCCAATGTGTGCCAAATTTTCGACATTTTTGCAGGTAGCCTACAACCTGGGCTCTGGTGCCACTGCACCTGCTGCATCATTGGGAGGTAAACCCCGGTCTCCTCTTCCCCAACACACACCTCCCCACTGCAGCTCGCCTCAGGCATGAGCTAAGGTCGCCATCGGGCTTTTTTCTTTTATTCGGGCATGCCCTAAGTTTTGTCTCAGTAGAAAAATAGTGAAAATCATTCAAATGTGGTATTTTTCTCCCTATCAGTACACAAGTAAAACAGCTAATATTAAAAAATTGCGCTATAAAATGTATTCTAGAGATTTCTTAAATGATCATTAAAGTGAACAAAAGTGAAACAAAAAAATCACATTTGCCAACATGGAGGAATCATTTAACAGGTGCTTTATCTGTGGCCTCTTTTGCTCTTACTGGGGGGGCAAAGGTCATGTTTGGGTGGGCCGGGCCTGCCGCCTGGGAAGGTTGGCACTAGCAGACTTTCTGGAAACGGTGAGGCCTGTGTTTCCGACTTGCTGGTAAACACCCTTTACCTACCATGTTGGGGAAACGTGGCGGCCCTGAGAGAATATCCACACTGTGTGGGCACGTTTCCAGTGCCACATTGGTGGTCAAAAAGTCACCATCCAACCAGTGGTAGAAGTGGATGGGCTCTGAAGGGCACGACGTGCGCATACTTTTTTAATTTAAGAAAAGTTTCCCCAACTTTTTGTTAAAATACGATCGCCCAGGGCTGGTTAATTCCAACAGATGAAATGCTTCACTGAAGTTGGGTGGGGAGTCTCCTGTGCTGTGAATCCAAGGGAGGGGCAGACAGCTAAACAAGCCTTCCTGCAGGTGCTGCTGCCTGAAAGAAATGTATATGTGCACAACTGGGTACTTTGCAAATGTAAAGGCTGCTGGGAAGCCAGTATTGGCTTTAATTAACAGAACAACTTGAAGCTTCCTGGTGAGACAGATTTATCCTTTATGAAGGGTATTGCAAGGAAGTTAGTATCTGAACTGTGTCTGAGATATGTGCCTTTATAAAACAACTATAAGAAGAGTTTGCACTACATAGATACATAATGGGCATTACTAAAATCTATATTTTGGCAGCATTTTTATCTTAACCCTTTTTCCACATTTTGTAGCAGCTGATCTTCCACTGTGTGTAATGCAAGTTTAAAATAATGACTTACATGTTCACAGTGCTTTCTGTCGCAGACTGGGACCTCGTAGCACTAAACATACACAAGTAACTATTCTCCACTGCACCATCCAGTATTCACCTCCGCGGCTCTCTGGTTACAGACACAGACCTCTGCAGTGCATGAACTAGTGGAGGTTTCATCGTGTACGGTAGTGCATTTCACAATGATGAACTTAACTTTCATTGATTTTTTTTTATTTAAGCTGCATGTTATTTTATATGTAGTTACCTGAACAGGAAAGACCAATAAAAGTTACTGAATTTTTTTTTTTCCCCCTATGCCTTGGACCCCGCCCCCACGCTCATACACCCCCGCCCCCATTGGGCGCAGCATCACAGTTCCTGAAGTGCCCTCAAATGATAGAATGTATGCTAATTTCGAACAAGACTTAACATGGTTAAGTTATGGCCTTTTACTGGTAAAAACTCAGGTTTTTATTAGATGAAGAGTATTTTTGTGTGAAAACACAATGCATTGGCAACTCTCAGTATAAATATTAAGATTGTGTAAAGTGGTGTTTGTAAAAGTGGGCTCATTGGCTTTAAAACATGGCGTCAGTGTCCAACCACAAGTTTCAGGGCAGGACCAGTTAGAAAGGCACCCTTCACTGTTCTGGGGGACGAGCAGGGCTTTCACTGACCCCCCACTCCATTGGCACGGCGCCAGGGGTATTCTAGGGCAGTTTCTGAGCAGATCTTGGCAGGTGTGTAAATCACTTCCGGCTTCAGACGTTAGCCTGAGGTCTGTGGCCTCAGGACCAGTCGCTGATTTGATGACCTCACTGCATGCGACCTTTGCACGTGCCTGGACTAGAAGCATGCTGTGCCAGTGAAATAACTCTGATTAGAACAGATGATCCAGCCACTGGCCCGTCTTTCTACCCCCCATGGTCTCTCTGCCTTCCCAACCCGCCTCTCAAACTGTGGCCCACCCCAGCCCACCCCACCCCACTGGTGTACAAACCCTTCTAATACACCCCCAACCATTCCTCGAACCTGAGCAAGGCACTGCACACTCCCAGCCGCACCCCATGCACTGTCCACCCTGCCCAGGGCATTTATGTCTCAGATCACTTTCCCACCGGGGACCACACTGGGGTCATAGGCAGCACATTCTACCAGTGTCTCAGTCTTTATCCCATCCCTACAGGGCTCGTTCCCTGCATCTTCAACCATGCTTACATCCTTTAACCCACATGCAAACCACTAGAGCCGGAGTCTGCATCTTCAACCATGCTTACATCCGTTAACCCACACCACGAGAGCCAGGTCCTGTATCTTCAACCATGTTTATAACCGTTAACCCATATCACTAGAGACAGTCCCTGCATCTTCAACCATGCTTACATCCGTTAACCCACACCACTAAAGCCAGATCCTGCATCTTCAACCATGCTTACATCCGTTAAACCCACACCACTGAAGCCCTTTCCTGCATCTTCAACCATGCTTACATCCGTTAACCCACACCCTTACCCACATCACTAGAGCCAGTCCCTGCATCTTCAACCATGCTTACATCCGTTAACCCACACCCTTACCCACATCACTAGAGCCAGTCCATGCAAATTCAACCATGCTTACATCCTTTAACCCACACCCTTACCCGCATCACTAGAGCCAGTCCCTGCAACTTCAACCATGCTTACATCCGTTAACCCACACCCTTACCCGCATCACTAGAGCCAGTCCCTGCAACTTCAACCATGCTTACATCCGTTAACCCACACCCTTACCCACATCACTAGAGCCAGTCCCTGCAACTTCAACCATGCTTACATCCGTTAACCCACACCCTTACCCACATCACTAGAGCCAGTCCCTGCAACTTCAACCATGCTTACATCCGTTAACCCACACCCTTACCCACACCACTAGAGCCAGTCCCTGCAACTTCAACCATATTTGTAACCGTTAACACATATTACTAGAGCCAGTTCCTGCATCATCAACCATGCTTACATCTGTTAACCCATACCACTAGAGCCAGTTCCTGCATCATCAACCATGCTTACATCTGTTAACCCATACCACTAGAGCCAGATCCAGCATCTTCAACCATGCTTACATCTGTTAACCCACACCATTAGAGCCAGTTCCTGCATCTTTAACCATGCTTACAACTTCTAACCTACAGCACTAGAGACAGTCCCTGCATCTTCAACCATGCTTACATCATTTAACCCACACTACTAGAACCAGATCCTGCATCTTCATCCATGCTTACATCTGTTAACCCACACCACTGGAGCCAGATCCTGCATCTTCAACCATGCTTACATCTGTTAACCCATACCACTGAAGACAGTCCCTTGCATCTTTAACCGTGCTTACATCCGTTAACCCACACCACGAGAGCCAGGTCCTGGATCTTCAAACATAATTACATCCATTAACCCACACCACTAGAGACAGATCCCGCATCTTCAACCATGCTTACATCTATTAACTCACACCACTAGAGACAGATCCCGCATCTTCAACCATGCTTACATCCGTTAAACCCACACCACTGAAGCCCTTTCCTGCATCTTCAACCATGCTTACATCCGTTAACCCACACCACTAGAGCCAGATCCTGGATCTTCAAACATAATTACATCCATTAACCCACACCACTAGAGACAGATCCCGCATCTTCAACCATGCTTACATCCGTTAACCCACACCACTAGAGCCAGAACCTGGATCTTCAACCATGCTTTCATCCGTTAAACCCACACCCCTAGAGCCGGTTCCTGCATCTTCAACCATGCTTACATCTGTTAACCCACACCACTAGAGCCAGATCCTGCTCCTTCAACCATGCTTACATCTATTAACCCACACCACTAGAGCCAGAACCCGCATCTTGAACCATAATTACATTGGTTAACTCACACCACTAGAGACCGTTCCTGAATCTTCAACCATGCTAACATCCATTAACCCACAACACTGGAGCCAGTCCCTTGCATCTTTAACCGTGCTTACATCCGTTAACCCACACCACTAGAGCCAGATCCTGCATCTTCAACCATGCTTACATCCGTTAACCCACACCACTAGAGCCAGATCCTGCATCTTCAACCATGCTTACATCCGTTAACCCACACCACTGGAGCCAGATCCTGCATCTTCAACCATGCTTACATCCGTTAACCCACACCACTAGAGCCCTTTCCTGCATCTTCAACCATGCTTACATCCGTTAACCTACATCACTAGAGCCAGTTCCCAGAATCTTCCTAGTATTTAACCCAACGCACCATGGATCATCCCTTTCTCAACCAGCTTCTGAATCCATGGGGTGGCCACATAGGCTTAACATCTAACCCCCCCCACCACCAACCACCCCTCGAATGCCTTTTCCAAACCCTATTCCCCTACAGGGCCTGCTCCACTACAGTCAACTTTGTAGTTCATGTACCACACCTTTCTGACTCGTGCCCTACCTATGTAACATAGCAATCCCTGGCTCACCCTTTAAGTTTGTTGCTGTCCTGATCCTCTTCTGAAATCTTCCCCAGGTCTCTCGAGGGCTTGAACTTTCGACCTTTATCTCCACCATTCAAGACAGATTTAACTTCCATCCTGTTCCTGACCTTTGTGCCACTTCACAAGGACATGACAGTCTCTCAACTCATTTCCCATCCCTTGGCTTAAACCGCTATCACTGGATTTAACCACAATTCAATCGTCAACTCTTGCATCCTCTCCCATCAGGACATGATGCCTGCTCAGTGCCACTGTCCACTCTTGAGATGCACTGCAGGGGATCTCAGGTGCAGGTGTGAATCTCTGATACCAGCAAGGTATGCAGCCCCAACCCACCTTCCGAACACCCAACCCAGCTCCAGATTCAACATAAAAATATATATGTCGACATAAGGACTTAGAGATTATAGACCCTCTGCTGAGGATGTCCCCTTCTGAGAATTTCAAGGACTAAGCAATCATCACTGTTGAAAAAAATCCTTTTTCATGTTTAAGGTCAAAATATATTGAAATGTTTTTTATTAAGGGGTTATAATGGAAAGCATGGCACATTACATCAGAATAAATAGACATTAAATATTACATATTGAAAAAACATTATCACAGAAGCTGAAAAAGAAAGGAGGGGAATAGGAGAAGTGATACCCATGCAGTAATAACAGGAGTTATAACAGGATCACAGTCCTTTGTTAACATAGTTATTTATAGGTGGTCACCAAACTACAGTATTCAAATCTGTTTTAAAGGAGATAGAACAAGGAGCATAACTCTTTTTGTTTTTTAATTCATCCATTCCAACTAGACATAAAGTAAACCAGCTGCAGATTTCGATTTGAAAGAAATTGGCTTAATCCCTAAAGCCACCAAAATATCAAATAAGTTACTTTCATATTTGTTTAAAAAACATTAAAAGTTTTAGATTTAAAAATGAGGTGTGAGTACAATAGATTGTGGGGGTCATTCTGACCCCCGCCGGCGGCGGATGCCGCCGGCCTGGCGGGAACCGCCAGAAGACCGTACCGCGGTCAAAAGACCGCGGCGGTCATTCTGAGTTTCCCGCTGGGCTGGCGGGCGACCGCCAGAAGGCCGCCCGCCCGCCCAGCGGGAAACCCCCTTCCACGAGGATGCCGGCTCCGAATGGAGCCGGCGGAGTGGAAGGGGTGCGACGGGT
This sequence comes from Pleurodeles waltl, assembly GCF_031143425.1. Taxonomy (NCBI): domain Eukaryota; kingdom Metazoa; phylum Chordata; class Amphibia; order Caudata; family Salamandridae; genus Pleurodeles; species Pleurodeles waltl. The sequence goes on along the minus strand of NC_090445.1, from coordinate 31,311,926 downwards.
GCAGTTGCACCCGTCGCGATTTTCAGTGTCTGCCACGCAGACACTGAAAATCTATGTGGGGCCCCCAGGGGCCCCACGACACCCGTTCCCGCCAGCCAGGTTCTGGCGGTGAAAACTGCCAGAACCAGGCTGGCGGGAAGGGGGTCGGAATCCCCATGGCGGCGCTGCTTGCAGCGCCGCAGTGGAGGATTCACTGGGGCAGCGGGAAGCCGGCGGGAAGCCGGCGGGAAACCGCCGGCTTCCCTTTTCTGACCGCGGCTTTACCGCCGCGGTCAGAATGCCCCCGGAAGCACCGCCAGCCTGTTGGCGGTGCTTCCGCGGTCGTTGGCCCTGGCGGTCCATGACCGCCAGGGTCAGAATGACCCCCTGTATGTAGTAGGAAGGCTATTACAAATGCTACAGACATATCTGGATATTTCAGAATAGCTTAGTTAAGTGACAGGTAGTGTGAATATTCTTCTGGTGGAAAGTGAAATAACTCCATAAGATGTACCAAGGAAATTGGCACATGATTGCTGATTAAATGGATGTGATTAGAAATACCTGTTAGATGTCGATCTTGGACATATTGTATTTGCTTATTTAATCCTGGTAGTTCCAGAAGGAAACCAATCCTGCATGATATTTCTCATAAATTGAATCCAAAAGGGGTATAACTTCTGGAGCACAGGGTTCTGGAACGGTTAGAGAAATACAGTGTTTTATTTTCTTAGTTTGAATTTTGGGGCTTCCAAGGTAGAGATCCCACTTCTCCAGAGAGATGTGAAGACAACAAACTGTGCTTCAGTAGATGGGAATTTGTTTTATGTTGTTTTGTCTGTGACCTGCAATTCATCAACACCTGTTGTGTCTATTTCCAGACAATGCTTGAGAAGCTGCTGGTGGACAGGCCGGTGGACACGATCCAATATCTCATAGATCACTTGAAGAGGGACGCTGACGAAGGTAGGTGGGCCGTGCACCTTTGGCTTTCCTGTGTTCCGATCCTAGCTGTCCCAAATGTTTGCCCAAAAATGATCTCCTCATATCTCGCTATGCTCCCTCTTTGACTCTAACACAAACCAAGGTGACCTTCAATTCACCAAGTAACACACATTAGAACATTGGAATGTTGGGAGCTCCATTGGAAACAATGGAGTGCTCTGGGCTTCTAATAGACGATAGAAGCCCTGAGCTCCCAACATTCCAATGTTTTCATTCACAGCTGTTGCTGTGAACAAAGGCCTCATGGAGCCTCAGATGATTTTAATCCCCTCGGGCTTGTGAAGCCTTTGTTTTATTTATTAGAACATTCTGCCTTCTAGTGCCAGAATGTTCTAATAGCCTGCCGTAGCTGGGCTATACCGGCAGTAAGTCCTGCTCCCTCATTGAATGCCCTCTCCTTTTGCTCGGGCCTTTAAGGCTGGAGCAGGGCTTTAATGGCCGATATAGCCCATTACGGCGGGCTATAAGGCTATATTAGAACATTGGAATGTTTCGGAGCTCCATTGAAGACAGTGGAGTTGCTCCGGGCTTCTAATGGCTGACCCAGAGCTTTCAATCACCTCGGGCTCTGTGAGGCCTTTTTTAAATTTATTTGAATATTCTGCCCTCTATAAACGGAATGTGCTAATAGCCTTATAGCCTGCTGTAGCTGGACTATACTGACCATTAAAAGCCCACTCCCTTGTTAAAGGTCCTCGGAGCCGGCCTTTAATGGCCAGTATAAGCCTCTATGGCAGGCTGTAAGTCTATAATACGGCTGTGGTTGTGTGATAGTAACGCCACTTTCCACTCCTTCCCTCTCTCCCGTTCTCCTTTCAGAGTCATTTAGGTGCTGGCTGTAGGACACCTAGAGGAAGACTTTGGGATTGATGTTCTTAAGGTCTATGGTGGCTCTTGTGGTTTTCGCATGTGTGCTCTGCTTAGGAGGATTGCATTGAAGAAGAAAAGGGAGGTATAAGTGATCAGTCTGCTGTAGGAATATGTAGGGTTGTGGAGAGACCAACAACAGAGTCTTTCTTGCACTTGTGAGACTTTGAGTACTGGGTGAGGTAGTTTTCTTCCAGAAAGGCTTTCTGTTGACTGCTGTGCTCTCTGTTGTCATTGTGCCAGTGTATGATGATGTCACAGATCAATAGGTTATTATGGGAATGTTGGTGGACACCAAAAAAAATGTAAAGGTACCTTCAGGTGGCGATCTAAATCTATATCAGAGCTTTTATGTTTTTATTGGGGATTAGGCTGCAACATAAAAAACAAACACAAGCAAAATCATTTACATAGTATTTTTGAAATATTTTAACTAAGGATTATTAAAACACACATGTTTAAAAAAAAAAAGAACATAGAGATTTTACACAAATACTTATTGAAGTCAGTGGTCGAAGTGCATTAAAAAGTATGGGAACTGATGCTGCGTACAGTGGGCTTGGGTCAGTGAGCGTGGAGGCGGTGTCCAAGGTGCGGCTACAAAAATAAAATATTCTGTACTTTTTTTTGGTCTTTCACAGTAAGGTACATATAAAATGACATGCAGTGTAAATAAAAAATAAAATAAAGACAAGTTGTCACTCATGGTTAAATGCACGGTATTGCCTCTATTAGTCAATGCACTGCAGAGGTCTGTGTTTGACCAGAGAGCCACAGAATTAAGTCTTGGTTGCTGCAATGGAGACAAGTGACTTTGGGGATTTTTTGTGCTTTGAGGTCACAGTCTGTGACAGAAAGCACTGTGACTGTGTAATTCATTATTTTAAACTTACATTACACACACTGTAAGATAGACTGCTACAAAATGTGGAAAATGTTTAGGATTAAATGGTGCTTCCAAAATATAGATTTTAGTAATACCCAGTGTGTAGGAAATCCAATTTATTTTACATTACTGTCCCTTCAACACCTCCAGGTGTAGTAAGTGTGATATAAATAAAATTACAATTAAAAGTACACACTACACAGCCCTGATGCTAACTCTTTACTCTGGGACTCAAATATAATAAATCTTTGTTATCACAAAGCTTCGAGTGATTCGGTCAATCAAAGCCAGTATGGTTCCCAAGCATCCTTTACATTTGCAGATTAACCAGTTGCACTCAGCATTTCTTTCAGGCAGCAGCACCCTGGCAGGAAGGCTTGTTGATTGTTTAGCTGTCTGCCCGGCTTTGGTTTGACAGCACAGGAGAGTCACTGAATGACAATTCAGCTGAGACATTGGACAGTTGTCTTTTTACAGAGAGTAGGGGAACGGTGTTTCATAATCATAAAAGTATGGGCATGTCGTGCCCCTCCGATCCCGCCCATTTCAACCACTGATTGAAGTGCCATTTCTTCATATTTTCAGTCTCAAAACTTGAAGAAACGCTCATTAATTTATTCTAAAAAAGGTGAACCGTGGACCTGGTAATAACCCAACAACGACGTGAAGAAGATGCACCACAAATACTGAGCTGTGTATTCAGCCGGTACCCGGGAGAATGATAAAGCAGAACCCAACCAAGGTGAAACAAAGGCAGTGCTTAATTTGTAATAGAATTAGTGCCGGGGCTCAAACGGTCAGCCCTATTTAAGATCGGGGTATCGAATTTCAAGTGTACGTAGTTTTGATTCCACCTCCTGCCGCCTTAATACACCACCAGACACCCCCTTCCCTATATTTCACTCTTGCAGGCTCTTTTTCTCCCCTGCTTTTTCCCTTTGTTGCTGTTTTCTGTCTTCCTCTCCCTTTTTCTGTTTTTCTCTCTCCTGCTGCGGATCGAATTTTTTTAAGGAAAAACAAGAGCCGGTTCCCAGAAATGAGTGCCGATGGGCCGCACCTGCAACCACCTGCTCAAATTAAGGCCTAAACAAAGGCACGGAATGGTACCAGCTAGGGCTGGGGTGGGCACACGCTGTGCCCAGTTTGGGCCCACAGATGTAGGCCGCGTGCGGTCCAATGGCCAACCACGTGCCAGGATCTCGAAAGCTGCTCCTAAAACGTGGCCCGCCGGGGAGGCCACGGCGTGAAGCGCCTGCTCCGGACTCCAGGCGCTCCGCTCGGGCTCTGATTTGCCCTGTTGCTTCTAAGCTCAGTAATTGCCCCCCCCTTGTGAGCCTCAGATTGGATGGCGCATTCGGCGGCCCCAGGATGCTTTGCGCCTTCAGCTGCTCTTCTGATGAGGGGCTGCTTGCCATGCTAATGAGTCCCAATGCTCGGTGGCATTTCAGATGAAGCGGCAGCAGTCGCCCACCGCCCACCACCCCACAATAAGACGTGGTACCTTGGATCCTCCCAGGGGGGGCCGTGTTCTGCATGAGCAGAAGTCCAAGGCGTGTTTTGTGGGGGCTGCGGGGAGCAGCTGCGGCTTTGATGCTTCGCGGTGTTTTTGTGCCGCCTTTGAGAAGCTTTGGGACTAAATAACCATTCTTGGGAGGCTGCGCAGAGAGACAGCAAACCTGTTCATCCTTACATGTGTCTGACGCTCCTGCCTGGATTAGGAGAAATAGCATGGAATTAAAGCGCTTTACAAGAGCACCGGAGTATGTTACACATTTACTATCCACAGGATATTAAGTGATTTGGCCCGAATCACATGATGTTAGCTGAGGTCGGGATTCAAACCTGGTACCCCAGGGTCAGCAGCTCTAGCAGGAACATAACAAAATGATGGACCGAGTGCTGAAACGTTTCAAACACTCACCACCAGTCACAGATCTGGGTTAAATGTATCATTCTTTTGCTAACCATGCCACCCCAGTTTGGACAGGCTGTGGCAGTGCAAGCTTCCCTCACATTCGACAAGCACAGCACATGCTGTTTCAGTGCAAGCTTCCCTCACATTCGACAAGCACAGCACATGCTGTTTCAGTGCAAGCTTCCCTCACTCGACAAGCACAGCACAGGCTGTAGCAGTGCAAGCTTCCCTCACTCGACAAGCACAGCACAGGCTGTAGCAGTGCAAGCTTCCCTCACACTCGACAAGCACAGCACATCCTGTAGCAGTGCAAGCTTCCCTCACACTCGACAAGCACAGCACAGGCTGTAGCAGTGCAAGCTTCCCTCACATTCGACAAGCACAGCACATGCTGTTTCAGTGCAAGCTTCCCTCACTCGACAAGCACAGCACAGGCTGTAGCAGTGCAAGCTTCCCTCACACTCGACAAGCACAGCACATCCTGTAGCAGTGCAAGCTTCCCTCACACTCGACAAGCAAAGCACAGGCTGTAGCAGTGCAAGCTTCCCTCGCACTCGACAAGCACAGCACATCCTGTAGCAGTGCAAGCTTCCCTTGCACTCGACAAGCACAGCACAGGCTGTAGCAGTGGAAGCTTCCCTCGCACTCGACAAGTACAGCACATCCTGTAGCAGTGCAAGCTTCCCTCACTCGACAAGCACAGCACAGGCTGTAGCAGTGCAAGCTTCCCTCACTCAACAAGCACAGCACATCCTGTAGCAGTGCAAGCTTCCCTCACACTCGACAAGGACAGCACATCCTGTAGCAGTGCAAGCTTCCCTCACTCGACAAGCACAGCACATGCTGTTTCAGTGCAAGCGTCCCTCACTCGACAAGCACAGCACATGCTGTTTCAGTGCAAGCTTCCCTCACTCGACAAGCACAGTACAGGCTGTAGCAGTGCACGCTTCCCTCACACTCGACAAGCACAGCACATCCTGCAGCAGTTCAAGCTTCCCTCACACTCGACAAGCACAGCACATGCTGTTTCAGTGCAAGCTTCCCTCACATTCGACAAGCACAGCACATGCTGTTTCAGTGCAAGCTTCCCTCACATTCGACAAGCACAGCACATGCTGTTTCAGTGCAAGCTTCCCTCGCACTCGACAAGCACAGCACAGGCTGTAGCAGTGCAAGCTTCCCTCGCACTCAACAAGCACAGCACATCCTGTAGCAGTGCAAGCTTCCCTCGCACTCGACAAGCACAGCACAGGCTGTAGCAGTGCAAGCTTCCCTCGCACTCGACAAGCACAGCACATCCTGTAGCAGTGCAAGCTTCCCTCACTCGACAAGCACAGCACAGGCTGTAGCAGTGCAAGCTTCCCTCACTCAACAAGCACAGCACATCCTGTAGCAGTGCAAGCTTCCCTCACACTCGACAAGGACAGCACATCCTGTAGCAGTGCAAGCTTCCCTCACTCGACAAGCACAGCACAGGCTTTAGCAGTGCAAGCTTCCCTCACTCGACAAGCACAGCACATGCTGTTTCAGTGCAAGCGTCCCTCACTCGACAAGCACAGCACATGCTGTTTCAGTGCAAGCTTCCCTCACTCGACAAGCACAGTACAGGCTGTAGCAGTGCAAGCTTCCCTCACACTCGACAAGCACAGCACATCCTGCAGCAGTGCAAGCTTCCCTCACACTCGACAAGCACAGCACATCCTGTAGCAGTGCAAGCTTCCCTCACTCGACAAGCACAGCACAGGCTGTAGCAGTGCAAGCTTCCCTCACTCGACAAGCACAGCACAGGCTGTAGCAGTGCAAGCTTCCCTCACTCGACAAGCACAGCACATCCTGTAGCAGTGCAAGCTTCCCTCACACTCGACAAGGACAGCACATCCTGTAGCAGTGCAAGCTTCCCTCACTCGACAAGCACAGCACAGGCTTTAGCAGTGCAAGCTTCCCTCACTCGACAAGCACAGCACATGCTGTTTCAGTGCAAGCTTCCCTCACTCGACAAGCACAGCACATGCTGTTTCAGTGCAAGCTTCCCTCACTCGACAAGCACAGTACAGGCTGTAGCAGTGCAAGCTTCCCTCACACTCTACAAGCACAGCACAGGCTGTAGCAGTGAAAGCTTCCCTCACACTCGACAAGCACAGCACATTCTGTAGCAGTGTGAGCCTTCACCCTTGACAAGCACAGTACAGGCTGTAGCAGTGCAAGCTTCCCTCACATTCGACAAGCACAGCACAGGCTTTAGCAGTGCAAGCTTCCCTCACATTCGACAAGCACAGCACAGGCTGTAGCAGTGCAAGCTTCCCTCACTCGACAAGCACAGCACAGGCTGTAGCAATGCAAGCTTCCCTCACACTCGACAAGCACAGCACATCCTGTAGCAGTGCAAGCTTCCCTCACACTCGACAAGCACAGCACATCCTGTAGCAGTGCAAGCTTCCCTCGCACTCGACAAGCACAGCACATCCTGTAGCAGTGTGAGCCTTCACCCTTGACAAGCACAGTACAGGCTGTAGCAGTGCAAGCTTCCCTCACTCGAGCACAGCACAGGCTGTAGCAGTGCAAGCTTCCCTCACACTCGACAAGCACAGCACATCCTGTAGCAGTGCAAGCTTCCCTCACACTCGACAAGCACAGCACATCCTGTAGCAGTGCAAGCTTCCCTCGCACTCGACAAGCACAGCACATCCTGTAGCAGTGTGAGCCTTCACCCTTGACAAGCACAGCACAGGCTGTAGCAGTACAAGCTTCCCTCACTCGAGCACAGCACAGGCTGTAGCAGTGCAAGCTTCCCTCACACTCGACAAGCACAGCACATCCTGTAGCAGTGCAAGCTTCCCTCACTCGACAAGCACAGCACAGGCTTTAGCAGTGCAAGCTTCCCTCACACTCAACAAGCACAGCACATGCTGTTTCAGTGCAAGCTTCCCTCACTTGACCAGCACAGCACAGGCTGTAGCAGTGCAAGCTTCCATCACTCCACAAGCACAGCACAGGCTGTAGCAGTGCAAGCGTCCCTCACTCGACAAGCACAGCACATGCTGTAGCAGTGCAAGCTTCCATCACTCGAGAAGCACAGCACATCCTGTAGCAGTGCAAGCTTCCCTCACACTCAACAAGCACAGCACAGGCTGTAGCAGTGCAAGCTTCCCTCACTCGACAAGCACAGCACATGCTGTAGCAGTGTGAGCCTTCACCCTTGACCAGCACAGTACAGGCTGTAGCAGTGCAAGCTTCCCTCACTCGACAAGCACAGCACAGGCTGTAGCAGTGCAAGCTTCCCTCACACTCGACAAGCACAGCACAGGCTGTAGCAGTGTGAGCCTTCACCCTTGACAAGCACAGTACATGCTGTAGCAGTGCAAGCTTCCCTCACTCGACAAGCACAGCACAGGCTGTAGCAGTGCAAGCTTCCCTCACTTGACAAGCACAGCACATGCTGTTTCAGTGCAAGCTTCCATCACTCGAGAAGCACAGCACATGCTGTAGCAGTGCAATCTTCCCTCGCACTCGACAAGCACAGCACAGGCTGTAGCAGTGCAAGCTTCCCTCACTCGAGAAGCACAGCACAGGCTGTAGCAGTGCAAGCTTCCCTCACTCGATAAGCACAGCACATGCTGTAGCAGTGCAAGCTTCTCTCACTTGACCAGCACAGCACAGGCTGCAGCAGTGCAAGCTTCCCTCACTCGACAAGCACAGCACAGGCTGTAGCAGTGCAAGCTTCCCTCACACTCGACAAGCACAGCACATCCTGTAGCAGTGCGAGCCTTCACCCTTGACAAGCACAGCACAGGCTGTAGCAGTGCAAGCTTCCCTCACTCAACAAGCACAGCACAGGCTGTAGCAGTGCAAGCTTCCATCACTCGACAAGCACAGCACAGGCTGTAGCAGTGCAAGCTTCCCTCACACTCGACAAGCACAGCACAGGCTGTAGCAGTGCAAGCTTCCATCACTCGACAAGCACAGCACATGCTGTAGCAGTGCAAGCTTCCCTCACTCGAGAAGCACAGCCTTCCTCATACAGACAGAATGTGGGCAGGGCAAGCTTCAGCACACTGCTGTGCCATAAACACCAGTACCCTCTGAAACCGACTCTGCACCTATACTTTCATTTCCTGGTTTCTCAACAGTGTCTGTAAGAGCAGGTTCCTTTTCTAACTATCCTTTTAGGTATTGCTTAGAGACAGTGTTAAGCTGTGTGATGTCAAAGACTTAGAGCCTGATTAGGAGTTCGGCAGATGGTTTGCACCGTCCGCCGAACTTCCGACAGGGAGGTTGCCGCCACTCTGGCTACCTCCACGCCGGACCCATTAAGAGTTTCCCACTAGGCCGGTGGGCAAAAACCTTGGTTTCCGCCCGCTGGCCTAGCGGGAAACAGGCTACAGCATTATCTCCAGCTTGTAATCGAGCTAGCGACAATGCTGCAAGATGCACCAGCACCTTCACAATGTTCTCTGTCTGCACAGTGAAGATTGCGATGGTGCCGGGCAGGGGGAGGCCCTGCACTGCCCATGCCAAGTGCATGGGCAGTGCAGGGGTCCCCCTGTGGCCCCCTGCACCTTTTCTCCGCCAGCCGTTTCATGGTGGTGTGAAAATGCTGGCGGATAACCAGGTCGTAATCGCAGCGCTGCCCTGGCGTATTAGGATCTCCACTGCCAGACTGCCGGGATCCATGATCCTGACGGAGCCTGCGGTTCCTTGCAATGGGACCGCCAGGGTTGTTATGCCACAGTGGGACCGCCAGGCTTGTTATGCGTCATTCAGACTGCAAGGGTTGTTATGTGGCGGTCGGACTGTCAGGATCGTTATGTGGCGGTCAGACTGCTACTGGTAGTGTGGCGGTCCTAAGACCGCCACACTCTTAGTGAGGCCCTTATTGTGGACAGTACCTACAGTTGCAGTGGACTTTGGGTCAGCCCATTCCTTGGCTTGGCAAACTAAGGTGCTTCTATCTTATTTTCTGGCTTTCCTTCATATTCTTGTGTTTGTCCCTCCCCTCGAGCAAAGCAACCATTGGCAACAGCCATCTTGGAATGACAAAGTAAAAAAGTTCAAAATGTGGCCAGTACGTCATGACGCATACGAGTGTACGCATGGCGTCCTATGCATGCCCATGCAGTGTTACGCTGCAGCAGCTTTATTTTTGTTCTTGCTGAGGCTGCTCCGCATCAGCTAGCAAGCTGCTTTATTTTTTGCTGATGCAGAACAGTACCGGTAAAAAAAACTGTTGGACCTAAAAGGTTGGCATGCCACTGAAAACCTATAAGCTTTGTCAATGCTTGTTGTTATTAGAGGGCCCTGCACTGACCCGGCACTTAAACGACACCACAATGTGGCGTGATGCGGCTCATTTTGGCCACAGCCAAAGAGGGTCACATTGGGCCTGGAAGGGAAAGGCCTTTTTTGCCAGGCGCTGAAAGATGGGCCTGCAGAGGACCAAGCATGGCTTCAGAATATGTACCATGTGTGCCAGCCGTGCCACTCTTGCACTGTGGCTGCCAGTGGCAAAATGATGGGGGCCCTTGCAGAATGTGATGGGGACTCCTGAGGAATGTGATGGGGCCCCCTGAGTCTCCCATAGCGCACACATACTCATAGGCTTTGGATTGTTTTGGGGGGGGCTGCACGGTCCTGTATTACGCCCCTGATGCCAGCCCTTGAACTGTGCCTCCTGCAGCGCTGCTCCTCGGTGCTGAAGGTGCAGCGACGCCTGTATCATTACACTAATAGTGAATAACACATTATTCACTATCAGTGTAATATAAAATTTACAGAAAACAAATAGTGAAGCCCCCACTAATGTCCATAAGGACGAGCTGCCCCTGTGCTCCTGGCACTGAATTTGCCACCTCTGAGGCCAGGGCTCGCTGAGGCAGTGCCAGGGGTCGCAAGGGGCAAGCCAGGGTGGCAGTTGCGACCCCTAAGTGACGTGCATGGGCGAATGGGCAAGAGTGGCACTGCGCGCAGTCCCTTCAGGTGGCACACACAGGGCGGGCATCGGGGTGGTGTTCTGATGCCCTTCTCCTGGGTCTGCACCCTGATGACCCCCCACCTCTTTGCAGATGAGCAGCCGTGTCATCTGCGGAGACGCCGGGATTGGTACAAAGTGAGCGTTTACAGCAGCCCCGGGCTACTGTAAAGCGCCATCCGCGGAACATCTTGCGCGCTTCCGTTTTTATCAAACGTTTGTCCAAGAAAGCTGTGTATTAAAGCGCTAATACCTGGGGGCTTTCTTCTGCATTTTCAAGCGCGTTCCTAGTTAAGCCTCAAAAGAACCGGCGGACGGGAAGGGCATCTCATTTGCTTTGAAGTGTGGAATAGAGCTGATTAGCGCTGGCCTCGTGGCGCTCCGCGGATGGTGTTTAATAAATAATTCTGCGGAACCAGGCTCGCTTTCAAGGTGTTACTTTCAAGGAGCTGGGCTTCCGGTGCACGGGAGGGCGATGCAGTGAGGCCCTGAACACCAGGCCTTTCCCTGAAACCTGCTGCTTTGGACACAAGTTCACCTGCCCAGAGGACCAATCAGCCAAGATCTTTGGATCTTGTTCCACGCGTCTTCCTGGTCAATTATAAAAAATGTGTAAACCTCTTATCAGCTGCCTGGAAGTACATGCCAGGAGCCAGGAGTTGTGTAGCATCATCTTAGCCCACATGCTGCAAACACCAACTCTGAAGGTAAATGACTTGGGGCCACATGTACAAACAATTGTGTTTGCAATTAGCAAATAGCGAATTTTTGCGTTTTGCTATTCGCAAAAAGCAATATACTATTGTGTTATTTAGACATTTTACAATTCCCAGTGGGTCGCGAATAGACCTACCTCATGAACATTAATGAGGTAGGTCTTCGTATGCAACCCTTTGGAAATCACAAAAATCACAGGGATGGTGGCCTGCTGGGGTCTGTGATTACTTTTAAACAAAGCAATCTTTTTTTTTTTATTATTATTATTTTTTTTGTTAATGCAGCACATTTTCTGTGAAAGAAAACGGGATGTGTTTCAAAAGAAAAATTTCATTTTTTAAGAGTAGGCAGTAGTCCATGTTTACAAACATTTACAAATGAATGTGTTACCCCTACTTTGAAGTAGGTGGTAAAATCCAAATGTTATGTAACGCATTTTGGTTGCAAAACATTCTAACATACCACTGAGATTTGGAAGGAGCAGCCTAAAAAAGCCTATTCCTTTTTTTTTTTTTTAAATATATATCTCTTTATTGGGTTTAACACAACCAAACATTGTGAGGCAGCGATATACAACAATGGAAAGAAAGAAAAGGAGGAAATATTCATAAGGAGAAAAAAAATACAACATCTAACTATGCCACTTAGCGAGAGGTGTATCTCCAGTAAAATTTACAGAGGTGGGGAACTATCATTTGGCTATAGGGTCGATTTCCACGCAGTAGGTTAAAGTATATCTCAGCCGCATGTAGGTGTTCTCGGTGGTGACGCACAGCAGAGCAGGTATAGCAGGGGGGAGCACCGCATACGTAACAATACCAAATGAGGGTATCAAGTGATATCATGTACGTGTGGGTATTGGCAACAGTAGGTCAACCTACTGAGGAGCAAGTGGAGTCACCAGAACAGTGTGGTCCAAACCTTGGATCTTAATAGCGGCATAACTGCCCGGATGGTGGAGTGGGAGTTCCTGAGTGTTCAGGGTGGGTGGGTGTCATTTTTGGCTTCAATGTGCACAATAAAAGCATCCCACATCTTGTAGCCACCACCCGTCAACCCCTTAGATTGCAGGAGGCGTAGGGTATGGGCCTCCGCACGGGACCACTGAAGCAGGCCTTGTAGCCACTTAGTATAACTAGGGGCGTGAGAGGCCTTCCAGTGTGTGGCTATTAAGCGTTTAAAAGTTATAAAGGCCAAATCGACAAATCTATGGAGCTGTTTATCTCCTTTAGCCCACCGGCGCAGACCCAATAAACAGGACTCTGGGCTCAATGTCAGGGCGTGGTTAGTTATTTCCACAGTTACTTCAATAATGTGTTGCCAGGCTGCTGCTAACAGTGGGCAGTCCCAAACCATATGTTAGAAGTCGGCTTCTGGTGTCACACAGTGGTGGCACACAGGGTCTGACGTGGGGAACATGCATTTTATGCGGGACGGGGATACGTAGGAGTGGTGTAGGTCAGTGGTTCCCAACCTGTGGTCCGGGGACCCATGGGGGTCCGCAAAGCCTCCTCGGGGTCCGTGACGGCTGAGAAAATTAAATATTATTAACAGATTAGGTCCCCAGCTATCAGTAATGACTCAGTGGGTGGGTCCCTGGATTCCTATAATGATTCAGAGGGGGTCCCTGGGCTCCAGTATTGATAAAGTGGGTGGTCCACAGAAGTCAAAAGGTTGGAAACCACTGGTGTAGGTAATTAAATTGGGTGTAGCGAAGTCTAGGGTTACGTGAGACACATTTAACGGAGGAAAGCACTGCTGTCCAGGCCTTCTGTGACAAGGCGGTGGGGAGTGCTGCATCCCATCTAGGTCGCGCAGCCTCCGGACTCGGGCAGGCCTCTGTCAGCAATGTTGTGTAAAGCAGTGATATCACTTTTTTTTGGTGTCATTTATGGATAGCATCTGCGTAAGTATCTGCGATGTCTGGAGTTCATCATCTCCCGGGTCCCAAGTGATTTGTAGTAGATGTCATACTGTGCAGTCTGTCAGATAGGCGCCCGCGTGTACCCCGCATTGTCCACCAGTTCGTTAAACGTTAACAGGGTAGCTTCCAAATAGAAATCACCCACCATCTCTAGACCCGCTTCCCGCCACAGAGTCATGTTGTGATGTGCAAGCATGTTGCAGGCCCTGGGCAAGTGCAAAAGTAGAATCAGTGGTGAGTATGGTATGCTAGTACTCTTGCTGTGGACATAGCTTAGCCAAAAAAATTTAACACGCCCCTTCCTAATACCGAATCGCAAACCCAGTTTGCCATTCTGTCATAGGTTAGTGACTTGGAAATAGGGATTCGTTCATTTAAAAAAGCCTTTTTGCATTCGCAAACGGGACTATATGAGAATCGGCCTGTTTGCGACCATAAAAACCCTTTGTACATGTGACCTTTAATTCCCTAGAAAGCCCTCTGCACAGATGCAGGCGTTGCTGACACCCCACAGAGCTCCACAGTGTTTTGCTGTCACCTCACTGCGCTCCATGGTGTACACTCCTGATTTTGGTGTCACTGCGCTCCATGGTGTACACTCCTGATTTTGGTGTCACTGCGCTCCATGGTGTACACTCCTGATTTTGGTGTCACCTCACTGCGCTCCATGGTGTACACTCCTGATTTTGGTGTCACTGCGCTCCATGGTGTACACTCCTGATTTTGGTGTCACCTCACTGCGCTCCATGGTGTACACTCCTGATTTTGGTGTCACCTCACTGAGCAGCCTTGCTGAGCTCTCCTGGCGACTATTTGAGCGCCTGCTCAAGTCTTGAAGAGTGGTCTTTGTTAGGCCTTGGTGAAATTTGAATTATGCCAAAGTAATTGGCATTAATCTGGTAACAAGGCTTAACAACATTTACTTGTAATTTCTATGAGGAATTGTAACACAACATGTATCGTTCAGGTAATCTTTGAGTGCGAAACTACGAATCTGAATGCGAGCAGCAGTGTTTTGACTATGAGCAACCATAAATCAACTTGAAATTACATTTTAAAGTTACATTTTTACCTGAACAAACCGGAACGTTCAGGTAATTTCTTGAGACTGAGATGGATTTTGTAAAATTCTGCGTAATTTCTTCTTTTTGTGTAATGACGCTCCACAAAATTACAGGAGTTACACCTACTCCTACTCTCTGCTGAGGTTATTTTGTAGCCTCTTTTGTGTCTTGTTTTCCAAATTCTGGAGATCGTCTTCTTGATATCTTCAGCCATTTGGTTGAAATGTCTAAAATCCTTGGACTGGACCAACCACTTTGTCAGTCCCATCACCCAGGTAAGTGTCCAACCTCCACACATCAACACACATCAAGGTCAACCCAAAAAGAGAACAAACTTTCAGGTCCTTTAAAGAATTGTCCATTAAGAATCTAAAACAGTACATTTCTTCAGTAGTCACATGATGTGACTTTTAACACCTACCGTCTGCCCACAGATGAACGATCTGCATGGGCCTGGTGGGGGTTCTCAGTCTGCACGGGCTGTAATGAGAATTCATGAGCAGATTACATGAATGAGCCATCTGTAATCTACTTTCAGATTCTATGTCACTAGTTCATGAGCAGACTGCATGAGCCTGGTGGGGGTGGGGTGGTTCAGAGTCTCCAGGATGTATTACAAGCGGACTGCATGAGCCTGGTGGGGGTGGGGTGGTTCAGAGTCTCCAGAATGTATGGCAAGCAGACTGCATGAGCCTGGTGGGGGTGGGGTGGTTCAGAATCTCCAGGATGTATTACCAGTTGACTGCATGAGCCTGGTGGGGGTGGGGTGGTTCAGAGTCTCCAGGATGTATTACAAGCGGACTGCATGAGCCTGGTGGGGGTGGGGTGGTTCAGAGTCTCCAGAATGTATGGCAAGCAGACTGCATGAGCCTGGTGGGGGTGGGGTGGTTCAGAGTCTCCAGGATGTATTACCAGTTGACTGCATGAGCCTGGTGGGGGTGGGGTGGTTCAGAGTCTCCAGGATGTATAACAAGCAGACTGCTTGAGGTGGTTCAGAGTCTCCAGGATGTATAACAAGCAGACTGCATGGGCCTGGTGGGGTGGTTCAGAGTCTCCAGGATGTATGACAAGCAGACTGCATGGGCCTGGTGGGGGTGGGGTGGTTCAGAGTCTCCAGGATGTATGACAAGCAGACTGCATGGGCCTGGTGGGGGTGGGGTGGTTCAGAGTCTCCAGGATGTATGACAAGCAGACTGCATGAGCCTGGTGGGGGTGGGGTGGTTCAGAGTCTCCAGGATGTATTACAAGCAGACTGCATGGGCCTGGTGGGGGTGGGGTGGTTCAGAGTCTCCAGGATGTATGACAAGCAGACTGCATGATTATCTGTCTTCGGGGTCGTGAGCAGACTGCACATACCATCTACCTTAAGGTTCCGGATCATTTCTTTTCATGTGCAGACTGCGTGAGCCCTACTGGTGTCAGGGTCTGCAGTGGTCATTTAGAAGCCAACTACTTCTGCCTGGTGGGTGTCATATGGAACCAGGTTCTCTTTGTTTTTATCTTGTGCAGACTGCATGACCCTGGCAAGCTTTGTCTCACTTCTGGGTCTTTATTGGTTTTCAAGTGTACACTGCATGCGTTTGGCAGGTGAAATCATCCACCAGGGTCTATACTGATAATTTATGAGCAGAATGCCTGAGCCTGCCAGGGGTTATCTGCCGTCAGCATGTCTATTGCATGAACCTTATCAGCATTCAGTCTGTACTGCTAATTCATGAGCAGAATCCTTTGCTTGGCAGTCAATATCCGCTTTAAGGTTGGCTGTTGATAATTTACTAGAAGATTGCACGAGCATGGGGGACGTTATCTGCTTTCATGGTCCATATTGCTAATTCATTAGCCTGGTGGTCGTTATCAACCTTCGTGGTCCATATTGTACTTCATTAGCCAGGTGGTCGTTATCAACCTTCGTGGTCTATATTGCTAATTCATTAGCCAGGTGGTCGTTATCAACCTTCATGGTCTATATTGCTAATTCATTAGCCTGGTGGTCGTTATCAACCTTCGTGGTCTATATTGCTAATTCATTAGCCTGGTGGATGTTATCGGCCTTTACGGTCCGCATTGCTAATTCACTAGCTTGGTGGATGTTCGCTGACAGCCGTTTCCATAGTGATATATCATAAGCAGGTAATCTACATGACCCTGGAAGGTGTTATCTGCCTTTGAGGTGTAGATTGTTTTTTATGTGCAACTGTACATATAGGGGCCTATTCATAAACTGCATTTTTGTAGTATGTTTAGTAGTGTTCCACTCGTATTACTAATGTGCTACAGTATCCTGTTCTCATACCTGTGAGCAGGAGGTGCCCCCTTGCCTGTCTTTTCTGGGCAGAGATCTCTGCCTCAGCTGCGGAGTCTCCACACAGTTATGTCGGAGGAAAGGAGGGCGTGGCTGGAAAATGGGGGTACCTAGTACTAAAGAGAAGGGGGAGGAGAGGATTAAGGAGTGACTTCTAAAGAGTGAATTCTAGTCATAAACTGTTTCTAAAGTTACAACAGCCAATAAGGACCTGTAAGAAACTGAAATAATGCTTGATGGGGTGAAAACCCACTCGAAATAATAATCCTAATCCTTGTCATCTTGAACTACAAAAGTCACTAAATTAACCTGTGCTTAACCCTCTGGTAACTTGGTACAAAAGCAGTTGGGCTTAACTTAGAGGCAGTCTGTAAAGTATTTATGCAGTGTGCAACAATAATAAAGTGAAAATACAACACAAGAACAATCCCAAACAAATTTAGAAAATAGGGACTAGTCTAATAAATAAAATGACACCAAAGCGATAAAATCCAATCAGTATAACTTTAGTTATGAATTTTTAAAGTTTTAGATACAAAAAATGCCCGAAGGCACAAGGCGCCAACTGCGGGTATCCGGTCGCTCCGGACCGGGACAAAGTCACAAGTTCAGGCCGACGGCAATGGAGTGCAGGCTGGAGACAGAACCAGGTTCCCCTGCTGGAAGTTGTACTTTCTGGTTTTGATGCAGAGATGGTGGAGCTTGGTTCTGCGTCATCCTTTGTTGGATTCAGTGAGGCTTTCGGGCGCAGTGGGACTCTATGTTGGATCAGATGAAGCCGCAAGTCAGGAACTGTGCGGTGCCGCTTTGGGAGGCCCTGCATCTCTCTGTGTTGGATCCAGTCAAGCTGCCGACCAGGAGCTGTGCTGCGATACGAGACCCTGTGTCACTCTGCCTCGATGCTAAAACAGGCTTAAATATAATCCAGCTCAGAGCTGGAATAAGTGCAGCACCACATTCGGCTAGTCACAAGTACTGCAATACTGTACCGTAGGAAATAATAGCGTTTGAGAGTTAAAGTACAACCTCATAGGAAATAAGGTTAAATTAAATTATTTAAAATGGTTACCAACATAAATAATTTTAATTGAATGTTTAAAACTATCTAAAAATAAAACACTTTTATTGTGTTTTAATAACCTTTTTGAATGAAAAATAATTTTATTTTAATTTAATATGTTCAAAATAATTAAAATGTAAATTGTTATTAATGCTGTACATTTTTGTTTTATATTTAAAATAAATATATGAAATGAATTTACAATATTTAATGTAAAATATTTGTAGTTTAATAAACGAATTTTCACTTTTCCCATTTCTTTACCTCAGTGAGATCTCCGCCACACAGGAAAAGCATGGGCAACATTAATAAAAAAATATTTTTATGTTAAGTATTGATGTAGGTTAATGTAATATATCTAATTTAAATGTAGAACAAAATTAAAAATGCTACAGTATCATTAACCTAATTTTGAATTTAATATATAATTAAAGTATATTAAATTAACATTTTAAAAAAGATTTAGTAACAAAAAATCCCACATAAAGTAAAATATTTATTAATATATTGTTCTATGTTTTATATATATTAAAAATTGTAAAAACTAAAAACAGAATACATTTAAATTCATTTTAATTATTTTCTTATCCAATTATTTACATTTATTTTTAAATTGAGAGTAATAAAATATGTTACCATAAAATAACATTTTAATAAATGATATTTATTTTTTAACAATAAACTAATGATGTATATACATTTAAAAAGGTGAAATATTTTCATTTAATTTGAAATAATTTCCTATGGGGTTTCTGTTTTAAGTCCCTGCCCTATTATTTTCCATGGGAAGGTGTTGCTGCATGAGTGGTTGGTTGTGTGTGATGCTGGACTTACTACTGCACTCTTTTGACAGTAGTAACTTTACACTTCTAGATTTGGTTCCACTCCTTGTTCTAAGGGGGTGGAGACACGCAGGTCTACAACTTTGAGAAACTTCACACTTGTACAAGTTAAATAGCCAAAGGAAGTAAAGTTACTCAAAATGTTAAGAGTAAACGTACATGTGTAGATTTACTCATTTGTAAGTTAACCTTTGTGAATAGGCTCTCTAGCGTCCCTTCTAATCTTAATTTACGCGTGCATTAATTAACATAAAATACGGGTGCCAGTGCACTGCTGTTGAAATCACTGCACCCAGTTGCAGGCAACGGCAACATCAGGCCGGCGGCCAGACCGAGGCACACAACCGAGGGGGCTGTGAACAGAACGCGCTCTCCTGAGGTGAGCAGTCACTCTCACAGGACGCATTCACTCATGAAGGAAAATACACAGAATGAGCAAAGCCAGATTCAGCTAGACCCCTGGAGATCCTCAAGGGTCCAACTGACCTGCCTGAAGCTTGGCAGCTCAATGCCCTCTGTGGGAGGGATGATGGTGCCACCAGCACATGGCAAGGGCGTAACGGAGCACCCCATTCAGGCTATGGCCAGTTGGCATCTGTGAGGGATGGAAAACTCAGGACTCACATCGTATTCTGCAGGGGGACCCATCATTTTGCTTTACGCCACAGGCACATGGGTGTAGAAGTGCCTGACTGTGTCCGGTTTGTAGCTTCTTGGCATTCCACACCAAAGTCCTTGTCTTTTTCCTTGTCCCTGGTTTCTCAGCCAGGTTACATGGCCACCAGCTTCACCATGGTCTTCCTGTCTCATCACAAGTTGCTCCTCGAATCTGACAGCTTCCACTTACACTTGCATCACACCCCACAACAACCAACCAGAGCAAGGTCTCTGTCCATGTCGCCCTCTGGTTGGTCCGCTCCTCCCTGGTTGCCAGTGTTCCATTCTGCCGCTCACAGCCCTGATTGGTGTTTATATCTTGTGGGACTACTGCTCATTAAGATGCCCCATTCCGTGCATCTGCATCTGATTGGCCCTTCTCTCCTAGGCCACATGACGTACAGATGCGCCTCACTGCCCCGGCCTGTATGGCAAGTGCACCAGGTCAGAATGTGTGAATCCGGCCTAGACACTGTTTGTTTCTGTACGAAGAGGCACCGAAATGCTGTCAGATGGAAAACATAACGTCAGACCTGCCAACTTCAACAACAATCTCACAGTGTGAGGAGGGGGCGTCATCTCATGCTGAGAAGCATCTAAGAGAAGCGGTGATTACTCTGCTAAGGCGGAGGAGTGTCGCTCCACTGCTTTGTGTAGTGCAGAAAAAGGAAAAATACAATTAAAATAGAGCAATGTTATTATCATTTTATTTTTCCTCAGGAGCCAGGTTAGGGTGGGGCGTTGCTGGGCTGCCTATCAGGGAGGAGGGTATGTGTACCATAAGTACGAATGACCGTTTGGCCAGCAGTGTTGTGGCAGTCAAACGGTCATGTGCAATTAGCATTTATACAGCCGGGAGGAGAACATGCCCAGGCTCCCACTCGCTGTCTGAGTGCCGAACCAGGCCGCTCAGACCAATCACAACGCCGCTGTCATGCTGGTAATTGGCTGGGAGCCTGTGTGCTTCCACGCTGCCGGGAGTTGGGAATGAGAAGAGGAAGAAGGAGGGATGGAACCGTCTCTCCTGACGGGAAAGGTGTTTGTTTTTTTAATTAATTTTTTTTTATACCCCCCCTCCCAAGCCCCACCACCCCTGTTGAGTAGCAGTCGCCACTGCTTAAAAGGCACTTTTGCCCCCACCTCGGCCTCAAACCTCCTCCTCTGGAAAAAAAACAAAAGCTTGCTGAGGCTTTTGTGCCCCCGTGTGATATTGGTTCCTCTCACGGTGAGTGTGATGTTAGCCAATACTGGGTGTCACACTGTGGCACCGTGTGAGTTGGCTGGTCTGTGACATGGCGGACTCCGCCCTGGCCTGGGCCTTGGGTCCTCGTCTTGAGTTTTTTACCTGATTTCTTTAAGGCGCTTTGTGCTGACCAGTTGCCTGCTTCTGCACCCAGCAGACATTTGCACCTTCAAAGATGTCTTTTAAAATTGAATTACAAGGTTAGAGAACTGGAGAGACCATTTGGAAATGTGAACCTTTCATGTCAGTCTGCTGTCTCTAAACTAAGGGTTATGGCCCAGAAGGGTCTGTTAAACGTCCTATTCTGTGTGCCACTCTGTCGATTCTGACTCTGCCCCAGCCCTACCAGGCTTTCAGGGTGTCTCGGATTGTATTTAAGTTGAATGCACTGATAATTTAGATGAAATAAATGCCATGTGCCTTTGATACAAGCATTAACGTGATTTGCTAGTTGCAGAAAACCGGCAGCAGGACATTAACACTCACAACTACCCTTGTTAGTTCAGCCTGATAAAATGTTGCCAATATAAATCTTTTGCACCCCCCCCCCCCATCTTCAAATCTGCAGCAGGACCCACTCAGCTCTCAGTGCCCTAGAGCCCGGTACCCTCTACCAAGTCACCCACTTGTGTAATGCTGGGGTCTCGGGGAGCCACAAAGTGTTCTGTTTTGACCTGGTCTCGAGTAGGTCAGATACACAAACACAGCACAAGCGAGGCATGAAGGGAGCCAGGAGTTCATGGCTCCTGAACTAGCCAGATGCGTGCTTTGGGAGCCTTGACCCTTAAATCGGGCACTCTGGGGCCAACGTCACCCCTTCCTGGCCATCTCTTGCACTCCCTCCCCTGCTCAGAGCTGGTACTTTCAAAGACGTTATGGGTCTCCGAGAGAACCCAGAACAGTTCCGTAAAAGTAGTCAGGTACATCAGGGATGGAGAAAGAGCTCTCTGGAACACAGCTCCATAGAATGCACCCCTCTAGAACATGTCACTGCTCCATAGAATGCACCCCTCTAGAACATGCCTCTAGAACATGCCTCTATACGACACACCTGCCTTTCACACCATCCGGGAACACACCTCCCTGGAACACTGCTCCATACAATGCACCCCTCTAGAACATGCATCTATAGCACACACCGTCCTTTCACGTCATCTGGGAACACACCTCCCTGGAACACTGCTCCATAGAATGCACCCCTCTGGAACATGCTCTCTAGGACACACCTTCCTTTCACACTACCCGGGAACACACCTCCCTTGAACACTGCTACATAGAATGCACCCCTCTAGAACATGCCTCTATAGCACACACCTTCCTTTCACACCATCTGGGAACACACCTCCCTGGAACACTGCTCCATAGAATGCAACCCTCCAGAACAATCCCCTATAGGACACACCTTCCTTTCACACCATCCAGGAACACACCTCCCTGGAACACTGCTCCATAGAATGCATGCCTCTAGAACATGCCTCTAGAACATGCCTCTATACGACACACCTTCCTTTCACACCATCTGGGAACATACCTCCCTGAAACACTGCTCCATATAATGCACCCCTCTGGAACATGCCTCTTGAACATGCCTCTATACGACACGCCTTCCTTTTACACCATCCGGGAAAACACCTCCCTGGAACACAGCTCCATAGAGTGCACCCCTCTAGAACATGCATCTGTAGCACACACCGTCCTTTCACGTCATCTGGGAACACACCTCCCTGGAACACTGCTCCATAGATTGCACCCCTCTAAAACATGCCTCTAGAGGACACACCTTCCTTTCACACCATCCGGGAACACACCTCCCTGGAACACTGCCATAGAATGCACCCCTCTAGAACAGGCCTCTATAGGACACACCTTCCTTTCACACCGTCCGGGAACACACCATCCGGGAACACTGCTCCATAGAATGCACCCCTCTAGAACATGCCTCTATAGCACACACCTTCTTTTCACACCATCCGGGAACACACCTCAGTAGAACACTGCTACACGAAGCACACCTTAGAACTCACTGCTCCATGGAACACACCTGGCTAGACACACCTCCGTCGAACACCTCCCTAGAACACTACTCCATAGAATGCACCCCTCTAGAACATGCCTCTATAAGACACACCTTCCTTTCACACCGTCCGGGAACAAACCTTCCTGGAACACTGCTCCATAGAATGCACCCCTCTAGAACATGCCTCTATAGGACACACCTTCCTTTCACACCTCCCTTCAACACTGCTCCATAGAATGCACCCCTCTAGAACATGTCTCTATAGGACACTCCTTCCTTCCACACCATCCAGGAACACACCTCCCTGGAACACTCCTCCATAGAATGCACCCATCTAGAACATGCCTCTATAGGACACACCATCCGGGAACACACCTATCTGGGACACTGCTCCATAGAATGCACCCCTCTAGAACAGGCCTCTATAGGACACTCCTTCCTTTCACACCACCCGGGAACACACCTCCCTGGAACAATGTTCCATAGAATGCACCCCTCTAGAACATGCCTTTATAGGACACACCTTCCTTTCACACCATCCGGGAACACATCTCCCTGGAACACTGCTACATGAAGCAGACATTCCTAGAACTCACTGCTCCATGGAACACACCTCCCTAGACACACCTCTGTCGAACACCTCCCTAGAACACTGCTACATGGGACACACCTCCTTAGAACTCACTATTCCATAGAACACAGCTCCCTAGAACACAGAACGCCCTAGAACACAGCTGCCTGAACCAGGGCTCATTGGAGCACTGCTCCCTAGAACACACCTCCCTAGAACACACCTCCTTTGGGCCCGTCCATAGAACACTTCTCCCTTAAACACACCTCCCTATAACACTGCTGCATGGCTCACACCTCCGTAGAACACACTGCTCCATGGAACACTGCTCCCTAGAACACACCTCCGTGGAACACACCTCCGTCGAACACCTCCCTAGAACACATCTCCCGTAAACACACCTACATAGAATATTCCTACATGGAGCACACATTCTTAGAACACACTGCTCCATGGAATACTGCTCCCTAGAACACACACTGTCCTAGAACACACCTGCCTGAAGCAGGGCTCCTTGGAGCTCTGCTCCCTAGAACACGCCTCGCTGGAACACACCTCTGCCGAAAAACCTCCCTAGAACACGTCTGCCTTAAACACACCTCCGTCGAACACTGCTACATGGATCACACCTCCTTAGAACACACTGCTCCACGGAGCACACCTCCCTAGAACACACCTCCATGGAGCACACCTCCGTCAAACACGTCCATAGAACACGTCTCCCTTAAGCACACCTCCGTCGAACACTGCTACATGGATCACACCTCCTTAGAACACACTGCTCCACGGAGCACACCTCCGTCAAACACGTCCATAGAACACGTCTCCCTTAAGCACACCTCCGTCGAACACTGCTACATGGAGTACACCTTCTTAGAACACACTGCTCCACGGAACACTGCTCCCTTGAACACATCTCCGTGGAACATGTCCGTGGAACACGTCTCCCTTAAACACACACCTGTCGAACACGCCCATAGAAACACATCTCCCTTTAACACGCCTCCTAGAACATTCCTATATGGAGCACACATTCTTAGAACACACTGCTCCCTAGAACACACACTGTCCTAGAACACACCTGCCTGAAGCAGGGCTCCTTGGAGCATTGCTCCCTAGAACACACGTCCCTGGAACACACCTCCGTCGAACACGTCGATAGAACACATCTCCCTTAAACACACATCTGTCAAACACTGCTGCATGGCTCACACCTCCTTAGAACACACTGTTCCACGGAACACACCTCCCTAGACACACCTCCGTCGAACACGTCGATAGAAAACATCTCCCTTAAACACATCCGTCGAAACCTGCTACATGGAGCACACCTCCTTAGAACACACTGCTCCATGGAACACTGCTCCCTAGAACACACCTCGTGGAACACATCCACAGAACAGGTCTGCCTTGAACACACTTCCATAGAATGCTGTCTTTAACACGCCTCCCGGAAACATACCTTCTTAGACCACGCCTCCACAAAACACACCTCGTCGAACACTGCTACATGGATCACACCTCCTTAGAACACACTGCTCCACGGAGCACACCTCCGTCAAACACGTCGATAGAAAACATCTCCCTTAAACACACCTCCCTCGAACACTGCTACATGGAGCACACCTCCTTTGAACACACTGCTCCCTAGAACACACCTCCGTTGAACAAGTCCATAGAACCATCTCCATAAAACACACATCCGTGGAACATGTCCAAAGAATTCATTCCTAGAACACGCGTTCCCGGCACTCCGTTTCCCAGGCTACACCGCTCAGGAACACACCTCGTAGAACATACATCAGTAGAATACACCTCGCTCCTTGAACAGGACAGCACCGCAAAGGACAAAAGGCATCAGTCCTAATAAAAGACAACACAGTGCAATACACACCTATGTGCTCAGGCGGGACACTTTACACCACATGACACCTCACGCCTCCCTCCTTATTAAAGCACTCCCCCCCTTTACACAAAACAGAGCACAACATAGGATGCCAAACTCCCCCAAACTTACACCGGACTGATCTCAATACCATTTGTCTCAGGTTCGCCCACACGGAGCAGGGCAGGAGGAGGAGACCTGGGATGGTTGGTGAATGGAGATGCCACTCTTCAGGTGGGCCTGCTGTGTGCTGTGCCTTGAATGTGTGTGTGAGGAGTTTGAATTGAGCGTGCTTGTTTACTGGAAGCCAGTGTGGTTCTGTGAGGTGTGGTGTAATGTGAGTTATGTGTTGGAATTTGAGGAAGAGTCTGACTGCCAAGCTGTGGATGGTTTGTAGTCTTCTAGTGAGTTGGTTGGTGATCCTGGCGTGGAGGGTGTTCCCGTAGTCCAACTCGCTGGTGAGTAGGGCACGAGTGACATGTGACACCATTTGAAGATCTTCTTCCTCTGCATCTTTAGGGAGTGGAAGCAGAATGCAGTGATGGCGTTGACTAGCGCATTCGTGTCCAATTTGCTGTTGATAATTCTGAGGTTCCTTGTGTGAGTTCTGGGTGTTGGTGTGGGGTTGGCTTCGAGCTCAGACGTCCACCAGTTGAAGTCCCATGGTAGTGAAGATCACTCCTTCTATCTTGCCTGTGATGAGCTTGAGACATTTGGCTTTCATCCAGTTTGCGCCTTCGGTCACGCAGGCAGAGATCTTGTTTCTTGTGTTGGGGCTCTTGTCCAAGATGGACAGTATGAGCTGTGTGTCTTCTGCGTAGAAGAGGATGTTAGTGTTGTGTATGCGGATGGCGTTGGCCAAAGGGATCATATATGCGTTGAAGTGGGGAGGCTGAGCGATGAACCTTGAGGGGTTCTGCAGATACGTTTGCGGGCTTCGGAGGAGTAATGTGCAGGCTGACCGCTTGTGTTCTATTTGTGTTCTATTTGTTAAGACGGAGCAGATCCTTGGATGTCAATCTTGTGCAGGCGCCTGATGTGGATGGGGTGTGAGACTATCAGATGCTGCAGGGAGGTCCAAGAGAATGAGGGCTACTATGTCTCTTCTGTCAAGGGTCATATGGATGTCGTCTGTGGTGGAAATGAGTGCTATTGTTGGGCCTCAATCTAGGCTGCATGGCATTGAGGAGCTGGTGGCTTTGAGGTGGTCGATGAGGCATCGCTTTATCCAGCTCCAGCAGCCAGTTCCTGTGGAGGGAGGTCTGTGATGATGCAAGATGGGTATATTGAAACTGATGAATGCGTGGTCTGTCCAGGTTATAGTCACTGGCTTGTCGACTATGTTGTTGCTGATTGCAGTGAAAATTGGGTTCAATATGTGTCTGGTTGTGTGGGTGGGTTCGGTAACATGCTGGTGGAGTCCAAGTTGGGTTTTCTAGAAGGGCCGGATAGTTTTGGTCGGTATGGTCTTCTAGGTGAAAGTTAAGGTCTCCGAGGAGGATGAAAGTGCAGGCTTTGATAAGGAAGGGTGTGGCGAAGTCTGTGATGTCACTGGCAAACTTGGTGTGGGGTCCAGGTGATCTGCATACGAGGGTACCGTCCAGAGAGAAGCTGGCTGTGATATGTGTCTTGAACTTGAGGTGTTCCATGTAGGTGATGCAGCTATTGGTATTTTTGAATATGATGGTGATTCCACCTCTGGGCTTGTGATAACGATCTTGCCTAACGACCCTGTGGCCAGTGGGGATGACGGTAGCGATGGCCGGTGCGGTGCGAGGTTAGGTTTAGAAATGTTTCCACTAGAAAGAGCAGGTCTGGATCTTGGTTGTGAAGTAGGTGCCATATCTCTGTGGCACGTTTGATAAGTGAGCAGGTGTTGAGGAGCATATGTGCGAGTGTGGTGTGTTGATTGGATGATGTTTGATCTGTGTGAGAATGAACGAGTGGGGTGCTGTTGGTGTGTGAGTGGTGGGTGTACAGTGTGGTAGAGTGCATGAGAACTTGCAGGAGGTGCAAGTGAACCTTCCTTCCATGTTCTGTGGATCGGTATAGCAGAAGTGCAGGGAGCAGCAGCCGGGGTTTAAGGGCTTTGAGGAGGGCAGCAGGGTATCTGTGGGGAGGGTTCACACCAGGGTTTCTGGTGCTGGGCATGGTCCAGGTGCAGACAGCCATAGATGGGCTTCCCTTTGACTCACCAGTGGGGCACCCACTGTGCATCCACATTACAGCAGCCATGAAATAGGTTCTGGGAGAAGGAAGGAGCACAGGGTACAGTGGGTGCGACTTGAGTGATGTCACTTCCTGTGCAGATGAATGATGAGAAATGAAGTCCTCTTGGCTTCTTTTAATGAGTTTTGGTGGAAAAGCAGTGATGCCACTTCCTGTGTAGATGGATGATGGCAAGTCAAGTTAGGTCACTTCCTATGCAGATGGAGGATGATGGGAAATTAGGTCCTCATGCTTGGCTGCTTCTTTTAAAGAGAGGTTTTGGTGTTAAACTAGTGATATTACTTCCTGTGCAAATGGATGATGGGAAATGAAGTCCTCTTGCTTGAGTTGTTTACACAAGAGAGAGCCCAACATAGGATACCACAAACCTCCATGCTTACACGGGACTGAATTCAATACTATTCTCAACACAACATACCATATACAGGACAGAGCCCAACACAGGGTACCATGCACCTCCAAGCTCATATAAGATGGCATTCAGTGCCATTCACTATACACCATCAAACTTGCACAGAAGAGAACTCATCATAGGGTACTCCACACCTCCAGGCTTACACATTTCTGAATACAAAACTGTTCACCACATACCTTCAACCATACACAGGAGAGAACACAAAGGATACCACACACCTCGAAGCTTAGCCACACTTCTTCAGCCTTATACAGGACAGAACAGAACATGGGATACAACACACCTCTAAACATACACCGGACTGAGTACAATACCATTCAATACACTCAACCCTACACTGGAGAGAACACATATGGTACAAAATACCACTGAGGTTACTCAGGACTGGGTATAAAACCATTCACCACACATCTTCAACTTTACACATGAGATAACACATAGTATATCACACTCCTTCAAATTTAGACAGGACTGAGTGCAATACCATTCACCACACACATTACCATACTCGAGAGAGTTCACAACATAGGATATCACACACCTCCAAGCTTACACATGACTGAGTACAGTACCATTCACCACACTCCTTCAGTCTTACACAACATAAGATATCACACACCTCTTACACATGCCTGAATACAATACCATCACCACACTCCTTAACTATACACAAGAGAGTACACAACATAGGATATTGCACACCTCCAAGCTTGCACATGCCTGACTACAATACCATTCACCACACTCCTTAATTATACACAAGAAAGTACACAACATAGGATATCGCACGCCTCGAACCTTACACAGGACTGAGTATAATATCATTCACCACACTCCTTAACCCTGCATAACATAGGACATCACGTGCCTCCAAGCTTACACATGATTGAGTACAATACCATTCTCCCCACTCCTTAACCTTACACAAGAGAGTACACAACATACAATATCACATGCCTCCAAGCTTACACAGGACTAAGTACAATATCATTCACCACACTCCTTAACTGTACACAAGAGAGTACATAGCATTATATATCACACGCCTCCAAGCTTACACATGACTGAGTACAATACTATTCACCACACTCCTTAGCCTTACACAAGAGAATACACAACATAGGATATCCCACGCCTGCAACCTTACACAGGACTGAGCATAATACCATTCACAACACTCCTTAACCTTACACAAGAGAGTACACAACATAAGATATCACACACCTCCAAGCTTACACATGACTGAATACAGTACCATTCACCACACTCTTTAACCTTACCATTCACCATATTCCTCAGCCTTACACAAGAAGGTATACAACATAGTATATCACACGCCTCCAAACTTACACATGACTGAGTACAATACTATTCACCACACTCCTTAAACTTACACAGGAGAGTACACAACATAGGCTATGGCATGCTTCCGCGCTTACACATGACTGAGTGCAATACCATTCACCAAACTTCTTCAATCTTACACAACATAGGATATCACAATCCTCCAATCTTACACAGTACTGGGTACAATGCCATTCACCACACTCCTTAACCTTACACAAGAGAGTACACAACATAGAATATCACACGTCTCCAAGCGTACACAGGACTAGGTACAGTACCATTCACCACACTCCTTAACCGTGCACAAGAGAGTACACAGCATAAGATATCACACGCCTCAAAGCTTACACATGACAGTACGATACCATTCAGCACACTCCTCAAGCTTACACATGAGAGTACACAACATAGGATATCATACGCCTCCTATCTTACACAGTACTGAGTACAGTACCATTCACCACACCCCTTAATCTTACACAAGAGTGTACACAACATCAGATATGACACGCCTCCAAGTTTACACATGACTGAATAGAGTACCATTCACCACACTCCTTAAACTTACACATGAGAGTACACAACATAAGACTTCACACTCCTCCAAGCTTACACATGACTGAGTACAGTACCATTTGCCACGCTCCTTCAACCTTACACAAGAGAGTACACAATATATCACACACACAACTCCGAGCTTACACATGACTGAGTAGAGTACCATTCACCACACTCCTTAAACTTACACAAGAGAGTACACACTATAGGATATCACACACCTCCAAGTTTACACATGACTTAGTACAGTACCATTCACCACGCTCCTTCAATCTTACACAACATAGGCTATCACATGCCTCCAATCTTACACATGACTGAGTGCAGTGCCATTCTCCACACTCCTTAACCTTACACAAGAGAGTACACAACATAAGATATCACACACCTCCGAGCTTACACATGACTGAATACAGTACCATTCACCACAGTCCTTCAATCTTACACAACATAGGATAGCACTCCTCCTAGCTTACGCATGACTGATTACAATATCATTCGCCACACTCCTTACTCTTACGCAAGAGAGTAAACAACATAAGACATCACACTCGTCCAATATTACACTTGCCTGAGTGCAGTACCATTCACCACACTCCTTCAATCTTACACAAGATATCACACGCCTCCAAGTCTACACATTACTGAGTACAATACCAGTCACCATGCTCTTTCAACCTTACACAAGAGAGTAAGTAACATGTCAGACGCCTCTGAGCTTACACATGACTGAGTACAGTACCATTCAGCACAATCTTTCAACCTTACACAACATAAGATATCACAGCCACCAAGCTTACACATTACTGGATACAGTATCATTCACCACACTCCTTCAGTCTTACACAACATAGGATATCACACGCCTCTAAGCTTATATATGACTGAGTACAGTGCCATTCTCCACACTCCTTAACCTTACACAAGCGAGTACACAACATAAAATATCACACGCCCCCAAGCTCACATATGAATGAGTACAATACCATTCACCACACTCCTTAACCCTACACAAGAGAGTGAACAAAATAGGATATCACACGCCTCCAAGCTTACACATGACGGAGTACAGTACCATTCACCACAATCCGTAACCTTACACAAGAGAGTACACAACATAGGCTATGGCATGCTTCCGCGCTTACACATGACTGAGTGCAATACCATTCACCAAACTTCTTCAATCTTACACAACATAGGATATCACACGCCTCCAATCTTACACAGTACTGGGTACAATGCCATTCACCACACTCCTTAACCTTACACAAGAGAGTACACAACATAGAATATCACACGTCTCCAAGCGTACACAGGACTAGGTACAGTACCATTCACCACACTCCTTAACCGTGCACAAGAGAGTACACAGCATAAGATATCACACGCCTCAAAGCTTACACATGACAGTACGATACCATTCAGCACACTCCTTAAACTTACACATGAGAGTACACAACATAGGATATCATACGCCTCCTATCTTACACAGTACTGAGTACAGTACCATTCACCACACCCCTTAATCTTACACAAGAGTGTACACAACATCAGATATGACACGCCTCCAAGTTTACACATGACTGAGTAGAGTACCATTCACCACACTCCTTAAACTTACACATGAGAGTACACAATAAATCACACACACAACTCCGAGCTTACACATGACTGAGTAGAGTACCATTCACCACACTCCTTAAACTTACACAAGAGAGTACACACTATAGGATATCACACACCTCCAAGTTTACACATGACTTAGTACAGTACCATTCACCACGCTCCTTCAATCTTACACAACATAGGCTATCACATGCCTCCAATCTTACACATGACTGAGTGCAGTGCCATTCTCCACACTCCTTAACCTTACACAAGAGAGTACACAACATAAGATATCACACACCTCCGAGCTTACACATGACTGAATACAGTACCATTCACCACAGTCCTTCAATCTTACACAACATAGGATAGCACTCCTCCTAGCTTACGCATGACTGATTACAATATCATTCGCCACACTCCTTACTCTTACGCAAGAGAGTAAACAACATAAGACATCACACTCGTCCAATATTACACTTGCCTGAGTGCAATACCATTCACCACACTCCTTCAATCTTACACAAGATATCACACGCCTCCAAGTCTACACATTACTGAGTACAATACCAGTCACCATGCTCTTTCAACCTTACACAAGAGAGTAAGTAACATATCAGACGCCTCTGAGCTTACACATGACTGAGTACAGTACCATTCAGCACAATCTTTCAACCTTACACAACATAAGATATCACAGCCACCAAGCTTACACATTACTGGATACAGTATCATTCACCACACTCCTTCAGTCTTACACAACATAGGATATCACACGCCTCTAAGCTTATATATGACTGAGTACAGTGCCATTCTCCACACTCCTTAACCTTACACAAGCGAGTACACAACATAAAATATCACACGCCCCCAAGCTCACATATGAATGAGTACAATACCATTCACCACACTCCTTAACCCTACACAAGAGAGTGAACAAAATAGGATATCACACGCCTCCAAGCTTACACATGACGGAGTACAGTACCATTCACCACACTCCGTAACCTTACACAAGAGAGTACACAACATAGGTTATCACACTCCTCCAAGCTTACACATGACTGAGTACATTACCTCTCATCACACTCCTTAACCTTACACAAGAGAGTACACAACTTAGGATATCACACGCCTCCGAGCTTACACATGACTGAGTACATTGCCTTTCACCACACTCCTTAATGTTACAGAAGATAGTACACAACATAGGATATCACACGCCTCCAAGCTCCCACTCGATTGAGTATATCATTCACCACACTCCTTAAAATTACAGAAGAGAGTACACAACATAAGATATCACACGTCTCCAAGCTTACACATGACTGAGTACAATATCATTCACCACACTCCTTCATCCTTACACAAGAGAGTACACAACATAAGATATCACACATCTCCAAGCTTACACATGACTGAGTACAATATCATTCACCACACTCCTTCATCCTTACATAAGAGAGTACACAACATAGGATATCAAACGCCTCCGAGCTTACACAGAACTGAGTACAATATCATTCACCACACTCCTTCAACCTTACACAAGAGTACACAACATAAGATATCATACGCCTCAGAGCTTACACATGACTGAGTACAATATAATTCTCCACACTCCATAACCTTACACAAGAGAGTACACAACATAGGATATCGCACACCTCTAACTTTACACAGGACTGGGTACAGTACCATTCACCACACTCCTTCAATCTTACACAACACAGGATATCACACGCCTCCAAGCTTACACAGGACTGAGTACAATACTATTCACCACACTCCCTCAGTCTTACACAACAAAAGATATCACACCCCTCCAAGCTTACACGTGACTGAGAACAATACCGTTCACCACACTCCCTAACCTTATACAAGAGAGTACACAACATAAGGTATCACATGCCTCCAAGCTTACACAGGACTGAATGCAGTACCATTCGCCACACTCCTTAAATCTTACACAACATAGGATATCACACACCTGCATCTGTACACAGGACTGAGTACAATACCATTCACCACACACCTTCAAAAAATGCACAAGGCAGAGCGAAGCTTAGAATACCACGTACCTCCAGCTGGTCACAGGACTGAGTACAATACAATTCACCTCACACATTCAGTCTTATAGAGAACAGTGCACAACCTATGATACCACACACCTTCAAGACTACACAAGAATGAACACAAAACAACATAACTCACCCCTTGCTCGAAAGGAAGCACACAGTAGAGGACACCAAGCATATAGACACTGCCCACCATTCTCACAATAAAGGACAACACAGCACCAACACACCTCAATCCTTACACACAGCTGATCACAACTCTGTGCACCAGCCACCTCTAACCTTTCACAGCACTCCCTCCTCACACAGGACTACTCGCCGGTCAGGCACTGCACACACCAGCCTCTCATGTATAGAGCACAATACTTGACAACCCACCTCAATCCTTACACACAGCTGATCACAACTCCGCGCACCAGCCACCTCTAACCTTTCACAGCAGAGAACACAACACTCCCTACTCACAAAGGACAACTCGCACGTCAGGCACTGCACACACTAGCTTCTCATTTATATAGCACAACACAGGACAACACACCTCAAGCCTTACACACAGCTGATCACAGCTACGCGCATCAGCCACCTCTAACCTCCCACAGCAGATGACACGACACTCCCTCCTCACACAGGACAACACACCTGAATCCTTACACACAGCTGATCACAGCTCTGCGCACCAGCCACCTCTAGCCTTCCACAGCAGAGAACACAACACTCCCTCCTCACACAGGACTACTCACTAGTGAGTCGCTGCACACACCAGCCTCTCATTTATATAGCACAACAGACAACAACACATTGCAGTCCTTACACACAGGTGATCACAACTCCGCGCACCAGCCACCTCTAACCTTCCACAGCAGAGGACACAACACTCCCTCCACAGACAGGACGACTCACATGTCAGGCACTGCACACACCAGCCTCTCATTTATATAGCACAACACACCTCAATCCTTACACACAGCTGATCACAACTCCGCACACCAGACACCTCTAACCTTCCACAGCAGAGAACACAACACTCCATCCTCACACGGGACAGCTCAGAGGTCAGGCACTGCACACACCAGCCTCTCATTTATATAGCACAACACACAACACACCTCAGTCCTTACACACAGGTGATCACAACTCCGCACACCAGCCACCTCTAACCTTCCACAGCAGAGGACACAACACTCCCTCCTCACACACGACAACACACCTCAGTCCTTACACACAGCTGATCACAACTCCCCGCACCAGACACCTCTAACCTTCCACAGCAGAGGACACAACACTCCCTCCTCACACAGGACTACTCACTAGTGAGGCGCTGCACACACCAGCCTCTCATTTATATAGCACAACACAGTACAACACACCTCAATCCTTACACACAGCTGATCATAGCTCCATGAACAGGCCTCCTCTGACTTTCCGCAGCAGAGGACACAACACTCCCTCCTCACACAGGACAACTCACAGGTCAGGCACTGCACACACCAGCCTCCCATTTATTTAGCACAATACTGTACAACACACCTCAGTCCATACACACAGCTGATCACAGCTCTGCACACCAGGCACCTTCAACCTTCCACAGCAGAGAACACAACTCTCCCTCCTC
Source organism: Pleurodeles waltl (assembly GCF_031143425.1). Lineage (NCBI taxonomy): Eukaryota > Metazoa > Chordata > Amphibia > Caudata > Salamandridae > Pleurodeles > Pleurodeles waltl. The sequence goes on along the minus strand of NC_090445.1, from coordinate 31,277,180 downwards.
ACACAGGACAACTCACAGGTCAGACACTACACGCACCAGCCTCTCATGTATAGAACACAACACAGGACAACACACCTCAATCCTTACACACAGCTGATCACAGCTCTGCGCACCAGCCACCTCTAACCTTCTACAACAGAGAACACAACACTCCCTCCTCACACAGGACAACTCACAGGTCAGGCACTGCACACACCAGCCTCCCATTTATTTAGCACAACACTGTACAACACACCTCAGTCCATACACACAGCTGATCACAGCTCCGCACACCAGGCACCTTCAACCTTCCACAGCAGAGAACACAACACTCCCTCCTCACACAGGACAACTCACACGTCGGGCACTGCACACACTAGCCTATCATGTATAGAACACAACACAGGACAACACACCTCAATCCTTACACACAGCTGATCACAGCTCCGCACACCAGGCACCTTCAACCTTCCACAGCAGAGAACACAACACTCCCTCCTCACACAGGAAAACACACCTCAATCCTTACAAACAGCTGATCACAACTCTGTGCACCAACCACTTCTAACCTCCCACAGCAAAGAACGCAACACTCCCTCCTCAGACAGGACAACTCACACGCAGGCACTGCACACACTAGCCTCTCATTTATATAGCACAACACAGGACAACACACCTCAATCCTTACACATAGCTGATCACAGCTCCGAGCACTAGCCACCTCTAACCTCCCACAGCAGAGAACAGAGGACTTCCCCCCCCCCCCCCCCCCCATACACAGGACAACTCACAGGTCAGGCGCTGCACACACCAGCCCTTCACTTATATAGCACAACACACCTCTATCCTTACACACAGCTGATCACAACTCTGCGCACAGGCCACCTGTAACCTCCCACAGCAGAGAACAGAGCAATCCCTCCTCAAACAGGACAACTCACAGGTCAGGCACTGCACGCACCAGCCTCTCATTTATATAGCACAACACAGGACAACAGACGCCTCCCCCCAGACCAGGCAGCATGCACCTCTCTCCTTACGCAAGGCAACACAACATAGGCACCACACAAGGGACTCCACACACCTCTTTCCTTACACAAGTACTCTCCTCCAGTGACTCCGTAAATGGGACAGCACACAACATTGGACACACAGCTGCCTCCTCTCAGCAAACGAGGTGTAATGGGACAGCAGATCCCTCCCTGCTTACACAGGACAGGAGACACCCTAGGATAGGACAGGATAGCACACTTACCAGAAGACAAGTCACCACCCGCCTCTGTTCTTACTGAGCACACAGTGCCACAAAGTGCACCACACACACCCTTCCTTACACATGGCAGAGAACTACAAAATACAGCACACACCTTCCTCCTGGTTATTGCACAACACAGGACAATATGATTTTCAGTCCTTACACCCGACAGTGCACAACAGTGGACACCAAACATCTCTCTCCTTGTATAGAATGCACTGCGGAGGACATCACACAACTTGAGTCTTACACCGGACAGCACACCACAAAACACAATATAGCTTATCAGACACCTCCGTCCTTCAATACAACAACGCACAACACAGCAGGTCGCACACCTGACTCCTTACACAGAACAATGCCCACCAGAGGACTGCACACACACTCCTTGCACGTGGAATTTCACAACACAGGACACCACACGCCTCATTCCTCACACCAGACAGCACACAGCAGAGCACTTCACACACACTCCTTGCACGTGGCATTTCACAACCCAGGACACCACATGCCTCGCTCCTCACACCAGACAGCACACACCAGAGCACTTCACACACATCACTCCTTGCACATGGAATTTCACAACACTGGACACCACACGCCTCATTCCTCACACCAGACAGCACACACCAGAGCACTTCACACACACACACTCCTTGCACGTGGCATTTCACAACCCAGGTCACCACATGCCTCGCTCCTCACACCAGACAGCACACAGCAGAGCACTTCACACACATCACTCCTTGCAGATGGCATTTCACAACACAGGGCACCACACACCACCCTCCTTCCACCTCACAGCACACACCAGGGGACTTCACACACATCAGTCCTTGCACATGGCATTTCACAACACAGGACACCACACACCACCCTCTTTCCACCTGACAGTGCACACGATACGACTTCACACACATCAGTCCTTGCACATGGCATTTCACAACACAGGACACCACACACCTCATTCCTCACACCAGGCAGCGCACAACAGAGAACTACACGCTCATCACTCCTTGCACATAGCATTTCACAACACCGGGCACCACACATCACCCTCCTTCCACCTGACAGTGCACACGATACGACTTCACACACATCACTCCTTGCACATGAAATTTCACAACACAGGACACCTCACGCCTCATTCCTCACACCAGACAGCGCACAACAGAGAACTACACGCACATCACTCCTTGCACATGGCATTTCATAACACAGGACACCACACACCACCCTCCTTACACCAGACAGCACACACCAGAGCACGTTACACACATCGCTCCTTGCACATGACATTTCACAACACAGGACACCATACGCCTCACTCCTTACACCAGACAGCACACAACAGAGGACTTCACACACATCACTCCTTTCACATGACATTTCACAACAAAGGACACCACACACCTCATTCCTCACACCAGACAGCATGCACCAGAGCACTTCACACACATCACTCTTTGCACATGACATTTCACAACACAGGACACCACACAACCCTCCTTCCACCTGGCAGTGCACACAATAGGACTTCACACACATCACTCCTTGCACATGGCATTTCACAACACAGGACACCACACACCACCCTCCTTCCACCAAACAGTGCACACGATAGGACTTCACACACATCACTCCTTGCACATGGCATTTCACAATACAGGACACAACACGCCTCGCTTGTTACAACAGACAGCGCACAACAGAGAACTTCACACATCAATCTTTGTACTTGGCATTTCACAACACAGGACACCACACACCACCCTCCTTACACCAGGCAGCACACACCAGAGCACGTTACACACATCGCTCCTTGCTCGTGGCATTTCACAACACAGGACACCACACGCCACCCTCCTTCCACCAGACAGCACACACCGAGCACTTCACACACATCACGCCTTGCACATGGCATTTCACAACACAGGACACCACACGCCTCATTCCTCACACCAGACAGCAAACACCAGAGCACTTCACACACACATCACTCCTTGCACATGGCATTTCACAACACAGGACACCACACGCCTCATTCCTCACACCAGACAGCAAACACCAGAGCACTTCACACACACATCACTCCTTGCACATGGCATTTCACAACACCGGGCACCACACATCACCCTCCTTCCACCTGACAGTGCACACAATAGGACTTCACACACATCACTCCTTGCACATGAAATTTCACAATACAGGACACCACACACCTCACTCCTTCCACCAGACAGCACACACCGGAGCACTTCACACACATCATGCCTTGCACATGGCATTTCACAACACACGACACCACACGCCACCCTCCTTCCACCAGACAGCACACACCAGAGTTCGTTACACACATCACACCTTGCACATGGCATTTCACAACACAGGACACCACAAACCACCCTCCTTCCACCAGACAGCACACACCGGAGCACTTCACACACATCATGCCTTGCACATGGCATTTCACAACACAGGACACCACACGCCACCCTTCTTCCACCAGACAGCACACACCAGAGCTCGTTACACACATCACGCCTTGCACATGGCATTTCACAACACAGGACACCACACACCACCATCCTTCCACCTGACAGTGCACACGATAGGACTTCACACACATCACGCCTTGCACATGGCATTTCACAACACAGGACACCACACAGCGCACACCAGAGCTTGTTACACACATCACGCCTTGCACATGGCATTTCATACCACTGGACACCAGAGTTTACATCTCAGAAAATTCAACTAAACTTTACGTTTGAGTGTCACAACAAACTCAGCGTTAACAGCCGCGAAGTAACAAAGGGCAGACATCAGAGAAAGTTGCTCTTTATGAAACGGGTAGAAAAGATTTCAAAACTATATCTTTACCGATCTCTACGTTTTTTTTTTCTTCTCTCTAGTTCCAAGAATTTTCGTTTTGGGTCCTCCAGCCTCGGGGAAAAGGACGCTGGTGAGTACAGGCTGCCTCCTGGGTGTTGTGATGTGAAGCCGCGTCGTGGCTTGTGAAGGGTGCATTATGTTGGGAATGTTGAATAATTATAATTTCACTGCAAGACTATTAGGGAATTTGTTTAATGTTTTACCAGTGAAAAACATCTATCTATCTATCTACGGAACTTCTATCAATCGATCATTTTATCGGTCTATCTATGCAACATCTGTCTATCGATCTATCTTATCTTACGAATCTGTCTATCTATGCAACTTCTATCTGTATCTATCTATCTATGCAACATCTGTCTACCTATCCAATCTGTCTTTCTGTCTATCTATATATCTATCTATCAATGCAACACCTGTATATCGATCTATCAATGCAACATCTGTCTATCGATTTTTCTTATCTAACGAATCTGTCTATCTATCTATCTATGTACCTCCTATCTATTAGTCTTTCTATCTATCCTATCTATCTATCTATCTATCTATCTATCGCAGTGGAAGTAAAATAAATCTGGCCTATAGCACGTTATTTAGACTAACTCTACAAACAAACACACACACATATTTCTTACTACAGTGCAAAGGTGGAATTCGAGGCTCTTGCTGTGCTAAAGTAAAACTGACTTGAGAAGAAGACTTTGTGCTGCCTCTAGGATTGCACGTAACAAGTTATTACCAGCAACTTAAGACTGCTAATAAATAGCATCTTACCTGAGGCAGGCAATGCTGTGATCATGCGTGTTCTGTAAGAAATGGCATTTAAACAAAAATCAATATACAAAGGGTGACATTTGTGCTGAGAGAGGACCAACACGAGGAGGCTTCGCAGCTCCTGGCAGCCTTGGGTTGCACATTGTGGCGTCCGATCTGTGCCTTAGTTCATGGTGCTCTCGTGTCAGTGTAGTTTGGCTTTTTGCAACATGAAAGAGTTCGTTCAAATGACAATTTACAGATTGAGATGTATAACCATCCCACCTTTCGGTGCAGGGTGTACTGTGGTAAACCTCGACAATGAGGCGGTACTAGGTCTGTCATCAGTGTGAGAAGGTAGCCTCTTTCTAGCCTTGTTACCCCCACTTTTGGCCTGTTTGTGAGTGTATGTCAGGGTGTTTGTCACTGTTTTCACTGTCTCACTGGGATCCTGATAGCCAGGCCTCAGTGCTCATAGTGAAAACACTATGTTTTCAGTATGTTTGTTATGTGTCACTGGGATCCTGCTTGTCAGGACCCCAGTGCTCATAGGTTTGTGGCCTATATGTATGTGTCACTGGGACCCTGTCACACAGGGCCCCAGTGCTCATAGGCGTGCATGTATATGTTCCCTGTGTGGTGCCTAACTGTCTCACTGAGGCTCTGCTAACCAGAACCTCAGTGGTTATGCTCTCTCATTACTTTCAAATTGTCACTAACAGGCTAGTGACCAATTTTACCAATTTACATTGGCTTACTGGAACACCCTTATAATTCCCTAGTATATGGTACTGAGGTACCCAGGGTATTGGGGTTCCAGGAGATCCCTATGGGCTGCAGCATTTCTTTTGCCACCCATAGGGAGCTCTGACAATTCTTACACAGGCCTGCCACTGCAGCCTGAGTGAAATAACGTCCACGTTATTTCACAGCCATTTTACACTGCACTTAAGTAACTTATAAGTCACCTATATGTCTAACCTTTACCTGGTAAAGGTTAGGTGCAAAGTTACTTAGTGTGTGGGCACCCTGGCACTAGCCAAGGTGCCCCCACATTGTTCAGAGCCAATTCACTGAACTTTGTGAGTGCGGGGACACCATTACACGCGTGCACTACATATAGGTCACTACCTATATGTAGCTTCACCATGGTAACTCCGAATATGGCCATGTAACATGTCTATGATCATGGAATTGCCCCCTCTATGCCATCCTGGCATTATTGGTACAATTCCATGATCCCAGTGGTCTGTAGCACAGACCCTGGTACTGCCATACTGCCCTTCCTGGGGTTTCTCTGCAGCTGCTGCCAACCCCTCAGACAGGCAGCTGCCCTCCTGGGGTCCAGCCAGGCCTGGCCCAGGATGGCAGAACAAAGAACTTCCTCTGAGAGAGGGTGTGACACCCTCTCCCTTTGGAAAATGGTGTGAAGGCAGGGGAGGAGTAGCCTCCCCCAGCCTCTGGAAATGCTTTGTTGGGCACAGATGTGCCCAATTCTGCATAAGCCAGTCTACACCGGTTCAGGGACCCCTTAGCCCCTGCTCTGGCGCGAAACTGGACAAAGGAAAGGGGAGTGACCACTCCCCTGACCTGCACCTCCCCTGGGAGGTGTCCAGAGCTCCTCCAGTGTGCTCCAGACCTCTGCCATCTTGGAAACAGAGGTGCTGCTGGCACACTGGACTGCTCTGAGTGGCCAGTGCCACCAGGTGACGTCAGAGACTCCTTGTGATAGGCTCCTTCAGGTGTTAGTAGCCTTTCCTCTCTCCTAGGTAGCCAAACCCTCTTTTCTGGCTATTTAGGGTCTCTGTCTCTGGGGAAACTTTAGATAACGAATGCATGAGCTCAGCCGAGTTCCTCTGCATCTCCCTCTTCACCTTCTGATAAGGAATCGACCGCTGACCGCGCTGGAAGCCTGCAAACCTGCAACATAGTAGCAAAGACGACTACTGCAACTCTGTAACGCTGATCCTGCCGCCTTCTCGACTGTTTTCCTGCTTGTGCATGCTGTGGGGGTAGTCTGCCTCCTCTCTGCACCAGAAGCTCCGAAGAAATCTCCCGTGGGTCGACGGAATCTTCCCCCTGCAACCGCAGGCACCAAAAAGCTGCATCTCCGGTCCCTTGGGTCTCCTCTCAGCACGACGAGCGAGGTCCCTCGAATCCAGCGACCCCGTCCAAGTGACCCCCACAGTCCAGTGACTCTTCAGCCCGAGTTTGGTGGAGGTAAGTCCTTGCCTCACCTCGCTGGGCTGCATTGCTGGGAACCGCGACTTTGCAAGCTTCTCCGGCCCCTGTGCACTTCCGGCGGAAATCCTGTGTGCACAGCCAAGCCTGGGTCCACGGCACTCTAACCTGCATTGCACGACTTTCTAAGTTGGTCTCCGGCGACGTGGGACTCCTTTGTGCAACTACGGCGAGCACCGTTTCACGCATCCTCGTAGTGCCTGTTTCTGATGGATACAACTACCTGTGGATTCCTCACCTCATGAATACTCCCATGGCGCCAGCATTCTACGGAAATCTTCTTACTAGTTTCTGCACGTCGACGAGGACGTCACTGTCTCGCACGCGACGCCGTCTGACGTCATACAGGCAATAAGAGGTCCTCGACGACGTGCGGACGTCAGTTCCCTTTTTTCCGTGCATTCGAAACGGTTATCTTCGAGGGAGCAACTGTTACTCTTGCGGTTACAGTGTATATCTTGCTGCGTACTCTTTCTCTGTGGAAATAATGTCGCAGAGAAAGTCTGGATTTAAGCCTTGTCGTGAGTGTGGAGGCAAGATGTCGGTGACGGATCCTCATTCCGATTGCCTTTGGTGTTTGAGCTCCGACCACGACGTCTCGACTTGTGATTCGTGTCAGCACATGAATCCGAAGGCCATTAAAGAACGCGAGGCGAAGCTGTTTATGGCCAAGTCAAAGGAGAAGCATCACAAGAAAAAGTCTTCTCCAAGACATCGGCGTCATCGAGACTCCCGGCGCCGTAGAGAATCTCGGCGTCATTCAAGGGAGGCTCGTTCCAGGTCTCCGGATCGGCGCCGGAGGACATGGGAGGTCAGCCCTACGGTGACGCCGCATCCTTCGACGCCGTTGCTCTCTCCGACGTCTCCAACTTCGCCTGGACAGGCGTCGGTGATTGAGGTATTGGAGCCTCAGGTGTTTTCTCCGGCGCAGACGCCGAGGCCGGCGTCGGGGTCGCCTCCGAGTCAGGCACCCCAGTATCCGGCTTTTCCCACCCCTGGAGCCGATAGTTCCGCATTCTTGAATGCGATGTATGCCATCTTCCAACAGATGGCTCCAGGGGGTGCTCCGGCTGGGCCTTTGGCCTTTTCTTTGGGTGATCCTGCGCCTCTTCGGCCGGCACCCTTTATGCCCTTTCTCCCGTTTGGGAACGTGGGCTCGGCGCCAGTGTCGGCGCCGGTGGCCGCTCCGATGGCTTCGGAGGGATTGGCCCCAGGGATTTCCATCCCGTCGACGTCGAGATTTCGGCCTGTGACTCCGGTGGGTCCATCCGTTTCATCTGCTCTTCAGTCGGCGCCGAAGTTACCTGTGGCGCCGGATGCGGCGTCGGTGGCTTCGGAAGATCGGCGCCGATCTCCGACTTCGGCGGAGGTGTTGTCGACTCCGCGGATTGAGCAACGACTGCATTCAAGGAGGCGTGCTCTCCGGGTACTAGAGGAGCAGGAGTACCAACGAGCCCTAGAGGAAGGAGAGCTAGAGGACTCGGGTGATGGGCTGCGTGGACTGGAGTCGGCCAGTGGGCTGGACACTTCCCCTGAGTGGGACCTTTCGTCCCCGGGGGAATATACCGAGGATGCTGCTTCCTTTCATACAGTGGTACGGAAGGCAGCTAGTTTTTTGGACCTGCCTTTGCCGGTGGTGGAGGCGAAACAAAACCTTTTGACAGAGGTGTTGCATCCGGCCTCAGCCGCGGCGGAGCCTCTATTACCTTTTAATGACGCTCTGCTGGATCCGGTTTTAGAGGTGTGGAAGAAGCCGGCATCTTCCCCAGCAGTTCACAGAGCCGTGGCCAGGAGGTATCGGACGGCTCCAACTGATCCTGGTTTCCTATCTAGGCACCCTACGCCGGAGAGCTTGGTTGTGCAGGCCTCCTGTTCGTCCAAATCAGCGCCTGGTTCTTTCCCGACGGTGCCTGGGGACAGAGACTCAAAAAAGCTAGAGGCGCAGTCGAAGAAGATTTTTTCGTCCTGCAGTCTGGCGTTAAAAGCCACTAATGCGACCTGTATCCTGGGGAGGTATATTCATGCTCTGATGGATGACATCTCCTCTTCGTTTACAGAGCTTCCCCAGGGTCTTTTGGATCTTGTCTCTGATGCCCAGGCTGCTGCGACCCAAATTATCCAGACGGGACTGGATACCACCGACTCGGTAGCCAGAGCAATGGGCACAACTGTGGTGGAAAGGAGACAGGCCTGGCTACGTAACTCGGGCTTTTCGGCAGATGTACAGTCCACATTGTTGGATCTCCCGTTTGATGGGGACAAACTGTTTGGGGCTAAGGCTGATTCGGCCTTGGAACGTTTTAAGGAGAGCAGGGCCACGGCTAAGTCGTTGGGACTCCAAGCTCCTTCTTCCACGGCCTCTTCCAGATTCTTCAGGAGGTTTCGTGGATTTGGGCGTGGCTCTTCCTCCTCTTCCTTTCGGGGAAGATATCAGCAACCTGCCTCTTCCCACCCCTATAGATCTTTTAGGGGGAGGGGTAGGGTCCGCACCAGGGGAGCCTCTCAGCAGCACTCTGCCTCTTCCTCATCCTCTGTCGGGGTGCTGCAGGGGAAGCAGCCTTAGGCTTCCACCATTTCCCACTCACTCCTCTCCTGTAGGGGGAAGATTACAGCATTTTCTCACCAAATGGGAGACTGTTACGTCGGACACTTGGGTTCTCAGTGTTGTGGGAAAAGGCTACACCCTTCCCTTTCGGGAGTTTCCGCCCCTCATCCCGCCCCGCCCTTCGTATTGTTCACAAGAACACCTCCTGTTGCTAGAACAGGAGGTGGAAGTCCTCCTTTTAAAGGGCGCGGTGGAGTTGGTCCCGGAGCAGGAAAGGGGTCAAGGAGTTTACTCAAGGTATTTCCTGATTCCCAAGAAGGATGGTCGTTTGAGACCAATTCTGGACCTGAGGATCTTGAATTGGTTCCTCAAGCAGGAAAAGTTCAAGATGCTGACCCTAGCACAGGTGCTTTTGGCGTTGAACATGGAAGACTGGATGGTGTCTGTCGACTTGCAGGATGCTTACTTTCATATCCCGATACTCAAGTCACACAGGAAGTATCTCCGGTTTGTGGTGGGATCGCAACACTACCAGTTTGCGGTCCTTCCGTTTGGTCTTACTTCAGCACCTCGAGTCTTCACGAAGGTGATGTCGGTGGTTGCGGCAGAGCTCAGAAGGAAGGGGATAGCAGTATTCCCTTACTTGGACGATTGGTTGATCAAAGCCAAGTCCCCGGAGCTTGTGTTGCGTCATCTGCAGTCAACAACCCAGTTGTTATTCGACCTGGGCTTTTCGGTGAACGAGCCCAAATCTCACCTGGAGCCCTCTCAGCGCCTCCTGTTCATAGGGGCAGTACTGGATACGACATTGGGTCGGGCCTTTCCTCCGCCTCAGCGGATTCAAGATATTCAGGATTTGGTTCCAATGTTTCGAAACGGAGCGGTAGTTCCAGTCCTCAAGGTCCTTCGTCTGCTCGGTCTTTTTGCCTCCTGCATTCTGTTGGTCACGCATGCTCGCTGGCACATGAGGGCTCTTCAGTGGTGCCTCCGAAGGCAGTGGTCTCAACACAGAGGGGATCTAGAGGGTACTGTCAAGATCTCCAGAGATGCTGCTGTGGATTTGAAGTGGTGGATTGCAAGCAACAATCTTTCACAAGGAAAACCGTTCCAGCAGTCGCCACCAGTGGCCACAGTCATAACGGATGCTTCCACTCTAGGGTGGGGAGCTCATCTGGGGGATCTGGAGATCAAAGGTCTTTGGTCTCCAGAGGAACAGATTTTTCACATCAATCTGTTAGAGTTACGGGCTGTACGTCTGGCTCTCAAGGCCTTCCTCCCTTCCCTTCGTGGTCAGTCGGTACAGGTCCTAACGGACAATACTACCACGATGTGGTACATAAACAAGCAGGGAGGAGTGGGGTCGTACCTTCTCTGCAGAGAAGCTCTTCGACTATGGTCCTGGGCAAAGGACCATCGGATTTGCTTGATAGCAAACCATCTGGCCGGAGTCTTGAACGTGCGTGCGGACAGTCTCAGTCGCCACTTCTCGGCAGACCACGAGTGGCGTCTCCATCCAGATCAAGTCCGTTTAATCTTCCAGAAGTGGGGGTTTCCTCGGGTAGATCTGTTCGCCACTCGAGAGAACGCGCATTGTCCGTTGTTCTGCAGCCTTCAGTATCCGATGCAGGAAGCATTGGGGGACGCGTTTCAAATGACCTGGTGCGGCCAGTTGCTTTACGCGTTTCCTCCCATACCCTTGATTCCTCGAGTATTGAGGAAGATTCGCCAAGACCGGGCTCTAGTAATCGTAATAGCTCCGGATTGGCCAAGGAGGGTGTGGTACTCCGACCTTCTCCAACTCTCAACGTGCCCGCCGCTCCGTCTCCCTTTCAGGGCAGACCTCCTCTCGCAGTCGCAGGGGCAGGTTCTACACCCCAACCTCCAGAGTCTGCACCTACATGCCTGGAGATTGAACGGGGCAACCTGAGTTCCTTCTCTCTCCCGCCTGAGGTAGTGGATGTTATATTAGCGGCCAGGCGACACTCCACTAAATCTATCTACGCTAATAGGTGGTCTAAATTTGTTGCGTGGTGTGGAGAGAGGCAGATTGATCCTTTACAAGCTCATCTATCGGACGTTTTGTCTTTTGCTCTATCTCTGGCGCAGAAAGGCTGTGCAGTGGCTACCATTAAAGGTTATTTATCGGCCTTGTCAGCCTTCATATGTCTTCCAGACCAACCATCTTTATTTAAATCCCCTATTGTTATCAGATTCTTGAAAGGTCTTCTAAATCAATATCCTCCAAAGCCATTCGTTATGCCGCAATGGGATTTGTCCTTAGTCCTGACTTTCCTTATGGGGTCCCCTTTTGAACCTATGCATTCTTGCCCCTTAAGGTATTTGTTTTTAAAAACAGTCTTCCTGATAGCTATAACATCAGCAAGGAGAGTGAGTGAGTTGCAGGCCTTATCAGTAAAACCCCCTTATACAACTTTTTATGGGGATAAGGTGGTGTTGAGGACCAAGGCTGCTTTCCTCCCGAAGGTTGTTTCACCCTTCCATTTGGCTCAGGCAATTACTTTGTCCACGTTCTATCCTCCGCCTCATCCTTCCAAAGAGGAAGAAAGACTGCACCGTCTGGATCCAAAGAGAGCGTTGAGCTTCTTTATCAATAGAACAAAGGAATTCAGGCTGGAGGATCAGCTGTTTATTGGATACGTGGGCAAGAGGAGAGGAAAGGCAGTCCACAAGAGAACACTATCCAGGTGGGTTGTTCTTTGCATTAAAATATGTTACTCTTTGGCAAAGAAGGATCCTCCTGAGGGCATTAGAGCTCATTCCACCAGAGCTAAGTCGGCCACTTCGGCCTTAGCCAGAGGTGTTCCTGTGGTCGACATCTGCAAGGCCGCAACTTGGTCGTCCCTTCACACTTTTGCAAAACATTACTGTTTAGATTCTGAGGTTAGAAGGGACGGCCATTTTGCACGGTCAGTGCTGCAGGATTTCTTGGTTTGACCATTTAGGCACCCACCGCCGGGCGTGGTACTGCTTTGGGACTCTATTCATGAGGTGAGGAATCCACAGGTAGTTGTATCCATCAGAAGAACGAGTTACTTACCTTCGGTAACGACTTTTCTGGTGGATACATTAGCTACCTGTGGATTCCTCACGGTCCCACCCGCCTCCCCGTTGCCTTTATGGTCTTGCCAAGTAATCCTTGAGTGCGCTCCTCTTGATCTTTGAGGGTGCAATAGATGTATATATATAATATATTTATATATATATATGGGTATATGTGTATATATCTTTATGTATATACTTGGTGTGTGTATATATTTTTAAAAGAAAGAGTTTTATATATATATATATATATATATATATGTACATAAAAAAGATTTACAGTTATTCATACAATGTGGTGTATTTTTACAATATAATGGATGTTGCTTTGTTCTTTCATTGCATTGCCTGGTTGTTCTCATGCACGTAAAAAATGATTGGTACTGACGTCCGCACGTCGTCGAGGACCTCTTATTGCCTGTATGACGTCAGACGGCGTCGCGTGCGAGACAGTGACGTCCTCGTCGATGTGCAGAGACTAGTAAGAAGATTTCCGTAGAATGCTGGCGCCATGGGAGTATTCATGAGGTGAGGAATCCACAGGTAGCTAATGTATCCACCAGAAAAGTCGTTACCGAAGGTAAGTAACTCGTTCTTCTGGCACTTCTCCGGGTGCTACCTGCTTCAGTGAGGGCTCCTTGTCTTGCTCGACGTCCCCTCTCTCTGCAGGTCCAATTTGCGACCTCCTGGTCCCTCCTGGGCCCCAGCAGCGTCCAAAAACGCCAAACGCACGATTTGCGTGTAGCAAGGCTTGTTGGCGTCCATCCGGCGGGAAAACACTTCTGCACGACTCTCCAAGGCGTGGGGGATCCATCCTCCAAAGGGGAAGTCTCTAGCCCTTGTCGTTCCTGCAGTATTCACAGTTCTTCAGCCTAGTAAGAGCTTCTTTGCACCAACCGCTGGCGTTTCTTGGGCATCTGCCCATCTCCGAGCTGCTTGTGACTTTTGGACTTGGTCCCCTTGTTCCACAGGTACCCTCAGACAGGAATCCATCGTTGTTGCATTGCTGATTTGTGTTTTCCTTGCATTCTCCCTCTAACACGACTATTTTGTCCTTAGGGGAACTTTAGTGCACTTTGCACTCACTTTTCAGGGTCTTGGGGAGGGTTATTTTTCTAACTCTCACTATTTTCTAATAGTCCCAGCGACCCTCTACAAGGTCACATAGGTTTGGGGTCCATTCGTGGTTCGCATTCCACTTCTGGAGTATATGGTTTGTGTTGCCCCTATCCCTATGTTTCCCCATTGCATCCTATTGTAACTATACATTGTTTGCACTGTTTTCTAAGACTATACTGCATATTTTTGCTATTGTGTATATATATCTTGTGTATATTTCCTATCCTCTCACTGAGGGTACACTCTAAGATACTTTGGCATATTGTCATAAAAATAAAGTACCTTTATTTTTAGTATAACTGTGTATTGTGTTTTCTTATGATATTGTGCATATGACACTAAGTGGTACTGTAGTAGCTTCACACGTCTCCTAGTTCAGCCTGAGCTGCTTTGCTAAGCTACCATTATCTATCAGCCTAAGCTGCTAGACACCCTATACACTAATAAGGGATAACTGGGCCTGGTGCAAGGTGCAAGTACCCCTTGGTACTCACTACAAGCCAGTCCAGCCTCCTACATTGGTGGCAGCGGTGGGATAAGTGCTTTGAGACTACTTACCACTCTTGTCATTGTACTTTTCATAAGAGAAAAATATACAAAACAAGGTCAGTGTATATACACATAGCCAAAAAGTTTTGCATTTCCTCTTTTCACTCTTTTCTAAGTGCTGAAAAGTACTTCTAAACTTTCAAAAAGTTCTTAAAAGTTTAAAAAGTTTTTTTCTGTCTTTCCAAAAAAGTTCTGAAAACTTTTTTCTCTTTGTCTATCACTTTAACTCTCTCTAAAAATGTCTGGCACAGGAAAAAATGTTGAACTGTCCAAACTTGCATATGATCACCTTAGCTGGAAAGGAGCAAGGAGTCTCTGCATAGAGAGAGGTTTGAGTGTAGGGAAGAATCCTTCCTTAGAACTGTTAATTAATATGCTTAGAGTACAGGATAAGGCCATAAGTGCCCAATCTGTAGAAAAAGTAGCTAATGGTTCTCAATCTGATCCAGGGACTCCCCCAGGAAAAGGTTCAGGAAAGAAACTTCTCAGCCTGCCCATTACTAGACAGTCTAGCATAGTTGGTACAGAGGTTGAATCACATCATACTGATGATGTGCTCTCACATTATGCTGGTAGCCAAGCTGTTAGGGTGCCCTTGGTAAGGGACAGGTCTCCTTCTGTTCATTCCCATCATACCTCTGTATCTAGAAATGTCCCTCCCACCCACCCTGATGACAGATTGTTAGAAAGGGAGCTCAATAGATTGAGAGTGGAACAAACCAGACTGAAGCTCAAGAAGCAACAGCTGGATTTGGATAGACAGTCTTTAGAAATAGAGAGGGAAAGACAGAAGTTGGGTTTAGATACCCATGGTGGCAGCAGCAGTATTCCCCATAGTCATACTGCAAAAGAGCATGATTCCAGGAATCTGCACAAGATAGTTCCCCCTTATAAGGAGGGGGATGACATTAACAAGTGGTTTGCTGCACTTGAGAGGGCCTGTGCTGTACAGGATGTCCCTCAAAAGCAGTGGGCTGCTATCCTATGGCTATCATTTAGTGGAAAAGGTAGGGATAGGCTCCTTACAGTGAAAGAAAATGATGCCAATAATTTTACAGTTCTTAAGAATGCACTCCTGGATGGTTATGGCTTAACCACTGAACAGTACAGGATAAAGTTCAGAGAGACCAAAAAGGAGTCTTCACAAGACTGGGTTGATTTTATTGACCATTCAGTGAAGGCCTTGGAGGGGTGGTTACATGGCAGTAAAGTTACTGATTATGAAAGCCTGTATAACACAATCCTGAGAGAGCATATACTTAATAATTGTGTGTCTGATTTGTTGCACCAGTACCTGGTAGACTCTGATCTGACCTCTCCCCAAGAATTGGGAAAGAAGGCAGACAAATGGGTCAGAACAAGGGTGAACAGAAAAGTTCATACAGGGGGTGACAAAGATGGCAATAAGAAGAAAGATGGTGAAAAATCTCAAGATAAGCATGGGGATAAGGGTAAAACCAAAGATCCCACTTCAAATCTTAAACACTCTTCAGAGGGTGGGGATAAAACTAATTCTTCCTCTTCTTCTCAACCTGCACACATTAAAAAGCCTTGGTGCTTTGTGTGTAAAAACAGAGGCCATAGGCCAGGGGATAAGTCCTGTCCAGGTAAACCCCCTGAGCCTACCACCACTAATACATCAAGCTCTAGTGCCCCTAGCAGTAGTGGTACTAGTGGTGGGACTGCTGGCAACAGTCAAGCAAAGGGTGTAGTTGGGTTCACTTATGGGTCCATAGTGGAAACTGATGTAATCAGTCCCAAGACAGTTTCTGTCACACCTAGTGGCATTGGCCTTGCCACACTGGCTGCTTGTCCCCTTACAATGGATAAGTACAGGCAGACAGTTTCAATAAATGGTGTTGAGGCCTTGGCCTACAGGGACACAGGTGCCAGTTTCACTCTGGTGACTGAAAACCTAGTGCCTCCTGAACAACACATCATTGGACAACAGTATAAGATTATTGATGTCCATAACTCCACTAAGTTTCTTCCCTTAGCTATAATTCAGTTTAGTTGGGGTGGAGTTACTGGCCCTAAGCAGGTGGTGGTATCACCTAGCTTACCTGTAGACTGTCTCTTAGGTAATGACCTAGAGGCCTCAGGTTGGGCTGATGTAGAGTTTTATGCCCATGCAGCCATGCTGGGCATCCCTGAGGAATTGTTCCCTCTCATTTCTACTGAAATGAAAAAGCAAAGGAGAGAAGGCTTGAAAACTCAGGATCCCTCTCCATCAACAGGTAAAAAGGGTATCACAGTATCCCCTAACCACCCTACCATTCAGGATACCATTCCTGTGGTGGGAGAAACCTCCCCTGGGGTGGCACCTGTTCCAAGGGAATCATCAGCTGGCATAGCTGGACTCCCTGAGGTAGAAGTACCTCTCTGTGGGATAACTAACATTGGTGACAAAAAGAGCACCATTTTAGTTAACATGGAGCATCCCTCCAACCCTCCCAGAGAAACTTTAGTGCAGAAACCCTGTACTGCCTCACAACACTTAGGACAGCATCCCTGCCCTAGTGTGGAGCTCATAGGACAGCATCCCTGCCCTGCTCCAACTCAAGAGAAACAGCATCCCTGTTCCCTCTTCCAGCCAAATGGACAAAGTTTTTGCCCAGCTATGGCTTTACTGAGACAGCATCCCTGTCTGGCATTTCCATCATTACAAATAGGTTCAGTGGATAATTCCCACTGCTCTAAACTAAAACTTACTGATAGAAACTCTGAAAATACATCTTCACATTGTTGGTTAGCTAAAAAACTTCAAACAGGGTGGTTTACATCCCCACAGGGAAGTAACCATATAGTGGATGATAAAGGGAGTAACCAGTCTATTGCAGAGCTACTCTCTACTTATCACCACTTAGACAATAAAGTCTCAACTGGCCAAGGTTAGCCTTATTGTCCTTCGTTTGGGGGGGGGGGTTGTGTGAGAAGGTAGCCTCTTTCTAGCCTTGTTACCCCCACTTTTGGCCTGTTTGTGAGTGTATGTCAGGGTGTTTGTCACTGTTTTCACTGTCTCACTGGGATCCTGATAGCCAGGCCTCAGTGCTCATAGTGAAAACACTATGTTTTCAGTATGTTTGTTATGTGTCACTGGGATCCTGCTTGTCAGGACCCCAGTGCTCATAGGTTTGTGGCCTATATGTATGTGTCACTGGGACCCTGTCACACAGGGCCCCAGTGCTCATAGGCGTGCATGTATATGTTCCCTGTGTGGTGCCTAACTGTCTCACTGAGGCTCTGCTAACCAGAACCTCAGTGGTTATGCTCTCTCATTACTTTCAAATTGTCACTAACAGGCTAGTGACCAATTTTACCAATTTACATTGGCTTACTGGAACACCCTTATAATTCCCTAGTATATGGTACTGAGGTACCCAGGGTATTGGGGTTCCAGGAGATCCCTATGGGCTGCAGCATTTCTTTTGCCACCCATAGGGAGCTCTGACAATTCTTACACAGGCCTGCCACTGCAGCCTGAGTGAAATAACGTCCACGTTATTTCACAGCCATTTTACACTGCACTTAAGTAACTTATAAGTCACCTATATGTCTAACCTTTACCTGGTAAAGGTTAGGTGCAAAGTTACTTAGTGTGTGGGCACCCTGGCACTAGCCAAGGTGCCCCCACATTGTTCAGAGCCAATTCACTGAACTTTGTGAGTGCGGGGACACCATTACACGCGTGCACTACATATAGGTCACTACCTATATGTAGCTTCACCATGGTAACTCCGAATATGGCCATGTAACATGTCTATGATCATGGAATTGCCCCCTCTATGCCATCCTGGCATTATTGGTACAATTCCATGATCCCAGTGGTCTGTAGCACAGACCCTGGTACTGCCATACTGCCCTTCCTGGGGTTTCTCTGCAGCTGCTGCCAACCCCTCAGACAGGCAGCTGCCCTCCTGGGGTCCAGCCAGGCCTGGCCCAGGATGGCAGAACAAAGAACTTCCTCTGAGAGAGGGTGTGACACCCTCTCCCTTTGGAAAATGGTGTGAAGGCAGGGGAGGAGTAGCCTCCCCCAGCCTCTGGAAATGCTTTGTTGGGCACAGATGTGCCCAATTCTGCATAAGCCAGTCTACACCGGTTCAGGGACCCCTTAGCCCCTGCTCTGGCGCGAAACTGGACAAAGGAAAGGGGAGTGACCACTCCCCTGACCTGCACCTCCCCTGGGAATTGTCCAGAGCTCCTCCAGTGTGCTCCAGACCTCTGCCATCTTGGAAACAGAGGTGCTGCTGGCACACTGGACTGCTCTGAGTGGCCAGTGCCACCAGGTGACGTCAGAGACTCCTTGTGATAGGCTCCTTCAGGTGTTAGTAGCCTTTCCTCTCTCCTAGGTAGCCAAACCCTCTTTTCTGGCTATTTAGGGTCTCTGTCTCTGGGGAAACTTTAGATAACGAATGCATGAGCTCAGCCGAGTTCCTCTGCATCTCCCTCTTCACCTTCTGATAAGGAATCGACCGCTGACCGCGCTGGAAGCCTGCAAACCTGCAACATAGTAGCAAAGACGACTACTGCAACTCTGTAACGCTGATCCTGCCGCCTTCTCGACTGTTTTCCTGCTTGTGCATGCTGTGGGGGTAGTCTGCCTCCTCTCTGCACCAGAAGCTCTGAAGAAATCTCCCGTGGGTCGACGGAATCTTCCCCCTGCAACCGCAGGCACCAAAAAGCTGCATCTCCGGTCCCTTGGGTCTCCTCTCAGCACGACGAGCGAGGTCCCTCGAATCCAGCGACACCGTCCAAGTGACCCCCACAGTCCAGTGACTCTTCAGCCCGAGTTTGGTGGAGGTAAGTCCTTGCCTCACCTCGCTGGGCTGCATTGCTGGGAACCGCGACTTTGCAAGCTTCTCCGGCCCCTGTGCACTTCCGGCGGAAATCCTGTGTGCACAGCCAAGCCTGGGTCCACGGCACTCTAACCTGCATTGCACGACTTTCTAAGTTGGTCTCCGGCGACGTGGGACTCCTTTGTGCAACTACGGCGAGCACCGTTTCACGCATCCTCGTAGTGCCTGTTTCTGGCACTTCTCCGGGTGCTACCTGCTTCAGTGAGGGCTCCTTGTCTTGCTCGACGTCCCCTCTCTCTGCAGGTCCAATTTGCGACCTCCTGGTCCCTCCTGGGCCCCAGCAGCGTCCAAAACGCCAAACGCACGATTTGCGTGTAGCAAGGCTTGTTGGCGTCCATCCGGCGGGAAAACACTTCTGCACGACTCTCCAAGGCGTGGGGGATCCATCCTCCAAAGGGGAAGTCTCTAGCCCTTGTCGTTCCTGCAGTATTCACAGTTCTTCAGCCTAGTAAGAGCTTCTTTGCACCAACCGCTGGCGTTTCTTGGGCATCTGCCCATCTCCGAGCTGCTTGTGACTTTTGGACTTGGTCCCCTTGTTCCACAGGTACCCTCAGACAGGAATCCATCGTTGTTGCATTGCTGATTTGTGTTTTCCTTGCATTCTCCCTCTAACACGACTATTTTGTCCTTAGGGGAACTTTAGTGCACTTTGCACTCACTTTTCAGGGTCTTGGGGAAGGTTATTTTTCTAACTCTCACTATTTTCTAATAGTCCCAGCGACCCTCTACAAGGTCACATAGGTTTGGGGTCCATTCGTGGTTCGCATTCCACTTCTGGAGTATATGGTTTGTGTTGCCCCTATCCCTGTTTCCCCATTGCATCCTATTGTAACTATACATTGTTTGCACTGTTTTCTAAGACTATACTGCATATTTTTGCTATTGTGTATATATATCTTGTGTATATTTCCTATCCTCTCACTGAGGGTACACTCTAAGATACTTTGGCATATTGTCATAAAAATAAAGTACCTTTATTTTTAGTATAACTGTGTATTGTGTTTTCTTATGATATTGTGCATATGACACTAAGTGGTACTGTAGTAGCTTCACACGTCTTCTAGTTCAGCCTGAGCTGCTTTGCTAAGCTACCATTATCTATCAGCCTAAGCTGCTAGACACCCTATACACTAATAAGGGATAACTGGGCCTGGTGCAAGGTGCAAGTACCCCTTGGTACTCACTACAAGCCAGTCCAGCCTCCTACAATCAGTGGTAGCATTACTGTCGGTGTAAGACAGTTCTGAAGTATGTAAACATTTCTGCTATGAAAAAATACATGTTGGACTTAAATACATTCCACTATTCCGTTAGAGACGAATCTGATTGCTATGCAGTTCCATGCCACAAAGGGGGTTATTACAACTTTGGAGGAGGTGTTAAACCGTCCCAAATGTGACGGATATACCACCAGCCGTATTACGAGTTCCATAGGATATAATGGACTCTTAATACGGCTGGTGGTATATCTGTCACTTTACCGTCACTTTTGGGACGGATTAACACCTCCTCCAAAGTTGTAATAACCCCCAAAATGTCTTCTCGCGCTATACACGAGGATTAACAACATTGAGCGTCTCCCTCATGTTTGAGACTAAAGGTTTGGATTACTGACATCTTTAATTGGGCGTCACCAAGTGAAATCTGCTCAAAGTGTGAAGTAACAGCCACACTTCGCAGCATTTGGGGTGATAGTCTCAGCCTTTAGGGTATCAGTTTCTGTGCGCTGCAGTAATGCCATGGAATTTGAGCTTTGCAGTGTAGTATAACTAACTTAGTTTACCATTACTAGTATACTCGGCCCAAAGCATTTGTTAGTGGGACACATTTATCTTCATTGACTTGCCATATATACATTATATTGGCGGTGATAGAGCAAAGACACTTTTTTTTTTTTTTAATGGTTTTACACTATTCAGTGAATGTTCACAAATCTGTCTAGAAGAAAAATACATGCATTTTAGGTTCTTTATCACAAGTTTTGCGCAGGACCATCAAGCAGGGGCAGAGAAAAAGTGGGAGGCCCAAAAGTGACATTTCCCATTTTAATTCCCCTATCGTTTTTTTGTTCCTCGACGCAGAATAAAATGCTGAATTAAATTAGACCAAATTGGTATGAAGGTGGAGCTTTACGTAAAGATATGCCTTTTATTTGGTGCAAATACATCCACTAGTTTTTGTTAGCTTTTAAAAAGATGCTTGGGTTGGTGTAGGAGGCTGGCCTGGCTAATAGTGGGTACCTTGTGGTACTTACACCCTGTGCCAGGTCCAGTTATCCCTTATTAGTAGAATAGAGGTGTTTCTAGCAGCTTAGGCTGATAGAAGGTAGCTATGGCAAAGCAGCTTAGGCTGAACTAGGAGACATGCAAAGCTCCTACCATACCACTTATATCATATAGCACAATATCATAAGAAAACACAATACTCAGAGTTACTAAAAATAAAGGTACTTTAATTTTTATGACAATATGCCAGAAGTATCTCAGTGAGTACCCTCAGTTAGAAGGTAAGTACTATACACAAGTCCTATGTACACAAACCCAAAACAGGGAAGTAATACTAAGAAAAGTAATGCAGACAGTGTAGAATTACAATAGGATGCAATAGGTGAACATAGGTCTAGGGGCAACACAAACCATATACTCCAAAAGTGGAATGCGAATCACTAATGGACCCCAGACCTATGGGAGCTTGTAGAGGGTCGTTGGGACTGTAAGAAAACAGTCAGGGTGTCCAAGACACCCCACTCTAAGACCCTGAAAAGTAGGAGTAAAGTACCCCTACTACCCCAAAAGGACACAATAGTCGTGATAGGGTGATTCTGCAAGAACCACAAACACCAGCAAAGCACTGAAGACGGATTCCTGGACTTGAGGACCTTCAAGGCAAGGGGACCAAGTCCAAGAGTTGTGATAGTGTCCAGGGGGTGCAGGAGCCCAGAAAACCCCAGATGAAGGTGCAAGAGGGCTGCCTCCGGATGGAAGAAGCTTAGGATTCTGCAACAACGAAGAGAGCTAGGAACTTCTCCTTTGGATGGAAGATGTCCCACGGCGTGCTGGAGGTTGCAGAGGTGTTTCCACGCAGAAATACCTTAAACAAGCCTTGCTAGCTGCAAGGGTCGCAGTAGAGGTTTTTGGGTGCTTCTGGGGACCAGGAAGGACCAGGATGTCGCCCCTTGGAGGAGGAGACAGAGGGGGCATTCAGCAACTCAGAGAGCCCCACAGAAGCAGGCAGCACCCGTAGAAGTACCGGAGCAGGCACTTAGAAGATTTGTGAACCGAAGCTGGCTCAGAGTCACGAAGGAGGGTCCCACGACGTCGGAGTCCAACTCAGAGGGTTGAACACTGCTGGACGGAGTGCTGGGGACCCAGGCTAGGCTGTGCACAAAGGAATCCTTGGAGAAGTGCACAGAAGCCGGAGCAGCTGCAAATCACGCAGTACACAGGTTTGCAGTCTAGCGTGGGGAGGCAAGGACTAACCTCCACCAAACTTGGACTGAAGGATCACTGGACTGTGGGAGTCACTTGGATATAGCACCTGTGTTCCAGGGACCACGCTCGTCCGGATGAGAGGGGACCCAGAGGACCGGTGATGCAGTCTTTTGGTGCCTGCGTTAGCAGGGGGAAGATTCCGTCGACCCACAGGAGATTTCTTCTTGGCTTCCAGTGCAGGGTGAAGGCAGAAAGCCCCCAGAGCATGCACCACCAGGAAACAGTCGAGAAAGCCAGCAGGATGAGGCGCTACAATGTTGCTGGTAATCATCTTGCTACTTTGTTGCGGTTTTGCAGGCGTCCTGGAGCAGTCAGCGGTCGATCCTTGGCAGAAGTCGAAGAAGGAAGTGCAGAGGAACTCTGGTCAGCTCTTGCATTCGTTATCTGAAGAATTCACAAGAGGAGAGACCCTAAATAGCCAGAAAAGGAGGTTTGGCTACCAAGAAAGGAGGATTGGCTACCAAGAAAGGTAAGAGCCTATCAGAGGGGGTCTCTGACGTCACCTGCTGGCACTGGCCACTCAGAGCAGTCCAGTGTGCCCCCAACACCTCTGAATCCAAGATGGCAGAGGTCTGGGACACACTGGAGGAGCACTGGGCACCTCCCCTGGGAGGTACTGGTCAGGGGAGTGGTCACTCCCCTTTCCTTTGTCCAGTTTCGCGCCAGAGCAGGGCTGGGGGGATCCCTGAACCGGTGTAGACTGGCTTATGCAGAGATGGGCACCATCTGTGCCCATCAAAGCATTTCCAGAGGCTGGGGGAGGCTACTCCTCCCCAGCCCTTCACACCTATTTCCAAAGGGAGAGGGTGTAACACCCTCTCTCAGAAGAAATCCTTTGTTCTGCCTTCCTGGGCTGGGGCTGCCCAGACCCCGGGAGGGCAGAATCCTGTATGAGAGGTTGGCAGCAGCTGCAGTGGAAACCCCAGAAAGGCAGTTTGGCAGCACCCGGGTTCTGTGCTAGAGACCCGGGGGATCATGGAATTGTTCCCCCAATACCAGAATGGTATTGGGGTGACAATTCCATGATCTTAGACATGTTACATGGCCATGTTTGAAGTTACCATTGTGACGCTATACATAGGTAGTGACCTATGTATAGTGCACGCGTCTAATGGTGTCCCCGCACTCACAAAGCCCGCAAATTTGCCCTGAACGATGTGGGGGCACCTTGGCTAGTGCCAGGGTGCCCACACACTAAGTAACTTGGCACCCAATCTTCACTAAGTGAGGGTTAGACATATAGGTGACTTATAAGTTACTTATGTGCAGTGATAAATGGCTGTGAAATAACGTGGACGTTATTTCACTCAGGCTGCAGTGGCAGGCCTGTGTAAGAGTTGTCTGAGCTCCCTATGGGTGGCAAAAGAAATGCTGCAACCCATAGGGATCTCCTGGAACCCCAATACCCTGGGTACCTAAGTACCATATACAAGGGGATTATATGGGTGTACCAGTCTGCCAATGAGAATTGGTAAATTTAGTCACTAGCCTGCAGTGACAAATTTAGAAAGCAGAGCGAGCATAAACACTGAGGTTCTGGTTAGCAGAGCCTCAGTGATACAGTTAGGCATCACACAGGGAACACATACAGGGCACATACTATGAGCACTGGGGTCCTGCCTGGCAGGATCCCAGTGACACAAGGGCTAAAACAAACATACATACAGTGAAAATGGGGGTAACATGCCAGGCAAGATGGTACTTTCCTACAGTTGGGCATGAAGAAATTATATTTTAGAGATACCTGGGCTGTTGATGGATCCTGCACAACATTTTTGTTGTGGGTACCGTTACTTGCACAGTAAACTGAGCGCTGTTTAGGGAAGATTTGTAAAGCAAAAAGGCATAAGGGCACAGGGTCCACCTACTCTGCTCCTAGGCCAATGTGAGGGAGTTTCAAAGGAACCCACTCCCCCCATCATCATAGAGTTAAACACAAAAAAGATTTCTAATCAATCATTCTAAGTGCAGTTTCCACACCTTGTGACAAGGCGTCAGAATGGATCCAGAAACTTTAAAGCAGTACTCCTGCGTGCTGGTGGGTAGCGTGGTGTGGCTTTGTGCCAACCTTAATCCACTGCGGAAAAGACGAGCAGACCTGCATGCAAGCAACACCCATGCACCCTAACATCACTTCCCTTCTAAGAGGGCTTTCAGATGAATCCCATGGATGAGATGCCTGCATTAATGACGAGCAGACCTGCATGTAAGCAACACCCATGCACCCTAACATCACTTCCCTTCTAAGAGGGCTTTCAGATGAATCCCATGGATGAGATGCCTGCATTAATGACGAGCAGACCTGCATGTAAGCAACACCCATGCACCCTAACATCAGTTCCCTTCTTAGTGCGCCTTCAGATGAATCCCAAGGACAAGATGACGGATGAGATGCCTGCATTAATGACGAGCAGACCTGCATATAAGCAACACCCATGCACCCTAACATCAGTTCCCTTCTTAGAGGGTTTTCAGATGAATCCCAAGGACAAGATGACGGATGAGATGCCTGCATTATTGACGAGCAGACCTGCATATAAGCAACGCCCATGCATCCTAACATCAGTTCCCTTCTTAGTGCGATTTCAGATGAATCCCAAGGACAAGATGACGGATGAGATGCCTGCATTAATGACTAGCAGACCTGCATATAAGCAACGCCCATGCATCCTAACATCAGTTCCCTTCTTAGTGCGCTTTCAAATTAATCCCAAGGACAAGATGACGGATGAGATGCCTGCATTAATGACGAGCAGACCTGCATGTAAGCGACACCCCTGCATCCTAACATCAGCTCCCTTCTTAGAGGGTTTTCAGATGAATCCAAGAACGACGGATCAGATGCCTGCATTAATGACGAGCAGACCTGCATGTAAGCGACGCCCCTGCATCCTAACATCAGTTCCCTTCTTAGTGCGATTTCAGATTAATCCCAAGGACAAGATGACGGATGAGATGCCTGCATTAATGACTAGCAGACCTGCATATAAGCAACACCCCTGCATCCTAACATCAGTTCCCTTCTTAGTGCGCCTTCAGATGAATTCCAAAGACAAGATGACGGATGAGATGCCTGCATTAATGACGAGCAGACCTGCATGTAAGCGACGCCCCTGCATCCTAACATCAGTTCCCTTTTTAGTGCGACTTCCGATGAATCTCAAGGACAAGATGATGGATCAGATGCCTGCATTAATGACGAGCAGACCTGCATGTAAGCGACACCCCTGCATCCTAACATCAGTTCCCTTCTTAGTGCGATTTCCGATGAATCTCAAGGACAAGATGATTGATCAGATGCCTGAGTTAATCTCAGCTACTGGCTATCATTCAGCGCTGCATCCCAGTCTATCACTGTTTACCCACCATGCCACCTCAGCTTGGACCCAGCCGTATGCAAACCAATCTTGACTTGCTCCAGTAGGAACACTCCTGCCCAAACTGCAAGGCCAGGTCCTCCCTGAACTGGAAGACCGGTTTCGCCCTGACTAGGACTAGCTTGGTTCCAGTGGCACAACGAGCACGTGACCCACTTCAGGGCATACACATTGCACTTAGGGCGTCAACTGCAAGAACAACAAGATGACCGGATGGAATGCTTGCATTAATCTCAGGTACTGGCGATCACTCTGGCCGCATCTCAATACTGCCTGGACGCCAGACCAGGTCCTTCCCGAACCAGGACACAAGCAACTCAAGACAGACACTGGAACCAAGATATACATGACTGATTAGTCCTAATAAGGGTAAAACTGGTCTTTGATTGCTTGTCTTCTGGTTCAGGAATGTCTGGCCAGCAGCTAGAGCTTGACTTTTCTTATTAAAGAAGAGAAAAAACTGATTTGCACATGAATGGTTCCAAACTGAGATGGCATGGTGTGCAAAATAATGATAGACCGGGATGCGACCTGAGTAGTTATCAGTGGCTGAGATTAGTTGAAATATTCCATCCATCAATTTTTTGTATACTGTAGATGAATCTGTAGGCCATACAGGACTGTGAGGTGAAGTTGCATGTTGCCATTCATCTGAAGACGTTGTGCCGCAAACAGCTAAAGTCGAAAGCAAGGTCCCATTCCCACTCCCTAAACCGTAGTTGTGGCACGTGATAGTTGGGGTTGAAGTCTTCGGGTAAGTCCAAAAAGAACCATAAGAAATCAAATTGGGAATCTGTCCCTTCCTGCCGCTCCAGTGAAGGTGCGAGGACATCAGTGTTCATCCTAGCCTCATTCCCACTCTCTGTTGAAGCAGATTCCGAGGCTTGTTTCGATGCATCCTGAATTTCCAGGCCTGTCGGTAACGTTGTAGTGAGTAGATGCCCTCAGGGAATCCATGCAGCTCATGTGCTAGACTTTGCTGGCTCCTTCTGGTGTGCCTTTGTGCCCCAAGGATTGACTAGGGCCTCCAGTTGAACTTCCACTGGCAGGCCTGCCTTGGATGCTCTCTCTGCCCCTCAAAACCACCTCTGGTTCTGCACCGGCTCTGGTGCGGACTTCAGTCCTCCCACTTCCACCGTTGAATCAGTGCAGGTACCAACATGGCCGATGCCAGAGGAGGATTTGCAGCTCATTTTACTTTTCAACTCCCAGCAGAATCCACCATGCCAGAGGCCTCACCCAGTGCCTACTAGAGCGCAGCCAGCAGGCAATCCCTCTGGCTCTGCAACTCTGCACTTACCACTTGATAGGTTTGCCCACACTTCACACAATCTATCGTGCACTGACTCGGACAACAATTTTGATGAGAGGGAGGATTTTCTCCCCAGTGCGACAAAGACAATAAAGCAAGTAAACAAGGCCACCAGTTAATAAAATAGGCAGGTCACCCTCTGCCATAACCCAGCGCCAGGCGACCCTGCTTTTCTTCTACGTCATCCTATGCCAGAGAGTTTTGTGGTTCAGAGGTCCACCAACAAAGTAAGTTCTTTACCACTCCACCTGATCGCGAGTCTTAAAGAATACAAACCTTTGGCAAGCACATCTTTTCTTCCACCAGCTTCCTCTGCGTTCAGTGGACACCGGCTGCATTCTAGGCAGCTACTCCCATGCCCTACTGGACACCATGGCTCAAGTGTTGCCTGCAGTTCCAGAAGACCCGAGGGTGTCTCTAACTCAGTCTGTCCAGGACGGCCACAGTGCAGCCAGGTTTGTAATCAGGTCTAGTTTAGACAATGCCGACTGCTCATACTAATGTGGAATTTCACCTACATGCCTGGATATGGCCTACGGGTGTCGCGGGGGATATACAGGCATCTTGATGAGATGCCAATCGAGGTCTCTTGCCTTTTTGGTGTAAAGCTATGCTGTGGCCCTAGAAAGAAATAAGAAAACAAGGGCCACAGCATAGTCCTGCTGGGTTTTCTGGTCTGAGCTAGTACACATCCTCACCACCTTGGGAGATACTACTATTGTATCTCTTCACAAGATGAGAAATCTGTGGTTAGAAGTATCCTTCGGAAGAACAAGTTACTTGCCTTCCGTAATGATCTTTCTGGTGGATACTCTGTGTACTCACATATTCTTCACAGACCCTCCACCTCCCTGTTCTGTGAACTTGACTCTTTCCATCTTACAAATTCCCAATTTAGAGATCTGCACACTGGTCATGCCAATCCACTGATAGGCTTAGCATTGGAGGGCACAGACAGCCTAACAAAGCAACTGACGTGAGTGCACGGGTGGCGCTCATATGTGGCTTTGTTCGTATTTTCCGGAGCGGATCAACATCAACACAGAGCCGCACAATGCCACCTACTGGATTGCAGTGGTTTCTGGATCCAATCTGATTCCTGGGGAATATTTAAAAGGTGAGGAATTTGCAGTGAGAGAGCGTATCCACTAGAAAGATCATTACTGAAGGTAAGGAGTCTGTTCTTTACTGTGGAATTAGTAGATCCCACGTGAATCCTCTCTGGATCTTGAAAACACTTCTGGAGCCTCGGGATTTGGAATCCAGCATGAGCTCTACAAATTCATAAAACCTGGGAAAAATATTGAGTGCATTACTGCTGTGCTTAGCCAATGTCCACATGTTCGGGGAGTACAATGGAGAGAGAGGAGGAAGAAACTAAGAACTGACTCCCTCCATTACATAAATTCATGCAAAAAAGTACTCCTTGCTCAAAGTATAAGTACTCTATAGACTGTAGAAAAAAGTCAAAGTACTTAATTTTTCAGGGCAGAAGGCCTTTATCCAACCAATGGGTGACATGCCAGTGGTGTAACAAAGGCCCCCGGAGCCCCTCCAGAGCTGGGGGGCCCTGACCTCCAGGGGGTCCCTCAGCACAGTACCCTGGCCTGAGAGCTCCTGCATGGGTACGGAGGAGGGCCCCCTCCATGTACTGTGCAGAGGGCCCCCCTCACGTTTCGTTACACCTCTGTGGCATGCTTAATCATTTAACCCCTCCTGGCACCAGTCTCAATGATTCAGGTGCAAGCTACTGCCATGGGGTCCAGGAGCTTGTGGGGTGATTTACGACTTAGTAACAGGACCAGCCTGACAGACACTGTTCATTTTCAGATCAGGCAGCCAGGACCATGCGTGATTTGTGCAGACTCCTGGCCGCCTGAGCCGAACTTTGCTGGGCTGAAGAGGTCACAGCTCCTATGGGCGTGACCTCCTCATCTCAGCAAAGGTGCCTCGAGGCCCTTCCCATTGGTGATGAGGGAAAGCGTCACCCATTGACTTCGACCTGGGCGCTTCAGGTTTAAGCTCTGAAGCACCCAGGGCGAGTGTCAATTAGTGACATATCATCACAGAGTGGGGTGGGGTCAGAAGTCTCACTGACCCCATCCCACTCTGTGATGAAGTTGGGACTGCTGCCTTCCCAGTGAGGGAAGGCAGCAGTCCCAATCCTCCTGGGACCTCCGAGCTGAAGGTAAGTGTGTGTGTTTTTAAAATGAATGTTTGGAGCATGCGTGTATGTTTGAATGTTGATGAGTGTTGTGAATGGATGTGCATGCGTGTGTCAATGAATGAGTGTGAGTGTGCTTCCCGCCTGCCCCCTCTCTCCTCCCTCCTTAAAAAATTACCGGCCGCCACTGAACAGGAGAAGAGCTTTTTGATGAGTTCTTTGGAATAAGGGGTAAAGGGTGTTCCACGAATGTAGGAGTAAAAGGCTTGGGTAATTAACTCACCCCACGGACAATCATCAACATGTTTCTGCAAAAGATGCACCCTCAATAGAGGTGTAGCGGCTTTCTTCGGGACACCGTGTTTTATTTGCAATCAGTATATACACAACGAGAAGTTTAAACTATTTGCCACAATTAAAAATAAAAAAATGAGAGTCCAATCTTTTTATATGCTGAGACTCCACAGTCGTAAAAATACTACTAGTAAAATAACTTTGTGAATAGCAAACAATCTTTAACTTAGACAAAAGTGTAAGTTTACCTTAGAGAATCAGGACCCATGTGTCAAAATAAAAACTAAACCAAATCTCGACATGGCCACTAGATGATATCCCAGCCTAACCATTTCAATGCACCTGAACATAATGACTAGTCCATCTTAACCATTAGCCTGCATCTAAACTGAATCACTAGACAACATGACCATGAACCGCTGATGACTTCTCAACATAACTACTAGAGCACGTCTCACCTCCCCTGTATGCAGTTTACTGCTTTCTGGATGGTAATTTCCATGAGCATAAATCTTCAGCAGGCAATATTGAGAGGCGCCTGTACTGCTGATTTAAGGATATCCTCAGAAAAATGACTTGTATCAGTAAGCCATTCCGATTGGAGTCCTCTCACACAAAGACTTGTTTTATATCTGAAAGCTACACGTGCACCATTGTAGAGCTTTGTGTCCCATGTCAAAGACACCAGGCACACTCAACATGAACTAGAAGATTGATGATGTATTGATACCAGTGGTGTAAAAAAGGCCCCAACGGAGAAGGGGAGACCCGAGCTCCAGGGGCCCCCTCAGCACAGCACCCTGGCCTTGAGAACTCCTGAGTGAGTCCAGAGGTGGGGAACCCTCCATGTTCTTTACAGGGGGGCTTCAAATGTTGTTGTGTCATTGATTGATAGAAATGACACACCAAAGGCACCGTTTACCCGCACTTGGTCCTGAAGTCATCTATCACTTGAAGTGTTGAGATCAATGTGTTCTCTTCCACAGGCAAAACTCCTCGCTCAGCAGCTGAATGCAACATACCTGAGACGCCAGGACTTCCTGGAGAGCGACACGTCCCCATTGGCTGCGGAAGCTGCGGATTATATCGATGACGGGCAGGTACGGATTGACGTTTACCTCCCTCCTGCTCATCAGGTGTTGGACTTGTTAAACAAAGCATACAAAGTTATACACGTGAAAAACATCATAGACAGATCTTTAAATCCCTACAAACCGCAGTCTTTCAGTCCTTTCGTCTCATGAACCATATAACGAGCAGGTGACCGGCCAGAGGAGAGTGTGAGGAGAGAACAGAGTGGGTGAGTGATAGACCAGAGGGGAGTGTGTGGAGTGAAGAACAGAGTGGGTGAGTGATATACCAGAGGGGAGAGTGAGGAGAGAACAGAGTGGGTGACTGATAGTCCAGAGGGACGTGTGAGTAGAGAACAGAGTGGGTAAGTGATAGAGCAGAGGGGAGAGTGAGGAGAGGAGAACAGTGTGAGTGAGTGATAGACCAGAGGGGAGTGTGAGGAGAGAACAGAGTGGGTGAGTGATAGACCAGAGGGGAGTGTGAGGAGTGGCGAACAAAGTATGTGAGTGATAGACCAGAGGGGAGTGTGAGGAGAGAACAGAGTGGGTAAGTGATAGAGCAGAGGGGAGAAAGAGGAGAGGAGAACAGAGTGGGTGAGTGATAGACCAGAGGGGAGTGTGAGGAGAGGAGAAAGGAGTGGGTGAGTGATAGTCCAGAGGGGAGAATGAGGAGGGGAACAGAGTGGGTGAGTGATAGATCAGAGGGGAGAGTGAGGAGAGAACAGAGTGGGTGAGTGATAGACCAGAGGGGAGAATGAGGAGGAGAACAGAGTGGGTGAGTGATAAACAAGAGGGGAAAGTGAGGAGAGAACAGAGTGGGTGAGTGATAGACCAGTGGGGAGTGTGAGGAGAGGGGAACAGAGTTGGTGAGTGATCCACCAGAGGGGAGAGTGAGGAGAGAACAGAGTGGGTGAGTGATAGACCAGAGGGGAGTGTGAGGAGAGAACAGACTGGGTGAGTGTGAGGAGAGGAGAACAGAGTGGGTAAGTGATAGAGCAGAGGGGATTGTGAGGAGAGAACAGAGTGGGTGAGTGATAGACCAGAGGGGAGTGTGAGGAGAGAACAGAGTGGGTGAGTGTGAGGAGAGGAGAACAGAGTGGGTAAGTGATAGACCAGAGGGGAGTGTGAGGAGAGGAGAACTGAGTGGGTGAGTGATAGACCAGAGGGGACTGTGAGGAGAGAACAGAGTTGGTAAGTGATAGACCAGAGGGGAGTGTGAGGAGAGAACAGAGTGGGTGAGTGATAGACCAGAGGGGAGTGTGAGGAGAGAACAGACTGGGTGAGTGTGAGGAGAGGAGAACAGAGTGGGTAAGTGATAGAGCAGAGGGGACTGTGACGAGAGAACAGAGTGGGTGAGTGATAGACCAGTGGGGAGTGTGAGGAGAGGAGAACAGAGTTGGTGAGTGATCCACCAGAGGGGAGAGTTAGGAGAGAACAGAGTGGGTGAATGATAGTCCAGAGGGATGTGTGAGGAGAGAACAGAGTGGGTAAGTGATAGAGCAGAGGGGAGAAAGAGGAGAGGAGAACAGAGTGGGTAAGTGATAGACCAGAGGGGAGTGTGAGGAGAGAACAGAGTGGGTGAGTGTGAGGAGAGGAGAACAGAGTGGGTAAGTGATAGACCTGAGGGGAGTGTGAGGAGAGGAGAACAGAGTGGGTGAGTGATAGACCAGAAAGGCGTGTGAGGAGAGGAGAACAGAGTGGGTAAGTGATAGACCAGAGGGGAGTGTGAGGAGAGAACGGAGTGGGTGAGTGATAGACCAGAGGGGAGTGTGAGGAGTGGAGAACAGAGTGGGTGAGTGATAGACCAGAGGGGAGTGTGAGGAGAGAACAGAGTGGGTGAGTGATAGACCAGAGGGGAGTGTGAGGAGAGGAGAACAGAGTGGGTGAGTGATAGACCAGACGGGAGTGTGAGGAGAGAACAGAGTGGGTAAGTGATAGACCAAAGGGGAGTGTGAGGAGAGAACAGAGTGGGTGAGTGATAGACCAGAGGGGAGTGTGAGGAGAGAACAGAGTAAGTGAGAGACCAGAGGGGAGTGTGAGGAGGGGAGAACAGAGTGGGTGAGTGATAGACCAGAGGGGAGTGTGAGGATAGAACAGAGTGGGTGAGTGATAGACCAGAGGTAAGTGTGAGGAGAGGAGAACAGAGTGGGTGGGTGATAGACCAGAGGGGAGTGTGAGGAGAGAACAGAGTGGGTAAGTGATAGACCTGAGGGGAGTGTGAGGAGAGGAGAACAGAGTGGGTGAGTGATAGACCAGAGGGGAGTGTGAGGATAGAACAGAGTGGGTGAGTGATAGACCAGAGGTAAGTGTGAGGAGAGGAGAACAGAGTGGGTGGGTGATAGACCAGAGGGGAGTGTGAGGAGAGAACAGAGTGGGTAAGTGATAGACCTGAGGGGAGTGTGAGGAGGGGAGAACAGAGTGGGTGAGTGATAGACCACAGGGGAGTGTGAGGAGAGGAGAACAGAGTGGGTGAGTGATAGACCAGAGGGGAGTGTGAGGAGAGAACAGAGTAAGTGAGAGACCAGAGGGGAGTGTGAGGAGGGGAGAACAGAGTGGGTGAGTGATAGACCAGAGGGGAGTGTGAGGATAGAACAGAGTGGGTGAGTGATAGACCAGAGGTAAGTGTGAGGAGAGGAGAACAGAGTGGGTGAGTGATAGACCGGAGGGGAGAGTGAGGAGAAAACAGAGTGGGTAAGTGATAGACCAGAGGGGAGTGTGAGGGGAGGAGAACAGCCTCGGTAAGTGATAGACCAGAGGGTGTGTGAGGAGAGAGCAGAGTGGGTAAGTTACCCAATACTGTGCCAAAAGGACCTGGGTTATCTGTGAAAGGGGTACACTTGGCACAGTATTGGGTGCAATGATTGCAATGATCTGTGAAAGGGGTACACTTGGCACAGGATTGGGTGCAAGGATCGGGGTGATCTGTGAAAGGGGTACAAAGCTCAGTATTTGGTGCAAGTATTGCTCAATCTGTGAAAGGGGTACACTTGGCACAGGATTGGGTGCAAGGATCGGGGTGATCTGTGAAAGGGGTACACAGCATAGTAGTGTGTGGATGGTTAGGGCTTATCTGTGAAAGGGGTGTGCTTAGCACAGTATTGGGTGTATGGCTTGGGGTGATATGTGAAAGGGGTACACTTGGCACAGTATTGGGTGCAAGGATCGGGGTGTTCTGTGAAAGGGGTACACATAGCACATTATTGTGTGCAAGGATCAAGGTGATCTGTGAAAGGGGTACACAGCACAGTATGGGGTGCAAGGATCGGGATGATCTGTGAAAGGGGTACACTTGGTACAGTATTGAGTGCAAGGATTGCGGTGATCTGTGAAAGGGGGATACTTAGCACAGTATTGGGTGTATGGATTGTGGTGATCTGTGAAAGGGGTACACTTGGCACAGTATTGGGTGCAGGAATCGGGGTGATCTGCAAAAGGGGTATACTTTGCACAGTATTGGTTTGCAAGGTTTGGGGTGATCTGTGAGAGGGGTACACGTAGCACAGTATTGAGTGCAAGGATCAGGGTGATCTGTGAAAGGGGTACGCTTGGCACAGTATTGGGTGCAAGAATCGGGATGATCTGTGCAAGGGGTACACTTGGTACAGTATTGAGTGCAAGGATCGCGGTGATCTGTGAAAGGGGGATACTTAGCACAGTATTGGGTGTATGGATTGTGGTGATCTGTGAAAGGGGTACACTTTGCACAGTATTGGGTGCAGGAATCGGGGTGATCTGCAAAAGGGTTATGTTTTGCACAGTATTGGTTTGCAAGGTTTGGGGTGATCTGTGAGAGGGGTACACGTAGCACAGTATTGAGTACAAGGATCAGGGTGATCTGTGAAAGGGGTACGCTTGGCACAGTATTGGGTGCAAGAATCAGGATGATCTGTGCAAGGGGTACACTTGGTACAGTATTGAGTGCAAGGATCGCGGTCATCTGTGAAAGGGGGATACTTAGCACAGTATTGGGTGTATGGATTGGGGTGATCTGTGAAAGGGGTACACTTGGCACAGTATTGGGTGCAGGAATCGGAGTGATCTGCAAAAGGGGCATACTTTGCACAGTATTGGTTTGCAAGGTTTGGGGTGATCTGTGAAAGGGGTACACGTAGCACAGTATTGAGTGCAAGGATTAGGGTGATCTGTGAAAGGGGTACGCTTGGCACTGTATTGAGTGCAAGGATCGCGATGATCTGTGAAAGGGGGATACTTAGCACAGTATTGGGTGTATGGATTGGGGTGATCTGTGAAAGGGGTACACT
This sequence comes from Pleurodeles waltl, assembly GCF_031143425.1. Taxonomy (NCBI): domain Eukaryota; kingdom Metazoa; phylum Chordata; class Amphibia; order Caudata; family Salamandridae; genus Pleurodeles; species Pleurodeles waltl. The sequence continues at coordinate 31,241,955 of NC_090445.1, read as the reverse complement.
TGGCACAGTATTGGGTGCAGGAATCGGGGTGATCTGCAAAAGGGGTACACTTGGCACAGTATTGGGTGCAGGAATCGGGGTGATCTGCAAAAGGGGTATACTTTGCACAGTATTGGTTTGCAAGGTTAAGGGTGATCTGTGAAAGGGGTACACAGCACAGTATAGGGTGCAAGGATCTGGATGATCTGTGAAAGGGGTACGCTTGGCACAGTATTAGGTGCAAGAATCGGGATGATCTGTGCTAAGGGGTACAATTGGTACAGTATTGGGTGCAAGGATCTGGGTGATCTCTGAAAGGGGTACATAGCAAAGTATTGGGTGTATGGATTGGGGTGATCTGTGAAAGGGGTACACTTGGCACAGTATTGGGTGCAAGAATCGGGGTGATCTGCAAAAGGGGTATACCTGGCACAGTATTGGGTTGCAAGGTTCGGGGTGATCTGTGAACGGGGTGCAAGTAGCACAGTATTGAGTGCAAGGATCAGAGTGATCTGTGAAAGGGGTACACAGCACAATGTTGGGTGCAAGAATCGGATGATCTGTGAAAGGGTAGACTTGGCACAGTATTGGGTGCATGGATCGAGGTGTTCTCTGAAAGTTATACCCCAAAACAATATTGGGCCCATGGATTGGGGTGAGCTGTGAAAGGTGTACACAGCATAGTATTGGGTGCAATGATCGGGATGATCTGTGAAAGGGGTACACAGCACAGTACTGGGTGAAAGGATTGGGATGATATGTGAAAGGGGCACACTTGGCACAGTATTGGGTGCAAGGATTGTGGTGATCTGTGAAAGGGGTACACTTTGCACAGTATTGGGTGCAGGAATCGGGGTGATCTGCAAAAGGGTTATACTTTGCACAGTATTGGTTTGCAAGGTTTGGGGTGATCTGTGAGAGGGATACACGTAGCACAGTATTGAGTGCAAGGATCAGGGTGATCTGTGAAAGGGGTATGCTTGGCACAGTATTGGGTGCAAGAATCAGGATGATCTGTGCAAGGGGTACACTTGGTACAGTATTGAGTGCAAGGATCGCGGTCATCTGTGAAAGGGGGATACTTAGCACAGTATTGGGTGTATGGATTGGGGTGATCTGTGAAAGGGGTACACTTGGCACAGTATTGGGTGCAGGAATCGGAGTGATCTGCAAAAGGGGCATACTTTGCACAGTATTGGTTTGCAAGGTTTGGGGTGATCTGTGAAAGGGGTACACGTAGCACAGTATTGAGTGCAAGGATCAGGGTGATCTGTGAAAGGGGTACACAGTATAGGGTGCAAGGATCGGGAAGATCTGTGAAAGGGGTACGCTTGGCACAGTATTAGGTGCAAGAATCTGGATGATCTGTGCTAAGGGGTACAATTGGTACAGTATTGGGTGCAAGGATCTGGGTGATCTCTGAAAGGGGTACATAGCAAAGTATTGGGTGTATGGATTGGGGTGATCTGTGAAAGGGGTACACTTGGCACAGTATTGGGTGCAAGAATCGGGGTGATCTGCAAAAGGGGTATACCTGGCACAGTATTGGGTTGCAAGGTTCGGGGTGATCTGTGAACGGGGTGCAAGTAGCACAGTATTGAGTGCAAGGATCAGAGTGATCTGTGAAAGGGGTACACAGCACAATGTTGGGTGCAAGAATCGGATGATCTGTGAAAGGGTAGACTTGGCACAGTATTGGGTGCATGGATCGAGGTGTTCTCTGAAAGTTATACCCCAAAACAATATTGGGCCCATGGATTGGGGTGAGCTGTGAAAGGCGTACACAGCATAGTATTGGGTGCAATGATCGGGATGATCTGTGAAAGGGGTACACAGCACAGTACTGGGTGAAAGGATTGGGATGATATGTGAAAGGGGCACACTTGGCACAGTATTGGGTGCAAGGATTGGGGTGATCTGTGAAATGGGTACACAGCACACTATTTGGTGCCAAGGATCGGGGCGATCTATGAAAAGGGTACACTTAACACAGTATTGGGTGCAAGGATCGGGTGATCTGTGAAAGGGGTACAATTAGCACAGTATTGGGTGCGTGGATTGGGGTGATCTGCTAAAGAGGTACACAGCACAGTATTGGGTGAAAGGATTGGGATGATATGTGAAAGGGGTACACTTGGCACAGTATTGGGTGCAAGGATTGGGGTGATCTGTTTAAGGGATACGCTTACCACAGTATTGGGTGCATGGATCGGGGTGGTCTGTTTAAGGGATACACTTAGCACAGTATTGGGTGCAAGGATTGGGGTTATCTGTGAAAGGGGTACAATTGGCACAGTATTGGGTGCAAGGATCGGGGTGATCTGTGAAAGGGATACACTTGGCACAGTAGTGGGTGCAAGCATTGGTGTTATCTGTGAAAGGTGTACACTAACACAGTATTGGGTGCATGGATTGGCGTGAGCTGTGAAAGGGGTACACAGCATAGTATTGGGTGCAAGGATCGGGATGATCTGTGAAAGGGGTACACTTGGCACAGTATTGGGTGCATGGATTGGGGTGATATGTGAAAGGGGTACACAGCACAGTACTGGGTGCAAGGATCGGGATGATCTGTGAACAGGGTACACTTGGCACAGTATTGGATGGATGGATCGGGGTGATCTGTGAAGGGTGTACAATAACACAATATTGGGTTCATGGATTGAGGTGATCTGTAAAAGGGGTACACAGCATAGTATTGGGTGCAAGGATCGGGATGATCTGTGAAAGGGGTACACAGCACAGTATTGGGTGCAAAGATCGGGGTGATCTGTGAAAGGGGTACACAGCACAGTATTGGGTACAAGGATAGGGATGATCTGTAAAAGGGGTACACTTGGCACAGTATTGGGTGCAAGGATCGGGTGATCTGTGAAAGGGGTACAATTAGCACAGTATTGAGTGCATGGATTGGGGTGATCTGTTAAAGGGGTATACAGCACAGTATTAGGTGCATGGATCGGGGTGATCTGTGAAAGGTGTACACTAACACAATATTGGGTTCATGTATTGAGGTGATCTGTGAAAGGGGTACACAGCATAGTAACGGGTACAACCATCGGGATGATCTGTGTAAGGGGTACACTTGGCAGAGTATTGGGTGCAAGTTTCGGGGTGATCTGTAAAAGGGATATACAGCACAGTATTGAGTGCAAGGATCAGGATGATCTGTGAAAGGGGTCCGCTTGGCACAGTATTGGGTGCAAGGATTGGAGTGATCTGTAAAAGGGGTACACTTAGCACAGTATTGGGTGCATGAATCGGGGTGATCTGTGAAAGGGGTACACAGTACAGTATTGGGTGCAAGAATAGGGCTGATCTGTGAAAGGGTACACTTGGCACAGTATTGGGTGCATGGATCGGAGTAATCTCTGAAAGTTATACACCAACACAGTATTGGGTGCAAGGATCGAGGTGATCCTTGAAAGGGGTACAGAGCACAGTACTGGGTGCAAGGATCGGGATGATCTGTGAAAGGGGTACACTTGGTACAGTATTGGGTGCAAGGATCACGGTGATCTGTGAAAGAGGGATACTTAGCACAGTATTGGGTATATGAATTGGGGTGATCTGTGAAAGGGGAACACTTGGTACAGTATTGGGTGCAAGAATCAGGGTGATCTGCAAAAGGGGTATACTTGGCACAGTCTGGGAGAGATGAAAGTGAGGTGGACAGATGCATACCGTCCTTGTGAGTGGGAAGTGAGATAGGCAGATTCATAAGGTCTGTGTGAGAGAGAGGGAAGTGAGATAGATGCAGAAGGTCTGTGTGGGAGCGAGGGAGGGGAGATAGGCTGATGCAGAAGGTCTGTCTGGGAGAGAGGGAAGTGAGGTAGGCAGATGCATAAGGCCTGTGTGAGAGAGAGGGAAGTGAGATAGATGCATAAGGTCTGTGTGGGAAAGAGGGAAGTGAGGTAGGCAGATGCATAAGGCCTGTGTGAGAGAGAGGAAGTGAGATAGATGCATAAGGTCGGCGTGGGAGAGAGGGAAGTGAGATAGGCACATGCATAAGGTCTGTGTGGGAGAGATGAAAGTGAGGCGGGTAGATGCATAAGGTCTGTGTGGGAGAGAGGGAAGTGAGATAGGCAGATGCATAATGTCTGTGTGAGAGGGGGAGAGAGGCAGGTGCATAAGGTGTGTGTGGGAGAGAGGGAAGTGAGATAGGCTGATGCTTAAGGTCTGTGTGAGAGAGGTACGTGAGGCAGGTGCATAAGGTGTGTGTGTGAGAGGGGAGTGAGATAGGCAGAGGCATAAGGTCTGAGCGCGAGGGAAGTGAGGCAGAGGCATAAGGTGTGTGTGTGTGGGAGAGAGAGAAGTGAGATAGTCAGATGTTTAAGGCCAGTGTGGGAGAGAGAGAAGTGAGGCAGATGCATAAGGTCTGTGTGGGAGAGAAGGGAATGAGATACTTAGATGCCTAAGGGCTGTGTGGGAGAGAGGGGAGTGAGATAGCCAGATGCATAAGGGCTGCGTGGGAGAGAGGGAAGTGAGATAGGCAGATGCATAATGTCTGTGTGGTAGAGGGGGAAGTGAGATAGACAGATGCATTCGGTCTGTGTGGGAGAGTGAGAAGTGAGATAGACAGATGAATAAGGCCTGTCTGGGCGAGAAGGAACTGAGAGGGGCAGATGCATAAGGTCTGCGTGGGAGAGAGGGAAGTGAGATAGGCACATGCATAAGGTCTGTGTGGGAGAGATGAAAGTGAGGCGGACAGATGCATACGGTCTGTGTGGGAGTGAGGGACGTGAGATAGATGCATAAGGTCTGTGTGGGAGAGAGGGAAGTGTGACAGATGCATAAGGTCTGTGAGGGAGAGAAGGAAGTGAGATAGATGCAGACAGCCTGTGTGGGAGCGAGGGAAGTGAGATAGATGCATAAGGTTTATATGGAAAATAGGGAAGCAGACAAGCAGATGCATAAGGTCTGTGTGGGAGAGAGGGACATGAGATAGACATGCATGCACAAGGTCTGCGGGGGAGAGTGGGAAGTGAGATAGATGCATAAGGTCTGTGTGGGAGAGATGAAAGGGAGGTGGACAGATGCTTAAGGTCTGAGTGGGAAGTGACACAGACAGACAAGTAAGCTCTGTGTGGGAGAGAGGAAAGGGAGATAGACAGATGCATAAGGTCTGTGTGGGAGAGTGAGAAGTGAGATAGATGCATAAGGTCTGCGTGGGAGAGGGAAGAGATATAGACAGATGCATAAGGTCTGTGTTGGAGAGATGAAAGTGAGGTGGACAGATGCATACCGTCCTTGTGGGAGAGTGAGAAGTGAGATAGGCAGATGCATAAGGTCTGTGTGGGAGAGAGGGAGGTGAGATAGGCAGATGCATAAGGTCTGTGTGGGATAGAGGGAGGTGGGATAGGGAGATGCATAAGGTCTGTGTGGGAGAGAGGAAAGGGAGATAGATGCAGAAGGTCTGTGTGGGAGAGCGGGAAGTGTGATAGAAGCATAAGGTCTGCATGAGAGAGAGGGAACTGAGATAGGCAGATGCATAAGGCCTGTGTGGGAGAGAGGGAAATTAGATAGATGCTTAAGGGCTGTGTGGGAGATAGGGAAGTGAGATAGGCATATGTATGAGGTCTGTGTAGGAGAGAGGGAAGTGAGATAGACAGATGCATAAGGTCTGTGTGGGAGAGAGGGAAGTGAGATAGATGCATAAGGTCTGTGTGGGAGAGAGGAAAGTGAGATAGACTTATGCATGTCTGTATGGAATAGAGGGAAGTGAGATAGACAGATGCATAAGGTCTATATGGAAGAGATGGAAGTGAGATAGAGAGATGCATAAGGTCTGTGTGGGAGTGATGCTTGTGAGGTGGACAGATATATACTGCCCTTGTGGGTGAGTGAGACGTGAGATAGATGCATAAGGTGTCTGTGGAAGAGAGGGAACTGATATAGACACATACATAATGACTATATGGAAGAGATGGAAGTGAGGTAGACAGATGCATAAAGTCTGTGTGGGAGAGTGGGAAGTGAGATAGATGCATAAGGTCTGTGTGAGAGAGAGGGGAGTGAGATAGGCAGATGCATAAGGTCTGTGTGGGAGAGAGGGAAGTGAGACAGATGCATAAGGGCTGTGTGGGAGAGATGAAAGTGAGATAGGCATATGTATAAGGTCTGTGTGGGGGAGAGGGAAGCGTGGTAGGCAAATGCATAAGGTCTCTGTGGGAGAGAGAGAAGTGTGACAGGCAGGTGCACAAGGTCTGTGTGGAGAAGGATAATAGACCCATTCATAGGGCCAGTGTGGAAAGAGGGGTATAAAGAATTTGCACATCTACAAAGCCTGCCAGGAAAGGGGGGAGCGCAGTGATGGGCTGGGTAATAGGGCCCGTGTTGTAAAGGGATCAGCAGATGCAAAGGGGTCATGCTGAAGGATGCATAGGGTCTGTGCTGAAGGAAAGGGAGGGTCATTGGCAGATATAGAGGGCCCAGGAGATGCATAGGATCTCAGATGAAGGATGCATTGGGTCTGTGTTGGAAGGTGCATAGGGTCTGTCCTGACACACGCAAAGGGCCTGTGCTGCAGCATGCTTAAGGATTGTGCTGAAGCATGCATAGGGTCTGTACTCATGGATGCATAGTGCCCATGCTCAAGGGAAGGAGGTGGATTGGCAGATGTGTAGGGCCCACGTGGCCTGGAGGGAGACTGGCAGATGTGCAGGGCCTGTGTTGTAAAGGGATCAGCAGATGCATAGGGTCAGTTCAGAAGCATGCATAGGGTCTGTACTGAGGCACATATATAGGGTCTGTGCTGTAGCATGCATAGCATCTGTGCTGAAGGATGCATAGTGTCCGTGCTGAAAGAAAGGAGGAGGATTGGCAGATGTTGATGTCCCATGCAGGATGGAGGGAGAGTGGCAGATGCATAGGGCCCATGTTGTAGAGGGATCAGCAGATGCGTAGGATCTATGATGAAGGATGCGTAGGGACTGTGCTAAAGCTTGCATAGGGTCTGTGCTGAAGCATGCATAGAATCTGTGCTGACGGATGCATAGTGTTTGTGCTGAAGGAAAGGCGGTGGATTTGCAGATGTGTAGGGCCCATGCAGGATGGAGGGAGATTTGCAGATGCATAGGGCCCACTTTGTAAAGGGATCATCAAATGCTTTGGGTCTGTGAGGAAGGATGCATAGAGTCGGTGCTGAAGCATGTAGCATGCATAGGTTGTGTGCTGAAGGATGCATAGTGTCCATCCTGAAGGAAAGGAGGCGGATTGGCAAATGTGTAGGGCCCATGCGGAATGGAGGAAAACTGGCAGATGCATAGGGCCAGTGTTGTAAAGGGATCAGCAGATGCATAGGGTCTATGATGAAAGATGCTTAGGGTCAGTGCTGATAGATGCATAGGGTGTGTGCTGATGCATTCATAGGGTGTGTGCTGAAGGATACATAGGCGGTCATTCTGACTTTGGCGGGCGGCGGAGGCCGCCCGCCAAAGTCCCGCCGCCAGAATACCGCTGCGCGGTCAAAAGACCGCTGCGGTAATTCTGAGTTTCCCGCTGGGCTGGCGGGCGACCGCCAGAAGGCCGCCCGCCAGCCCAGCAGGAAACCCCCTTCCATGAGGATGCCGGCTCCGAATGGAGCCGGCGGAGTGGAAGGGGTGCGACGGGTGCAATTGCACCCGTCGCGATTTTCAGTGTCTGCTTGGCAGACACTGAAAATCTTGGTGGGGCCCTGTTAGGGGGCCCTGCAGTGCCCATGCCATTGGGCCCCACGACACCTGTTACCACCAGCCAGGTTCTGGCGGTCAAAACCGCCAGAACCAGGCTGGCGGTAAGGGGGTCAGAATCCCCATGGCGGCGCTGCCTGCAGCGCCGCCATTGAGGATTCCCTAGGACAGCGGGAAACCGGCGGGACACCGCCGGTTTCCCGTTTCTGACCGCGGCTGTACCGCCGCGGTCAGAATGCCCATGGATGCACCGCCAGCCTGTTGGCGGTGCATCCGCGGTCCCCGGCCCTGGCGGTAGTCAACCGCCAGGGTCAGAATGACCGCCATAGTGTCTGTGCTGAAGGTATGGAGGTTGATTGGCAGATGTGGAGGACCCATGCGGGATCGAGCGATATTGGTAGAAGCATAGAGGCCTGTGTTGTAAAGGGATCAGCAGGTGCACAGGAACTGTGATGAAGGAAGCATAGGGTGTGTGCTGAGGCATGCATAGGGTGTGTGCTGAGGCATGCATATGGTGTGTGCTGAAGCATGCATAGGATCTGTGATGAAGGATGCATAGGGTCTGTGCTCAAGTGTGCATAAGGATTGTGCTGAAGGATGCATAGGTTGTGTGCTGAAGGATGCATAGTGCCCATGCTGAAGGAAAGGTGGTGGATTGGCAGATGTGTAGTGCCCATTCAGGATGGAGGGAGACTGGCAGATGCATAGGGCACATGTTGTAAAGGGATTAGCAGATGCATAGGATCTGTGATGAAGGATGCATAGGGTCTGTGTGGAGGCATGCATAGGTCTGAGCTGAAACAGGGTGTGTGCTGAAAGATGCATAGGGTCTGTGCTGAAGCATGCATAATGTCTGTGCTGAAGGATGCATAAGGATTGTGCTGAAGCATGCATAGGGTGTGTGCTGAAGGATGCATAGTGCCCATGCTGAAGAAAAGGAGGTGGATTGGCAGATGTGTAGGGCCCATGCGGGATGGAGGGAGACTGGCAGACGCATAGGGCCGATGTTGTAAAGGGATCAGCATATGCACAGGATCTGTGATGAAAGATGCATAGGGTGTGTGCAGAACGATGCATAGGGTCTGTGCCGAAACATGCGTAGGATCTGTGATGAAGGATGCATAGGGTGTGTGCTGAAAGATGCATAGGGTGTGTGCTGAAGCATGCATAGGATCTGTGATGAAGGATGCATAGGGTCTGTGCTGAAGCGTGCATAGGGTGTGTGCTGAAGGATGCATAGTGTTTGTGCTGAAGGAAAGGAGGTGGATTGGCAGATGTGTACAGCCCATGCGGGATGGAGAGAGCGTGGCAGATGCATAGGGCCTGTGTTGTAAAGGGATCAGCAGATGCATAGGATCTGTGCTGAAGCATGCATAGGATCTGTGATGAAGGATGCATAGGGTCTGTGCTGAAAGATGCATAGGGTGGGTGCTGAAAGATGCACAGGGTGTGTTCTGAAGCATGCATAGGATCTGTGAAGAAGAATGCATAGGGTCTGTGCTGAAGGATGCATAGTGTTTGTGCTGAAGGAAAGGAGGTGGATTGGCAGATGTGTAGGGCCCATGCGGGATGGAGGGAGACTGGCAGATGCATAGGGCCGATGTTGTAAAGGGATCAGCATATGCATAGGATCTGTGATGAAAGATGCATAGGGTGTGTGCTGAACGATGCATAGGGTCTGTGCCGAAACATGCGTAGGATCTGTGATGAAGGATGCATAGGGTCTGTGCTGAAAGATGCATAGGGTGTGTGCTGAAGCGTGCATAGGGTGTGTGCTGAAGGATGCATAGTGTTTGTGCTGAAGGAAAGGAGGTGGATTGGCAGATGTGTACAGCCCATGCGGGATGGAGGGAGCGTGGCAGATGCATAGGGCCTGTGTTGTAAAGGGATCAGCAGATGCATAGGATCTGTGCTGAAGCATGCATAGGATATGTGATGAAGGATGCATAGGGTCTGTGCTGAAGCATGCATAGGGTGTTTGCTGAAGTATGCATGGGATCTGTGATGAAGGATGCAATTGGTCAGTGCTGAAAGATGCATAGGGTGTGTGCTGAAGCATGCATAGGGTCTGTGATGAAGGATAAGTAGGGTTTGTGCTGAAGCATGCATAGCGTGTGTGCTGAAGGATGCATAGTGTCCGTGCTGAAGGAAAGGAGGCGGATTGGCAGATGTGGAGGCCCATGCGAGATGAAGGGAGAGTGGCGGATGCCTAGGGCATGTGTTGTAAAGAGATCAGCAGATGCATAGGATCTGTGCTGAAGCATGCATAGGATCTGTGATGAAGGATGCATAGGGTCTGTGCTGAATAGATGCATAGGGTCTGTGCTGAATAGATGCATAGGGTCTGTGCTGAATAGATGCATATGGTCTGTGATTAAGGATGCATAGGGTCCGTGCTGAAGGAAAGGAGGCGCATTGGCAGATGTGGAGGCCCATGCGGGATGAAGGGAGAGTGGCGGATGCCTAGCGCATGTGTTGTAAAGAGATCAGCAGATGCATAGGATCTGTGCTGAAACATGCATAGGATCTGTGATGAAGGATGCATAGGGTCTGTGCTGAATAGATGCATAGGGTCTGTGCTGAATAGATGCATAGGGTCTGTGCTGAATAGATGCATAGGGTCTGTGCTGAATAGATGCATATGGTCTGTGATTAAGGATGCATAGGGTCCGTGCTGAAGAAAACGAGGCGGATTGGCAGATGTGGAGGCCCATGCGGGATGGGGGGAGAGTGGCGGATGCCATGGGCATGTGTTGTAAAGGGATCAGCAGATGCTTAGGATCTGTGCTGAAGCATGCATAGGATCTGTGATGAAGGATGCATAGGGTCTGTGCTGAAGCATGCATAGGGTCTTTGCTGAATAGATGCATAGGGTCTGTGCTGAATAGATGCGTATGGTCTGTGATTAAGGATGCATAGGGTCCGTGCTGAAGGAAAGGAGGCGGATTGGCAGATGTATAGGGCCCATGCGGGATGGGGGGAGAGTGGCGGATGCATAGGGCTCCCGAGGGAAGGGAGGTCGGCATAGGGCGCGTGTGGGAGGGAAGGGCGTTGGATCAGTGGAGGTTGGAGGGCTATGGACCAGCACGTGCATAGACTTCCTGGGATTCCGAGCGGCTCTGGCAGTTCTGTAGATTCCTTAAGGGAAGAAAAGAAAAGGGAGCAGCAGGTTTATATCCTCCTTGTGCGAAGCGGAGCATTGAACTGGCGGCCGCATAGGGCCCGTGTGGAGGGAAGGAGGAGGGACTGCTTGGGGCATACCACCCCGAGCATGGGGGGGGGGGGTCGGGGATACACAGGAGGAGTTTGATAGAGGCTGGGGTCTGTGTGGAATGAGGGTAGGGGGTCGGTAGGGTTCTGTGTGGAATGAGGGGGGGGTCGGTGGGTACACAGGACTCGTTTGGCAGATGCAGGGGTCTGTGTGGAATGAGGGGAGGGGGTCGGTGGGGTCTGTGTGGAATGAGGGGAGGGGGGTCGGTGGGGTCTGTGTGGAATGAGGGGAGGGGATCGGTGGGGTCTGTGTGGAATGAGGGGGGGTTGGTGGGTACACAGGACTCGTTTGGCAGATGCAGGGGTCTGTGTGGAATAAGGGGAGGGGGGTCGGTGGGATCTGTGTGGAATGAGGGGAGGGGATCGTTGGGGTCTGTGTGGAATGAGGGGGGGTTGGTGGGTACACAGGACTCGTTTGGCAGATGCAGGGGTCTGTGTGGAATGAGGGGAGGGGGTCGGTGGGGTCTGTGTGGAATGAGGGGAGGGGGGTCGGTGGGGTCTGTGTGGAATGAGGGGAGGGGATCGTTGGGGTCTGTGTGGAATGAGGGGGGGTCGGTGGGTACACAGGACTCGTTTGGCAGATGCAGGGGTCTGTGTGGAATGAGGGGAGGGGGTCGGTGGGTTCTGTGTGGAATGAGGGGGGGCGGTGGGTACACAGGACTCGTTTGGCAGATGAAGGGGTCTGTGTGGAATGAGGGGAGGGGGTCGGTGGGGTCTGTGTGGAATGAGGGGGGGTCGGTGGGTACACAGGACTCGTTTGGCAGATGCAGGGGTCTGTGGAATGAAGGTAGAGGGGTCGGTGGGGTCTGTGTGGAATGAGGGGGGGCGTCGGTGGGTACACAGGACTCGTTTAACAGATGCAGGGGTCTGTGGAATGAAGGTAGAGGGGTCTGTGTGGAATGAGGGGGGGGTCGGTGGTACACAGGACTCGCTTGGCAGAGGGCTCTCTAGGACAGATGCCTCCCTTGCCCAGCCCAGCCCTCCCTCCCCCACCCCCCTCTCCTTATGAATGTGTTTAAGGGTACAGCTGTTGTAAGACCCCCTTTAAAGGGCTGACCGAGCCTCCCCGTGTCCACCCAGACGGCTGGGACAGTCCCTGAGGTTTAATTACTCGGATTAGCCTGTACATCAGGCTGTGCGGAGGCGCTTTAAAGGGCGCCTTTAGGGTTCATTGGCGGTAAGAACACTGATCACGGGGAGGATGAAACGAGGAGCATGGCCTTGATAATTGGGTCAGGGAGGCCTGGGGAGTGCTGGGGCGCGCATTTCATCAGGCCGCCATGCTTCGCGCCTCTCCAGTCTCTCGACTCCCTGAGACCCTGGAGTTGCTGGTTTCTGAAGTCGACAATTGTTTTTAGTCCTAACTATAATTCCGTGTGCGCCTAAGTCTCACAGCTCCTGTTCACCACACTGCTAGGCGCTATGCCCCGAGACAGGACAAAATCACATTTCTGGTCGCTGACGCACGACACCAAAATACTTCCCACAAGCATTGCAACAAACACAGCACTCTGAAACCATGCACGACCTCGCTGTGTAGCGCGCCGCTCAGCTGCATTTGTGCCTCAGCACCCCACAGTGGGGTAAGAAGCGCTATAAAATTGCTACAATTCAATATCCGGCTCACCACCAGCACAGTGGCCTAGGAAGGGTGACATATGGGCAAGGAAAACGGGTCCCCTACGCCTTGTGGGTAGTGATATACACCCATAATTTAGGTGGAAGGGTTCCCTCCCCTCCCTCCCCCCCACAACCCAGGGCCCTTTGCCACTACACCTTCTGCACTGTTCTTAGCTATGCCTTCGCTCTGGCCAGTAGCCCTTCTTGGACCTCGTGTTTCTGCTTCCGGGTCAGAGAGAGGTTGGACTCTGGTTTGGGAACTCTTAGAAAGGTGGAGTGAGCTGGGCTGAGACTGTAGATCTCTTCAGCTCCTCGGATCCGAGATAAGGGCTCGACCGGCCTTCAGGATCCCTCCACGTGCGGTGAGGGTGAGAACATAGAACCCATGGGCAGGAGAAGCGACATCCGGGGTAACGGGGGATTGTTACTGGGCCTCGTGGTTCAAGGACCCAAAATTCAGTAGTTGACCACGTCTCCCCCCTGACAGGGGTACGATGGTTCATGCTGTCCTGACTCTACAGGCCTCCAAGCGGGTAAGCCTGCCCATCACAGCTCACCTGCCCTCCAGCAGGTAAGCCTGCCCATCACAGCTCTCCTGCCCTCCAGCAGCTAAGCCTGCCCATCACAGCTCACCTGCCCTTCATCAGGTAAGCCTGCCCATCACAGCTCACCTGGCCTCCAGCGGGTAAGCCTGCCTATCGCAGCTCATCTGCCATCCAGCAGGTTAGCCTGCCCACCACAGCTCCCCTGTCCTCCATCAGGTAAGCCTGTCCACCACAGGCAGCGCTGCCTCGCCTGCCCTCATCAGGTAAGCCTGCCCATCACAGGGCCAGACAGCTGTACCTCACCTGCCCTCCATCAGGTAAGCCTTCCCATCACAGCTCATGCTGTCGTGCCTCTACTGCCCTCCGGCGGGTAAACCTGCCCATCATATCTCATGCAGAGCTGCTACTACTGCCCTCCAACGGGTAAGCCTACCCATCACATGCTCACGCAGCGCTGCTTCTACTGCCCTCCAGCGGGTACGGCTGCCCATCACAGCTCATGCAGTGCTGTCTCAACTACCCTCCAGCGGGTAAGCCTGTCCATCACAAACTCATTCATCGCTGCTTCTACTGCCCTCCAGAGGGTAGGGCTACCCATCACAGGCTCATGCATCGCTGCTTCTGATGGATACAACTACCTGTGGATTCCTCACCTAATGAATACTCCCATTGCGCCAGCATTCGACGGAAATCTTCTTCCTAGCTTCTGCACGTCAACGAGGACGTCACAATTGCCCACGCGACACCGTCTGACGTCATACAGGCAATAAGAGTTCCTCGCCGACGTCAGTTCCCTTTTTTCCGTGCCATTCGAAACGGTTATCTTCGAGGGAGCTACTGTTGCTGTATCGACAGTTACAGTGTATTTTTGGCTATTTTTACTTTGGGACATTATAATGTCGCAAAGAAAGTCAGGATTCAAGCCCTGCCGTGAGTGTGGTGGCAAAATGTCGGTAACGGGCCCGCATTCTGACTGCTTGTGGTGTCTTAGTTCCGACCACGATGTTGATAAGTGCGATTCTTGTCAACATATGAATCCTAAGGCCCTGAAAGAGCGCAAGGCCAAGCTTTTTCTTGCGAAATCGAAAAGAAGCAGAGACATCACCGAAAGTCGTCGTCACCGAAGTCTCATCGGCGTCATCGGGACTCCCGGCGTCGTCGAGAATCATGGCGCCGGTCGAGTAGGGAGAGGTCTCCGTCAACTCGACGTCGGAAGACTTGGGAAGTCAGTCCCACTGTCACTCCGCAGCCGACGACGCCATTACCATCTCCGGCTTCACCGACTTCACCCATGTCATCAGGCCATCCTCCTTCAGTGTTCGAGGTTCCGCAGCCTCAGATGTTTTCTCCGTCTTTGCAGACGTCGAGACCGGCGTCGGTGTCGCCTTCGATCCAGGCATCCCAGTACCCGGCTTTCCCGGCCCCTGGAGCTGATAGTACCGCATTCCTGAATGCGATATTTTCCATCTTCCAACAGATGGCTCCAGGTGGTGGACCGACTGGTCCTTCGGGCCCTTTGGCCTTCAACATGGGAGCTCCGGCTCCACTTCGACCGGCACCCTTTATGCCCTTTCTCCACCTGGGGAACGTGGGCTCGGCGCCGGTATCGGCTCCGGTAGCTTCGGCTCCTGAGGCTTCGGCTCCTACGGCTTCAATGTCTCAGCCAGTGACGCCGACTAGACCTCCTCCGACTCCAGGACAGTCTTCACACCGTCCGGCTCCTCGTTCAGCGCCGAAGAGAACTATGGTGCCTGTAGACCCGGCGTCTGACGGATCCGAGGATCGGCGTCATTCTTCGATGTCCGCTGACGCCATGTCGACGCCGATGATAGAGGAGAGGCTGCACTCGAGGAGGCTTGCTCTTCGCCTCCTTGAAGAGCAGGAATACCAGAGGCAAGCCTTGGAGGAAGGGGAGATCGAGGACTCTCGTGAAGGTCTCCATGGACTTGACACTGCTAGTGGTCTGGATACCTCCCCTGAATGGGACTTGTCATCACCTGGGGAGTACACAGAGGAGGCAGCCACTTTTCATTCTGTCATCAGAAAGGCAGCTGACTTTCTGGACCTCCCTTTGCCAGTGACTGAGGCCAAGCAGAACATCTTGACGGAAGTGTTACACCCTGCCTCTACATCTGCAGAGCCACTTTTGCCTTTCAATGAAGCACTACTGGACCCCATTATGGAGGTCTGGAAGAAGCCAGTGTCTTCTCCAGTCGTCAATAGATCTGTGGCTCTGAGATATCGGGTTGCACCGGCTGACCCAGGTTTTCTTTCCAGGTATCCAACACCTGAAAGCCTGGTGGTCCAGGCTTCGTGCTCAGCAAGATCTGCTCCTGGGTCCTTTCCAGCTGTACCCTCGGATAGGGACTCTAAGAAGATGGACATGTCATCCAAAAAGGTGTTTTCGTCATGTAGCATGGCGTTGAAGTCCACCAATGCTACATGCATTTTAGGAAGATACATTTATGCCCTGATGGACGAGATTAAATCGACGCACACAGAGGTTCCTCAGGAATTATTGAGCCTGGTCTCTGACGCTCAGGCAGCTGCAACCCAGGTTATTCAATCTGGGTTGGATACATCTGACTCGGTTGCTAGAGCAATGGGCACTGCTGTGGTTACGAGGAGGCAGGCCTGGCTTCGTAGCTTTGGTTTTTCCTCTGATGTGCAGTCGACCCTATTGGACCTTCCTTTTGATGGTGACAAGCTGTTTGGTGCCAAGGCGGATTCGGCCTTAGAAAGGTTCAAAGAGAGCAGGGCCACGGCCAAGTCGCTGGGCTTGCAAGCCACTTCTACTTCCTCCAGATTTTTTAGGATTTGGTCGTGGTTCCTCCTCCTCCTCCTTTCGAGGGAAATTCCAGCAACCCACCTCTGTTCTCTCCTATAGATCTTTCAGAGGGAGGGGTAGGGTCCGTACCAGGGGAGCCTCTCAGCAGCACTCTGCCTCTTCCTCTTCCTCTGGGGGGGGTGCAGCAGGGGAAGCAGCCTTAGGCTTCCACCAATTCCCACTCACTCCACTCCTGTGGGGGGAGGTTACTGGATTTTCTCCACAAGTGGGAGGTCATAACTTCAGACTCCTGGGTCACCAGCATTGTGGAAAAAGGCTACACCCTTCCCTTTCGGGAGTTTCCGCTCCCCATCCCGCCCCGTCCTTCCTACTGTTCAGAAGAACACCTCCTGTTACTAGAACAAGAGGTTCAAGTCCTCCTTTCAAAGGGCGCGGTGGAGTTGGTTCCAGAGCAGGAAAGGGGTCAAGGTTGTTACTCGAGATACTTCTGATTCCCAAGAAGGATGGTCGGTTGAGGCCAATCCTGGACCTGAGGATCTTGAATTGGTTCCTCAAACAGGAAAAGTTCAAGATGCTGACCCTAACTCAGGTGCTTTTGGCGCTGAACAATGGGGATTGGATGGTGTCTGTCGATTTGCAGGATGCTTACTTTCATATCCCGATACTCAAGTCGCACAGGAAGTATCTCCGGTTTGTGGTGGGGTCGCAGCACTATCAGTGTGCGGTCCTCCCGTTTGGTCTTACTTCAGCACCTCGAGTCTTCACGAAGGTGATGTCGGTGGTTGCAGCGGAGCTCAGAAGGAAGGGGATAGCAGTATTTCCTTATCTGGACGACTGGTTGATCAAAGCCAAGTCTCCGGAGCTCGTGTTGCATCACCTTCAGTCGACCACTCAGTTGTTGTTCGACCTGGGTTTTTCGGTGAACATGCCCAAATCTCACCTAGAGCCCTCACAGCGCCTCCTGTTCATAGGGTCAGTACTGGATACAACATTGAATCGAGCCTTTCCTCCGCCTCAGCGGATTCAGGACATTCAGGCGTTGGTTCCAATGTTTCGAATTGGGGCGGTTATTCCGGTACTCAAGGTCCTACGTCTGTTCGGTCTGTTTGCTTCTTGCATACTGTTGGTCACACATGCTCGCTGGCACATGAGGGCTCTTCAGTGGTGCCTCCGAAGGCAGTGGTCTCAACCCAAAGGAGATCTCGAAGGCTCGGTGAGGATCTCCAGAGATGCTGCCACGGATTTGAAATGGTGGATTGCGGACGGCAATCTGTCCTGAGGAAGGCCGTTCTCGCAACCTCCACCTCTGGCCACAGTAATAACGGATGCTTCCACTCTAGGGTGGGGAGCTCATCTGGGGGACCTGGAGGTCAAAGGTCTTTGGTCTCCAGTAGAACAGATGTTTCATATAAATCTGTTGGAGTTACGGGCTGTACGTCTGGCTCTCAAGGCCTTCCTCCCATCCCTTCGCGGTCAGTCGGTTCAGGTCCTGATGGACAATACTACCGCAATGTGGTATATAAACAAACAGGGAGGGGTAGGGTTGTACCTTCTCTGCAGAGAAGCTCTTCGGCTATGGTCCTGGGCAAAGGACCATCAGATTTGCTTGGTAGCGAATCATCTGGCCGGAGTCTTGAATGTACGTGCGGACAGTCTCAGTCGCCATTTCTCGTACGATCACGAGTGGCGCCTCCATCCAGATCAAGTCCGTCTAATCTTCCAGATGTGGGGGTTTCCTCGGATAGATCTGTTTGCCACTCGGGAGAACTCACGCTGCCCGTTATTCTGCAGCCTCCAGTATCCGAGACAAGGAGCATTGGGGGACGCGTTTCAGCTGACCTGGTGCGACCAGTTGCTTTACGCGTTTCCCCCCATACCTTTGATTCCTCGAGTTTTGAGGAAAATACGCCAAGACTGGGCCCAAGTCATCTTAATAGCTCCGGATTGGCCAAGGAGGGTATGGTACAAGGACCTTCTCCAACTCTCTCTGTGCCCTCTGCTCCGTCTCCCTCTCAGGGCAGACCTCCTCCCGCAGTCGCAGGGGCAGGTTTTACACCCCCACCTCCAGAGCCTGCACCTTCATGCCTGGAGATTGAACGGGGCAACCTGAGTTCTTTCTCTCTCCCGCCTGATGTAGTGGATGTTATCTTAGCGGCCAGGCGACACTCAACTAAATCTATCTACGCTAATAGGTGGTCTAAATTTGTGGTTTGGTGTGGAGAGAGGCAGATTGATCCCTTACGTGCTCACTTGTCAGATGTTTTATCTTTTGCATGGTCTCTAGCTCAGAAGGGTTGTGCAGTGGCTACGGTTAAGGGTTACTTGTCTGCCCTTTCAGCCTTTCTTTGCCTCCCAGACCAGCCTTCTTTGTTCAAATCCCCTATAGTACTTAGGTTCTTGAAGGGTCTTATGAATAAATTCCCTCCCACTCCTTTCGTTATGCCTCAATGGGATTTAAACTTGGTTCTAACTTTCCTTATGGGGTCCCCTTTTGAGCCTATGCATTCTTGCCCCATAAGATTATTGGTCCTAAAGACGGTTTTTCTGGTTGCAATTACTTCTGCAAGGAGAGTGAGTGAGTTGCAAGCTCTATCTGTGAAGCCCCCTCATACCTCTTTTTATGGGGATAAGGTGGTGTTGAGGACCAAGGCTGCTTTCCTCCCGAAGGTTGTTTCACCCTTTCATATGGCCCAGACGATAACTCTTTCCACATTTTATCCTCCGCCTCATCCTTCAAAGGAAGAAGAGAGACTTCACCGCTTAGATCCAAGGAGGGCGCTAAGCTTTTATATAGACAGAACGAAGGATTTCAGGCTGGAGGACCAGCTCTTCATCGGGTACGTGGGAAAGAGGAGAGGAAAGGCAGTCCACAAGAGAACACTCTCCAGGTGGATTGTTCTTTGCATTAAAATGTGTTACTCTTTAGCAAAGAAAGAACCCCCTGATGGTATAAGAGCTCATTCCACCAGAGCTAAATCGGCCTCTTCGGCCTTGGCTAGGGGTGTTCCTGTGGTTGACATCTGCAAGGCCGCAACTTGGTCATCCCTTCACACTTTTGCGAAGCATTACTGCTTGGACTCTGAGGTCAGAAGGGATGGCCATTTTGCACGGTCGGTGCTGCAGGATTTCTTGGTTTGACCATTCAGGCTCCCTCCACCGAGCGCGGTACTGCTTTGGGACTCTATTCATTAGGTGAGGAATCCACAGGTAGTTGTATCCATCAGAAGAACGAGTTACTTACCTTCGGTAACGACTTTTCTGGTGGATACATTAGCTACCTGTGGATTCCTCACGGCGGGGACCTCTTATTGCCTGTATGACGTCAGACGGCGTCGCGTGGGCAATTGTGACATCCTCGTCGACGTGCAGAAGCTAGGAAGAAGATTTCCGTCGAATGCTGGCGCAATGGGAGTATTCATTAGGTGAGGAATCCACAGGTAGCTAATGTATCCACCAGAAAAGTCGTTACCGAAGGTAAGTAACTCGTTCTTCTACTGCCCTCCGGCGGGTAAGCCTACCCATCACAGGCTCAGTCAGCGCTGCATCACCTGCCTTCCAGCAGGTAAGCCTGCCCACCACAGGCAGTGCTGCCTCACCTGCCCTCAGCAGGTAAGCCTGCCCATCACAGGGCCAGACAGCTGTACCTCACCTGCCCTCCATCAGGTAAGCCTGCCCATCACAGCTCATGCAGAGTTGCCACTAATGCCCTCCAACGGGTAAGCCTGCCCATCACAGGCTCAGACAGCGCTGCCTCACCTGCCCTCCAGCGGGTAAGGCTGCCCATCACAGGCTCGGACGGCGCAGACTCGCCTGCCCTCCAGCGGGTAAGCCTGCCCATCACATGGTCTTTGATCTGTTTCTATACTTCACCTGGTGCCTGTACCTGGTTCCAGGGCAAGGTGACGTGGTCAGATCTTTTCATTGTCAATCAGACTCTACTCCTGAGGCCCACCTTGTGACATGGACATGGGCTAGACACTGAAAGCTCGAGCCTTGCTGGAGCCACGTGCCTGACTTTGGCTCGGCAAGTGGTCCCATAGGACTTCTGAGCTAAACAAGCATTGGCAAAGCCAATAAGTTTTGCCTATATGAGGGGTATTGGCTTTGCCAATGTCTTTTAGCCATGTTGTAACAGTAGAGTAGAGTGGCTTAGCTTAGAGCGGTGTGGAATGGCATAGAGTGGATGGGAGTACAGTGTCGTAGAGTGAAGTGGCATACAGTGGAATGGTGTAGAGTGGCATAGAGTCAAGTGACGTGGAGTTGAGTCATGTAGAGTGGTGTAGAGTGGAGAGGCGTAGAGTGTGGTAGAGTGAAGTGGCACTGAGTGGATAGGAGTAGAGTCGAATGACAGAGTCGAATGTTGTAGAGTGGAGTGGCGTAGAGTGGACGGGAGTTGAGTGGAGTGGCGTAGAGTCGAGTGACAGTTGAATGACACAGAGTGGGATAGAGTAGAGTGTCATAGAGTAAAGAGGCGTAGAATGGGGTAGAGTAGAGTGGCTTAGAGTGAAGTGGCATAGAGTGGACTGGGGTTGACTTGAGTGGTGTAGAGGGAAGACGAGTGGCATGGCGGAGAGTGGTGTGGCATGGAGTAGAGTGGTTTGGAGTGGCGTACTATAGTGTGGCCACTGTGTGGAGTATAGTGGTGCAGCGTAGAGTGGACTGGCTTAGAGTGCCAGAATAGAGTTGCATAGAATGTAGTGGTGTGGAACACAGTGCTGTAGAGTGCAGGGGCACAGAGTAGAGTGGTGTAGAGTCTCGCGGAGTAGAGTGTCATAGAGTGCAGTTGCATAGAGTAAAGTTATGCAGAGTAGGGTGGAGTGGTGTAGAGTGAAGTGCCATGGAGTGGAGTCGTGCAGAGAGAGAAGATTGGTTTAGAAAGCAGTGCCATAGAGTGGAGTGGCACAGAGTAGAGTAGAGTGGTACAGAGGGGAGTGGTGTTGAGTGAAGTGCCATGGAGTGGAGTCGTGCAGAGAGAGAAGATTGATTTGGAGAGCAGTGCCATAGAGTGCAGTGGCACAGAGTAGAGTAGAGTTGAGTGGTACAGAGGGGAATGGTGTAGAGTGAAGTGCCATGGAGTGGAGTCGTGCAGAGTAGAGAAGAGTGGTTTAGAAAGCAGTGCCATAGAGTGCAGTGGCACAGAGTACAGTAGAGTGGCATACAGTGCAATGGTGTAGAGTGAAGTGATGCAGAGTAGAAAGGAGTAGTGTAGAGTGGATTGGCATAGGGTGCAGAGTGGAGTGGCAAAGAGTGGAGTGATGCAGAATGCAGTGGCTTAGATTGGTGTAGAGTAGCGTAGAGGGCATTGGTGTAGAGTGCAGCGCTACAGAGAACAGTAGAGTGGCATAGAGTCCAGTGGTGTAGAGTAGAGTGGCCTACAGTGCAGTAGCCTATGCCAGAGCCTCATTTCTAGTTCTACGGGCTCCTTAATTTCTGGACAGGAGCCACTCTCATGGGTTTTGTCAACCTTTCACTGAGGCACTGCACTGGTAAGCACTTTATTTTGGGGAAAGTAGATGAACACAGTTGAAACAATAGTTTACTCATTAAATGAGATTTGTGGGACAATTAGTAATGTTGCAACTTTCTTTATTTGGAAAGCACGCAGAATCACTGTCACACTTTACAGTAAAGGGATATGTATATTGTGTGCCTCAACAATGGGCCTATACCCTGCCATAGATGAGCTGATTTGCTTACATTGTTGGGCAGAGCGGGGGTGGAATGGAAAATAAGCAACATGGAAGGGGGGCTTGGGCGGCAAGTAAAAGAAGTTACATGGGCGGGGATATGAGGGATGGACTTGAAACACAAGCACTCATATGGCATCCTTGAACCACCCCCTGTCCTGCCTATTGGCTTAATTTTGTTTGACCAATAACTTTGTGTTTCACCACTGCGCATATTAGTTGCTCAATGTTCACCAGTAGCACATGGTATGTTTTGTTCAGTTGAGCCGCCTATTGGCTGTGACATGGCATTAGCCATTACTTTCTGTATCCAGTTTCGCCGCCTATTGGCTTTGACATTGCATTAGCCATTACATTCTGTATTCTGCCTATTGGCTTTGACATGCTGTATCCAGTCTAGCCGCCTATTGGCTTTGACATTGCATTCCTATTGGCTTTGACATGATGTATTCAGTTTAGCTGCCTATTGACTTTGACATGCTATTAGATATTCTGCCTATTGGCTTTGACATGATATTATACATTGCATTTTGTATTCAGCTCAGCTGCCTATTGGCTTTGACATGACACTAGACATTGCATTTGATATCTAGGTTAGCTGCCTATTGCCTTTAACGTGGAGTTAGACATTGCAGTTGAGAATCCAAGCTGTATTTTTTCCAAGCTGTGTTTTTGCACAAGATGAACCAAGATGTTTTTCTCACAGTGGACTAGACATGATAAGAGAGGGTACAATGGGTGTTTTTCTCTCCGCTTGAGCCTGGGAAGAGGAGTAGTCTCGGAGACCTGGCCAGTCTCCAAAGGCTTGCTCAGTTTTCCCGAGTCTGAGAGGAGGGGGCACACCTTTGTAACGAATGTCACAGGCTGCAGAGATTCAGATTCAAATCTGCCTGACTTCGTGCTGGAACGAGGCGCCCGTTGCCAGTATCCCGTGTGGGTAGATTAATCTTTCTCGCAGCTGACAGGGAGTCATCAGCTTGCAGACCTTAGAAAGATGAAGCTGTAAATAGTTTCCCACACGGTGAAGTATTTGTTTTGCTTTGCATTCAATATCTTATAAATATAACCTGCTGTGTATATTGCAAACTGATATATTTTGTTTGATTAACGCGGGCTTGAAAGCTACTAATTCGTCATTCATAAAAATTGTGGTTGGGGAAGAATTAACAACAATAAAAGTCTTCTTTGAACTCAGAAGTGCATTTCTGGTGTGTTATGTTAGTGCTTAAGAACTAGATAAGAGAAAAGCACTACACCCCCTATTTCCCCCCCCCCCCCCCAAAAAAAAGTAGTTTCAAAACCTCGAGGAGTGGAAAAACACAAGTACTTGGTCCATGCTCCAGGGAAGGGCCAAGCAGAAAAAGCGGACATGATGCATGCATGCGATGACAAATGGGAGCAAAGCAAATGGAAGAGACGCTGAATCGTAACAAATGATGAGCTAGCGGTTGGCTCTAAGCCCGCTCGATGTGAATTAAATGTCTCGCAGAGACAGTGCAGACGAGGTCTGGACCAAACGTAAAAACGAGTTGAGACCACTTCTAGATTCTGTCTCCTCTGCTCATTCCACCTCCTTTGTGCACACTCACACATTTCTCCTAGCTGCCCTTGAGGAGGCTTTACACCTCAATAGTACACATGCAGACAGGCCGCAGCACTGGCCTGCACCTCCTGTGCTGCCCCACAGGCTGGAGAACAGGCAGAGAGCACCTTCCAATTCACTTCTACCTTAGGGAGCGAAGCCAGATCACTGCAGCAGCACAGGCGAGGCAAGGAGCGCCTAACAAACACTGCGTTCAGTTTCTAGGCACTGGATCAGTGCTCCTGGCTGGATGTTGTCCTTGTGTTCCCCATGCTGAAGCTCTTCTTGATCTGAGGCAAGGTTTTTGCACTGAGCTGCCATGGCCACTGCATCCCCCAGTGTGAAGGAAAGAGGGAGCAAGATGGACAATCCAGAAAGGGAGGGGAAGAAAGGACAGGATGTGAGTGGATTCACACTTAATGTTTTATTTTTTCTGGCTCGACTCGTGCTTTGGCTCTTAAAACCAGGCCTGACTCGTCTTGTGATTTTGCTCCTAAAAACCAGGCTGGACTCCTGGCTTGGCTTTGCTTTGGCTCTTGAAACCAGACCTGACTCCTGGCTCTGCTTGTGCTCTGGATTTTAAAACCAGGCCAAACTCCTGGCTCGGCTTGTGCTCTGACTCTTAAAACCAGACTGGACCCCTGGCTCGACTCGTGCTTTAGCTTTTCAAACCAGGCCGAACTCCTGGCTCAGCTTGTGCTTTGACTCTTAAGACTAGGCAAGACCCCTGGCTGGGCTCGTGCTTTGCCTCTTAAAACCAGACCTGACTCCTGGCTCGGCTCGTGCTTTGGATCTTAAAACCAGGCCTGACTCCTGGCTCAGCTTGTGCTTTGACTCTTAAGACTAGGCAAGACCCCTGGCTCGGCTCGTGCTTTGCCTCTTAAAACCAGGCCTGACTCCTGGCTCGGCTCATGCTTTGCCTCTTAAAACAAGGCCGAACTTCTGGCTCGGCTTGTGCTTTGACTCTTAAGACTATGCAAGACCCCTGGCTCGGCTCGTGCTTTGCCTCTTAAAACCAGGCCTGACTCGGCTCGTGCTTTGGATCTTAAAACCAGGCCTGACTCCTGGCTCGGCTTGTGCTTTGACTCTTACGACTAGGCAAGACCCCTGGCTCGGCTCGTGCTTTGCATCTTAAAACCAGTCCTGACTCCTGGCTCGGCTCGTGCTTTGCCTCTTAAAACAAGGCCGAACTTCTGGCTCGGCTTGTGCTTTGACTCTTAAGACTAGGCCAGACTCCTGGTTCGGATCGTACTTTGGCTCTTAAACGCAGGCCAGACTCCTAGCATTGGCTTGTACTTTGACTCCTTAGACTAGGCAAGACCCCTGGCTCGGCTCGTGCTTCGCCTCTTAAACCCAGGCCGGACTCCTGGCTCGGCTTGTGCTTTGACTCTTAAGACTAGGCCAGACTCCTGGCTCGGCTCGTGCTTCGCCTCTTAAACCCAGGCCGGACTCCTGGCTCGGCTTGTACTTTGACTCTTAAGACTGGGCTGGACCCCTGAATTTCCAAGTGTGCCCACCTCCACTTCTGTACCCCTCATCTGGCCTGTGTTCCTCACTCAAGACCCCTCTGCATGCCCTTCAGTCTGGAGCTGTACAAATGTTCACATTCATTCTGCCTGCTCGGGGTCATAAGGCATGGGGTGACCCCTTGAGGGAGGCCATCGTACCCCCTTACTCCATCTGCACATGTGTGCCAGGCCCTTTACATACCTGTGCCTGCAGGGCCCCAGTAGTACAGTGCTATTTATTGCACCTGATAAATAACGATACCTGGGAATCATTAATTATTACATTCGATAATTAGCACCTATTAAGAGTTCCACCCTTTTAAATGGGGATAAACATGCAGCCTTTGCTGTTTACCCGCACACATCCTCGTGTCCCCATATTTCCGGGCATTTGTCACCGAATCTATTTTGGCATGTTTGACTGAAAGAATTGATTTTATAGTGCCTGTGGTGGTATCTCATCCAGCCATGGCGCATCATCCAGGCCTCACAGGACTTCCTTTTACCACCCGGCTCTTAACCCTGCCCTAAGACAACCTGGTGTGCCCTGAAGATTTATGCAACTTGCTCCCCAAATATTACAGCAACTACTAAAGGGCATCTTCCATGGCATCACTGTGCTTTCTTCGGGGGGGGGGGTTACTGAGTACCATCGCATGCACAGCAGAGTGCTCCTGTGGTACCACCGCGCCGTGGCGGGCGGGAGGGTTAGGGATCCGGGCCTTTGCACCCCTAAACGTACATTGGGCAACCCTTCACACGTTCAGGTGACTGCTGTGTTGGAAGACAATTTTGCCCTGAAGCAGCTGACTCCTCGTCTTAAAGGCCGAAACACGTTGACAGCAGCCCCTGAGTCAGTGGTGGTGTGGCAAACATTTCCGAAGAGAGACCCACCCCTCCAAATCTGGGGTCTTCCTTCAGATAAAATGTAACAAATGTCCCCGTTTGCTAGGAGTTTGCTCCAGTATGTGGAGTATTCTTGCTTTTTGCTGCCTGGTATTAACATGCTTGATGCAGGGGCTTAGCTTGGTGAGTAACATTGGGGGGGGGGGAAGTGAGCGAGTTCAGATTGTCCACCAATCATCTTGTGTATATTGTAAAATACATTATATGACGTGTAGGGTGCTGGGGCGGAGCCTAAGGGCGGCGGAACATGGGAGGAATGAGGACTGGTACGAGTATTAAGTGAGAGAAAAGACAGTATTTCGAAAGTTAACCAACATTTTTGAGGACTTCTAAAACGGAGGGGGAGGGGGGCGACTGTGTGCGTTTTTTTCTGTGTAAAGATTCCTGGTGAAATCCAACAGACGCCTCCCCTACCTGGCTGAAACCATCTGTACCCTACTATTTATCAGAAAATACATTTATTAGGAGGATGTAACACCCCCAACACCCCCCCACCCCCCTAAAAGGCCACGCCCTTGGCTTGATCGGGCGTTGGCAGACACTATAGAGAGGGTCCCCTGATATGCCACTCCTGCCACCGCCCACTCCGCTGCCGAGAAGACCTCTGTTCCCTGAACTCTGAATGAGATGGCAGAACCGAGAGGAGGGTGGACATAGGCTTCACCCTCCGGCCAGCGCCCCGAGGGCCTGGCCTCTTGGGGATGTTGTTTCTCTGTTGCACTCGGTGTGACTGTAAGCAGACTCGTCCCTGGCAGGCAGTGCCAGCCTGTTCTGCCCTCTCCGAGCCATGCCCTCCTCAGGCCAGAGGGCACAGTGCCTCCTAGCCTGCAGGTTCGGGGGCATCGCCGGATGGCACGAGGGCCAGAGCCTGTCAGCGTCTGTAAGCGGCACCCGAGACTCCTCTTGCATGGCTGTGGCAACAGGAGTATTTTAAGGATTTGGGGGGCCCGGGGCCAAACGTATTTTGGGGCCTCTGTTCAGGACACCTTTGAATATATGATCCAATTTCTGCTTTTTGACCTGTTTGACCAGGTCACTGACAGTGCACAGGCACACTGGTCCACATCCTGTTACCATCTAATGTTCAGGGGCAGTGGTGTGTGTTTGTAACACAGCAGCAGCTCACTAACATTACTGCAAATAATCTCTGTGACACCTTCCATTTCTCATCTGTCAGCTCCTTTTTTAATGTAAAAGAACGTTTTTATGGATGTTGCGTGAAACATAAACACACATTTCTCTGCAAAAAGTTTGTAATAGACTCACACACCACCCACACAAAAAACAAATAAAAGGAAAACAGTATTTAAAAGCCATCTGTTTCAGAATAATTAAAGGTTATCAGGGAAAAACTGTCTGCAGAACAGAGCTGGCTCTTTCGGGGGGCCTGAGAGGCTGGGGGCCCTGGGAAAGAGCCCACTTTACCCAGGCCTTAAAACGGCTCTGGCTGGCAGGCAGTGGCCGCCGCTTGTGCCCTCCTCACGCACATCCTTCGGGTGGAGTCAGGGCACACATCTCGTGAATATATGTGACTTAAACCAGGCCAGAGGGACCATCGCCTCTCAGATTGTAGACTCCAGGCCAGGGGTCCAGGGGCCACCGCCGGATGGCACCAGCGCCTGCCAGCAGTCGCCAACATTTCTTGACATGACACATCAAAGATGCCAGCCTGACATCGGCTGGCGCACGGAACAGCAGGTACACCTTCGGAAGGGAAGCGCTCAAAGGCGCGCAGCAGCCCCCCAGCAGCGAGACCCCGCAGGAGATGGGGGGCGCCCCCCACCACCCACCGGGCCGGCTCGGAAACCTGCCTTTTCCCGTGTATTTTTTACCTTTCTGCGGCGTTGCCTGCAGAATGACTGATTTTGGGGACGGTTTGGGGGCGAGGGGGGCTGCGGGCGGGGATGGCTGGCGCCTGAGCAGGCTGCAAACATTTCCTTTTGAACTCCTTTGTAAATATTCATTCTTAGCTCTGTCTTTTTTTGTTCTTTTCTCCAGGAAATTCCCAGCGCGCTGTGGGCCAAGCTGGTTGCGCAACGGCTGTCAAAAGTGGACTCCATCAAACGGGTAGGAAGGCCCCGCGGGGCGACGCGCATCTCTGCCCGGGCCCGTCCTGGAATGCGGGGTTCAGAGGGGAGCGGCGGGGGCTTCATTAGCCACATAAAGGGGGAAATGAACTTCTGCATATGCTAATCTGGGAACACGCGGCTGATCAAAGCCGAACAAGCGGGGCCGTGTCTGTGGCCCGGGGCAAACGCTGCGCCAAAGCGCCTGGGCTCCGCGTCCAGGCGCTGCACACCCTCGTCCACAGGCACTAGATTTAGATGACACTAACCTGATTTTTTAAAACTTTTTTGTCCTCATATAAATACCCCTCCTGTTAATAAATGCCACGCCGTGAGAGTGGGTCCGGTGCCTGACTATACAAGGCTGTGAGAGACTGACCATACAAGGATGTGAGAGACTGACTATGTAAGGCCGTGAGAGTGGGTCTGTGGCCTGACCATACAAGGATGTGAGAGACTATGTAAGGCCGTGAGAGTGGGTCTGTGGCCTGACCATACAAGGATGTGAGAGACTGACTACACAAGGCCGTGAGAGTGGGTCTGCTGCTGACCATACAAGGATGTGAGAGACTGACTATACAAGGCCGTGAGAGTGGGTCCGCTGCCTAACCATACAAGGATGTGAGAGACTGACTACACAAGGCCGTGACAGTGGGTCTGCTGCTGACCATACAAGGATGTGAGAGACTGACTACACAAGGCCGTGACAGTGGGTCTGTGGTCTGACCATACAAGGATGTGAGAGACTGACTATACAAGGCCGTGAGAGTGGGTCTGTGGCCTGACCATACAAGGATGTGAGAGACTGACTATACAAGGCCGTGAGAGTGGGTCTGTGGCCTGACCATACAAGGATGTGAGAGACTGACTATACAAGCCGTGAGAGTGAGAGTGGGTCCGCTGCCTGACCATACAAGGATGTGAGAGACTGACTATACAAGGCCGTGAGAGTGGATCCGCTGCCTGACCATACAAGGATGTGAGAGACTGACTATACAAGGCCGTGAGAGTGAGAGTGGGTCCGGTGCCTGACCATACAAGGATGTGAGAGACTGACTATACAAGGCCGTGAGAGTGAGAGTGGGTCCGGTGCCTGACCATACAAGGATGTGAGAGACTGACTATACAAGGCCGTGAGAGTGGATCCGCTGCCTGACCATACAAGGATGTGAGAGACTGACTATACAAGGCCGTGAGAGTGAGAGTGGGTCCGGTGCCTGACCATACAAGGATGTGAGAGACTGACTATACAAGGCCGTGAGAGTGAGAGTGGGTCCGGTGCCTGACCATACAAGGATGTGAGAGACTGACTATACAAGGCCGTGAGAGTGGGTCCGGTGCCTGACCATACAAGGATGTGAGAGACTGACTACACAAGGCTGTGAGAGTGGGTCTGTGGCCTGACCATACAAGGATGTGAGAGACTGACTACACAAGGCCGTGAGAGTGGGTTCGGTGCCTGACCATACAAGGATGTGAGAGACTGACTATACAAGGCCGTGAGAGTGGGTCTGCTGCTGACCATACAAGGATGTGAGAGACTGACTACACAAGGCCGTGAGAGTGGGTCCACTGCCTGACCATACAAGGATGTGAGAGACTGACTATACAAGGCCGTGAGAGTGAGTCCGGTGCCTGACCATACAAGGATGTGAGAGACTGACTACACAAGGCCGTGAGAGTGGGTCTGCTGCTGACCATACAAGGATGTGAGAGACTGACTATACAAGGCAGTGAGAGTGGGTCCGGTGCCTGACCATACAAGGATGTGAGAGACTGACTATACAAGGCCGTGAGAGTGAGAGTGGGTCCGGTGCCTGACCATACAAGGATGTGAGAGACTGACTATACAAGGCCGTGAGAGTGAGAGTGGGTCCGGTGCCTGACCATACAAGGATGTGAGAGACTGACTACGCAAGGCCTTGAGTGTGGGTCTGTGGCCTGACCATACAAGGATGTGAGAGACTGACTACACAAGGCCGTGAGAGTGGGTCTGCTGCCTGACCATACAAGGATGTGAGACACTGACTACACAAGGCCGTGAGAGTGGGTCCAGTGCCTGACCATACAAGGATGTGAGAGACTGACCATACAAGGCCGTGAGAGTGGGTTCAGTGCCTGACCATACAAGGATGTGAGAGACTGACCATACAAGGCCGTGAGAGAAGGTCTGCTGCCCGACCATACAAGGATGTGAGAGACTGACCATACAAGGATGTGAGAGTGGGTCTGCTGCTGACCATACAGGTACAGAGAGGGGAGGGGAGCCGTCCACAGGTACAGAGAGGGGAGGGAACCTGCCCCCAGGTACAGAGAGTGGGGGGAAGCCGTCCCCAGGTACAGAGAGTGGAGGGAAGCCGTCCACAGGTGCAGAGAGGGGAAGGAACCTGTCCACATGTGCAGAGAGGGGAGGGAGCCGTCCACAGGTGCAGAGAGTGGAGGGAAGCCGTCCACAGGTACAGAGAGGGGAGGGAAGCCGTCCACAGGTACAGAGAGGGGAGGGAAGCCGTCCACAGGTGCAGAGAGGGGAGGGAAGCCGTCCACAGGTGCAGAGAGTGGAGGGGAGCCGTCCACAGGTACAGAGAGAGGAGGGGAGCCGCCCACAGGTACAGAGAGGGGAGGGAAGCCGCCCACAGGTACAGAGAGGGGGGGGAAGCCGCCCACAGGTACAGAGAGGGGAGGGAAGCCGTCCACAGGTACAGAGAGTGGAGGGAAGCTGTCCACAGGTACAGAGAGGGGAGGGAAGCCGTCCACAGGTACAGAGAGGGGGTGGGGGAAGCCGCCCACATGTACAGAGAGTGGAGGGAAGCCGTCCACAGGTACAGAGAGGGGAGGGAAGCCGCATACATGTACAGAGAGTGGAGGGAAGCCGTCCACAGGTACAGAGAGTGGAGGGAAGCCGTCCACAGGCACAGAGAGGGGAGGGAAGCCGTCCACATGTACAGAGAGGGGAGGGAAGCCGTCCACAGGTACAGAGAGGGGAAGGAACCTGTCCACAGGTACAGAGAGGGGAGGAGAAGCCGTCCACAGGTACAGAGAGGGGAGGGAAGCCGCCCACATGTACAGAGAGGGGAGGGGAGCCGCCCACATGTACAGAGAGGGGAGGGGAGCCGTCCACAGGTACAGAGAGGGGAGGGGAGCCGTCCACAGGTACAGAGAGGGGAGGGAAACCGTCCACAGGTACAGAGGGGAGGGGGAAGCCGTCCACAGGTACAGAGAGGGGAAGGAACCTGTCCACAGGTACAGAGAGTGGAGGGAAGCTGTCCACAGGTACAGAGAGGGGAGGGAAGCCGTCCACAGGTACAGAGAGGGGATGGAAGCCGTCCACATGTACAGAGAGGGGATGGAAGCCGTCCACAGGTACAGAGGGGAGGGGAGCCGTCCACAGGTACTGAGAGGGGAGGGGAGCCGTCCACAGGTACTGAGAGGGGAGGGGAGCCGTCCACAGGTGCAGAGAGTGGAGGGAAGCCGTCCACATGTACAGAGAGGGGAGGGGAGCCGTCCACAGGTACAGAGAGGGGAGGGGAGCCGTCCACAGGTGCAGAGAGTGGAGGGAAGCCGTCCACATGTACAGAGAGGGGAGGGGAGCCGTCCACAGGTACAGAGAGGGGAGGGGAGCCGTCCACAGGTACAGAGAGTGGAGGGAAGCCGTCCACATGTACAGAGAGGGGAGGGGAGCCGTCCACAGGTACAGAGAGGGGAGGGGAGCCGTCCACAGGTACAGAGAGGGGATGGAAGCCGTCCACATGTACAGAGAGGGGAGGGGAGCCGTCCACAGGTACAGAGAGGGGAGGGAAGCCGTCCACAGGTACAGAGAGGGGAGGGAAGCCGTCCACAGGTACAGAGGGGAGGGGAGCCGTCCACAGGTACTGAGAGGGGAGGGGAGCCGTCCACAGGTACAGAGAGGGGATGGAAGCCGTCCACATGTACAGAGAGGGGATGGAAGCCGTCCACAGGTACAGAGGGGAGGGGAGCCGTCCACAGGTACAGAGAGGGGAGGGAAGCCGTCCACATGTACAGAGAGGGGATGGAAGCCGCCCACATGTACAGAGAGGGGAGGGGAGCCGTCCACAGGTACAGAGGGGAGGGGAGCCGTCCACAGGTACAGAGGGGAGGGGAGCCGTCCACAGGTACTGAGAGGGGAGGGGAGCCGTCCACAGGTGCAGAGAGTGGAGGGAACCCGTCCACACACAGAGTGTGGAGGGAGGTCGCCCACAGGTGCGGGGGGGCTGCCCACAGCAGGTACAGAGAGTGGAGGGAACCTGTCCACATAGTGTGGAGGGAGGTCGCCCACAGGTGCAGAGAGTAAGGTACATCAGGCCGTGTTACAGAGGTGGCGGAGGGAGACCTCGTGGACCTTTGCACAGGTGCAGGCCCAGCCCACACTGCTAGTCGTATTTTTCTGGCTGTAAATGTTAAAACACTGTCGGAGGCGCTTGGCGGGCCTGTCTGCAGCCCAGTGCTTTATGTCCCCTCCCTGGGCCTTCCGCAGCTATTAATTGCGGCACTTTCGGCACTGACAGCCGACGAGCCCACCGCTCTGGCACTGCTCTGACGAGCGCCGGTGTTCTAGTTGTCAGCCGGGCCTCGGAGGAGCGCCTAGTTTGACGAACAGCTCTGCCGAGGCGCTGTGCGTCGCGGTAAATCTTCGCTAAGTGTGCCTGGAGTTGCAGGGGATCGGGCTCCGGGGTGCAGAGGATACCCACAGCCAGGACTAGGTCGGGCCCAGGGGCTTGTAAAGCCGAGGCGACGGCCTGTCATCCTTCTGGGGCCGGTCCTTCGAGGCACTCGAGGAAGCGGTTCTGAGACCTCTCAGGGGTGTGAGGAGCTGTCACCGGCTGACAGATGCCTTCTGTGATGTCTCTGTTTTCTCTCAGCCTGCCTTCTGGCACCATTGACTGCTTTTTCTTTTTATTCAAGAAACGAATTAATCATTCCGTCAATAAACAAACCACCCAGTTGTTTGGTTTTTAAAGTGTATGTTTGGTTTTTAAAGGGTACAGC
Organism: Pleurodeles waltl; assembly: GCF_031143425.1. Lineage (NCBI taxonomy): Eukaryota > Metazoa > Chordata > Amphibia > Caudata > Salamandridae > Pleurodeles > Pleurodeles waltl. The sequence goes on along the minus strand of NC_090445.1, from coordinate 31,209,330 downwards.
CTTTGTTTGTTGTAAGTGGATTTTTGTCCAACTCTGTGGATGACCATTGGAATCCACGATTAGGCGCCTCAGCTCCCAGATGCTGGTCAGAGGCAGCAAGCACTATATACATGTAATTACAGTCCCAGTCCTGCTGCAAGATGGCCGCTCCCTGGGCCCTGAGCAGTGGGTTCCACCCCAACACTCTGCCCTCTGACCTGCCACCTTACAGGGTCAGCACCCACGTGACCTACTCCCAGCTTCACAGCTCTCATCTGTTGCTGCTGTCAAGGAACTAAAGTCCAAGTGCCACACTCTTTAATAACATTCACTTATTTTACATACTGAAATATAACTCAATATCAAAAAGTTCGATCCAAGACTTGTCGCAAATAGATGCAAATTTTACTATAATAATGATAGAACAAATATTCAGAAAGTTGCATTCTAACAACATCTTGGAAAGTAATACCGGACCTATTTTATAGATATCCAAGCAAGGCTCGCCTTTGCATTCTGTACGCATGGTCATCACCGGCTACATTACTAGGTAACCGGTGTAATGTATTGAAATTATGTATTGAACAATACTTAAAATTTACTGAATTCATTAATAGTTAAGATTCATGGCTTGAACATCCAGAAAGAATATTCCCCAGGATGTATCTCTAGTACGTATGTTTTGGTGAAGCTTTCCATCCTGTAGTAAAGATCTCTTCCCTCTCTCTCTGTCTGTGGACCACTGTTCCCAAGGTGGCCAGCTCGTGCTGTTCTCTTCTCTATCTCTGACTGTGGGCCACTGTTCCCAAGGTGGCCAGCTCGTGCTGTTCTCTTCTCTATCTCTGACTGTGGGCCACTGTTCCCAAGGTGGCCAGCTTGTGCAGTTCTCTTCTCCTCTGTCTCTCTGTCTGTGGACCACTGTTCCCAAGGTGGCCAGCTTGTGCATTTCTCTTCTCTGTCTCTCTGTCTGTGGACCACTGTTCCCAAGGTGGCCAGCTTGTGCAGTTCTCTTCTCCTCTGTCTCTCTGTCTGTGGACCACTGTTCCCAAGGTGGCCAGCTTGTGCATTTCTCTTCTCTGTCTCTCTGTCTGTGGACCACTGTTCCCAAGGTGGCCAGCTTGTGCAGTTCTCTTCTCCTCTGTCTCTCTCTATCTGTGGACCACTGTTCCCAAGGTGTCCAGCTCGTGCTGTTTTCTTCTCTGTCCCTCTATCTGTGGACCACTGTTCCCAAGGTGGCCAGCTTGTGCATTTCTCTTCTCTATCTCTGACTGTGGGCCACTGTTCCCAAGGTGGCCAGCTTGTGCATTTCTCTTCTCTATCTCTGTCTGTGGGCCACTGTTCCCAAGGTGGCCAGCTTGTGCAGTTCTCTTCTCCTCTGTCTCTCTATCTGTGGACCACTGTTCCCAAGGTGGCCAGCTTGTGCAGTTCTCTTCTCTGTCTCTCTGTCTGTGGGCCACTGTTCCCAAGGTGGCCAGCTTGTGCAGTTCTCTTCTCTGTCTCTCTGTCTGTGGGCCACTGTTCCCAAGGTGGCCAGCTTGTGCAGTTCTCTTCTCTATCTCTGTCTGTGGGCCACTGTTCCCAAGGTGGCCAGCTTGTGCATTTCTCTTCTCTGTCTCTCTGTCTGTGGACCACTGTTCCCAAGGTGGCCAGCTTGTGCAGTTCTCTTCTCCTCTGTCTCTCTCTATCTGTGGACCACTGTTCCCAAGGTGTCCAGCTCGTGCTGTTTTCTTCTCTGTCCCTCTATCTGTGGACCACTGTTCCCAAGGTGGCCAGCTTGTGCATTTCTCTTCTCTATCTCTGACTGTGGGCCACTGTTCCCAAGGTGGCCAGCTTGTGCAGTTCTCTTCTCTATCTCTGTCTGTGGGCCACTGTTCCCAAGGTGGCCAGCTTGTGCAGTTCTCTTCTCTGTCTCTCTGTCTGTGGGCCACTGTTCCCAAGGTGGCTAGCTTGTGCAGTTCTCTTCTCTATCTCTGTCTGTGGGCCACTGTTCCCAAGGTGGCCAGCTTGTGCAGTTCTCTTCTCTATCTCTGACTGTGGACCACTGTTCCCAAGGTGGCCAGCTTGTGCAGTTCTCTTCTCTGTCTCTCTGTCTGTGGGCCACTGTTCCCAAGGTGGCCAGCTTGTGCAGTTCTCTTCTCTATCTCTGACTGTGGGCCACTGTTCCCAAGGTGGCCAGCTTGTGCAGTTCTCTTCTCTGTCTCTCTGTCTGTGGGCCACTGTTCCCAAGGTGGCCAGCTTGTGCAGTTCTCTTCTCCTCTGTCTCTGTCTGTATGTGGGCCACTGTTCCCAAGGTGGCCAGCTTGTGCATTTCTCTTCTCTGTCTATGGGCCACTGTTCCCAAGGTGGCCAGCTTGTGCTGTTTTTTTCTCTGTCTGTCTGTGGGCCACTGTTCCCAAGGTGGCTAGAAGCAATCATTGAGTTCACCATTCACCGCCCTATGTGGCAGTCAGGCCTTCACCTACATCGCTCCTTCTCGTACATCGCCCCTAAAGCGTGGAATGACCTGAAGCTGCACATCAGAGCCCAGGCCCCACTTTCTGAGTTATACAAGAAGCTGCAGACCTGACTCTTCGAATAACCATCCAAGAAGCTGAAGACCTGGGGCTTCGGATAACCATCCAATAAGCTGAAAACCTGGGGCTTCGGATAACCATCCAAGAAGCTGAAGACCTGGGGGTTCGGATAACCATCCAAGAAGCTGAAGACCTGGGGCTTCGGATAACCATCCATTGGATATCCATCCAAGAAGCTGAAGACCTGGGGCTTCGGATAACCATCCCTTCCCGCCATAAGCAAGGTTAGGCTCACCCCTGATCAGCGTCAGGATACCTGCCCAGGCGATGCTGCGCTTTTACAAATCCTCTTAACGTGACACAACCTCAGTACCCCCATCCCTCACACACCACCACCTTCATAGATGTTTGATTCATGTTCCTAGTCTGTTCTGCATTTGTTTGTACAGTTATAAGCTATCCTCACAGGCCATCTTGTAAAGGAATCAAACTTTCAAATTTCCTTTGTTGCCTCAATTTATGGATTTCACATTACTAATTCAATTTTCATAGATTTTTCTTTAGGACGTTTCTACATCCAGCAGGAGATCACTCTTTAGGATTCCAGATTAATATGAGCTCAAGAATCCCTTCAAAATCTATATCTCGAAAAAGCGTTTTTTTTCTACTTGTCTCCACCATGATGCCTAGGTTGCCTTTCAGGCTGCCCACGACCTATGGTAGAAATGTCTCCACTATGGCGGCTTGGCTGCCTCACTTGCTGCCTGTGGCCTATGGTAGAAATGTTTCCACTATGACGCTGGGCTGATTCTCTGGCTGCCTGCGGCTTATGGTAGAAAGGTCTCCACTATGGCGGCTTGGCTGCCTCACTTGCTGCCTGTGGCCTATGGTAGAAATGTTTCCACTATGACGCTGGGCTGATTCTCTGGCTGCCTGCGGCTTATGGTAGAAAGGTCTCCACTATGGCGGCTTGGCTGCCTCACTTGCTGCCTGTGGCCTATGGTAGAAATGTTTCCACTATGGCGCTTGGCTGCCTCTCTGGCTGCCTGCGGCTTATGGTAGAAAGGTCTCCACTATGGCGCTTGGCTGCCTCACTTGCTGCCTGTGGCCTATGGTAGAAAGGTCTCTACTATGGCGCTTGGCTGCCTCACTTGCTGCCTGCGGCTTATGGTAGAAATGTCTCCACTATGACGCTGGGCTGATTCTCTGGCTGCCTGCGGCTTATGGTAGAAAGGTCTCCACTATGGCGCTTGGCTGCCTCACTTGCTGCCTGTGGCCTATGGTAGAAATGTCTCCACTATGGCGGCTTGGCTGCCTCTCTGGCTGCCTGCGGCTTATGGTAGAAAGGTCTCCACTATGGCGGCTTGGCTGCCTCACTTGCTGCCTGCGGCTTATGGTAGAAAGGTCTCCACTATGGCGGCTTGGCTGCCTCACTTGCTGCCTGTGGCCTATGGTAGAAATGTCTCCACTATGGCACCTAGGTTCCCTCTCTGGCTGCGTTTGACCTGTGGTAGAAATGTCTCCACCATGATGTTTAACTTGCCTTTCTGGCTGCCTGTGACCTATGGTAGGAATGTCTCCATTATGATACCTTGGCTGCCTCTCTGGCTGCCTGCAACCTATGGTAGAAATGTCTCCACTATGAGGTCTAACTTGCCTTTCTGGCTCCCTGAGACTTATGGTAGAAATGTCTCCCCTATGGGGCATTGGCTGCCTGCTACTTATGTAGAAAAGTCTCCAGTATGGTTACTAGGTCCCCTCTCTGGCTGCCTGCAACCTATGATAGAAATATCTCCACCATGATCCCTAGGCTGCCTCTGGCTGCCTGCGGCTTATGACAGTAATGTCTCCACTATGATACCTTGGCTGCCTCTCTGGCTGCCTGTGACCTATGGTTAGAATGTCTCCACTATGATACCTTGGCTGCCTCTCTGGCTGCTGCGACCTATGGTTAGAATGTCTCCACTATGATACCTTGGCTGCCTCTCTGGCTGCTGCGACCTATGGGTATAAATGTCTCCACTATGGGGCCTAAGTACCCTCTCTGGCTGCCTGTGGCTTATGACAGTAATGTCTCCACTATGATACCTTGGCTGTCAATGACCTATGCTACAAATGTCTCTTCCATGATGCAGAGGTTGCCTCCCTGGCTACCTGCCACCTGTGGTAAAAATGGTTCCATTTTGGTGCCTGGGCTGCCTCTCTGACTGCCTGTGGCTCATGATAGAAATGTCTCGACCATGACACGCCTGGATACCCTCTTGGGTGATTAGTGTGCTATACAAATCAATATAACATAACAATCAGGGGATGCCTCTTTGGCTGAACGCGACTTATGGTAGAAATATCTCCACTATGATGCCAAGGTTGAATTTCTGGCTGCCTGCGACCTATGGTAGAAATGTTTCCACTATGGCGCTTGCCTGCCTCTCTGGCTGCCTGCGACTTACGGTATAAATGTCTCCACTATGATGCCAAGGTTGAATCTCTGGCTGCCTGCGACCTATGGTAGAAATGTCTCCACTATGACGCTTGGCTGCCTCTCTGACTGCATGCGACCTATGGTAGAAATGTCTCCACTATGGCGCTTGGCTGCCTCTCTGACTGCATGCGACCTATGGTAGAAATGTCTCCACTATGGCGCTTGGCTGCCTCTCTGGCTGCCTGCGACTTATGGTAGAAATGTCTCCACTATTGTGCCTAGGTTCCCTCTCTAGCTGCATTTGACTTATGGTAGAAATGTCTCCACCATGATGCCGAGGCTGCCTCTCTGGCTGCTACGACTTGTGGTAGAACCATCTCCACCATGATGCCGAGGTTGAATCTCTGACTACCTGCGACTTATGATAGAAATGTCTCCACTATGATGCCTTGGCTGCCTGTTTGGTTGCCTGTGATTCGTGCTAGAAATGCCTCCAAAAAGGTGCCCCGGTTCACACTTTGGCTGTTGTGATCTATAGTAGAAATGTCGTGGTCTGTGGTACAATTTGCTGAATAAGGCAAACAAATTACTCAAGGGACCATTCCTTGCTCTGTATATTCAAAGGGGTACTCGTTCAATAGTGCCACAGCTGGTGTACTATCAGGTGCTCTCTAAAGCACTCTTGTGAAGGAGATCTGATGGGCAGCCACATGGACTTCTCTACATGCACTCTGAAGGCATTTCTCTGTGGTGGCAGTCCAGGTCAGCAGCTCAGTTTGTCCTTGCTGTTCTTAGCAACATATTCTCTGGAGGTTTGCCTTGAGTATATTCTGTTACTGCACCTTCCCCTCTAAAAATCTTTTTGTTTTACAATAATTGTCGCATGTTGAGAATAGGTAGCGTGCAATCGTGTTTCCAAATACCTCTGGTATTCAGAGTTCTGTCTTCTCTCTTATTGGCAATATTAGGCATCAGAGAGAAAAGTGTCTCCCTCACTGAGAGTTTTGCACTGGTTCCAGGTACCTGCCCACTTTAGATTTAAACTCTGGTATTTAATACATAAATGTGTGTCCATGAACAAGCCTCCCATGTCGCTTCCTGACTAAGGGCCTGATTCAAAACTCTGCGGACAGCTACCCCGTCACAGCAGTGATGGATATCCCGTTCGCCTAAATCTAAGTTCTAATATATTCTATGGGATTTAGAATCTGGTGGACCGGATATCCGTCACCGTTGTGATGGAATAACCCGTCCGACTAAATCTAAATCAGGCCCTAAACCATGAAGAACATTGCACCAGAAGAGTATCTTCTAGTGAGATTAATTTTGTGGGGATACCAGAGATACTGCTGCCTCACTAAGAGCCGCAGGGGTGTTTAGTGTGCTGAGGCCTGAATGTGGGGTGCCGTGCTATTGAATGTTTGTGTTAACTAAAAGAACATGGGCTTTACAAGCCTGCAGACCCTGAGATGGATCTAAGGTTCCTTCTTTGTCATCTAGATTATTTCTGAGTTAGCGCTTTGAGGCAATAGGATCCGCAGCGTGCCCTTTATGAATCTCGTAGACACTATTAGAGTAACTTAGTATGGGTGACAGGTTTAATGTCCGCTGTCTACGTCATAGTAAGGGAACTTGGAACTAACTATGTTCTAAGGGTGCTGGTGAGCTGCATGTGGAGTACTATCTGTATGCTTTATAAAACAAGCCTTTGCAATGCCAGAGGGCCTCGCTTATAAATAACAGTGCCTTTTCAGCCAGTGATTGGTTTAGGCACTCAATATGTCATCAAGTCACAAGATTGAACACTCTGAAAATAAATCAAACACTATCCATCCATTAGTCATGTAGAAACCATCATACAAATCCCTCACCTACTGTAACTAACTCTGCAGGTGTGCATATGAATCCCTAGAAACATACTGTCAGAAAGTAGAGTATTACTTGGGGTGGGCAACTGCACACCTCAGGAAACAATCACAACCTTTGTTGGGATGAACAGTCCAAGTCACTAAATTAACCTGAAGTCAACCCGCTGTGTAGCTGTAGCACACAGCAGACAGATGTAACTTTGGACACTGTGTAAAGTATTTATGCAGTACCTAAACAGTGATACAGTCAAAATGCAAAACAATAAAATCCCAAACTGAATTGGTAATACAGAGTAAAATGTAATTAACAAAATGATACTAAAATGCCAAAAATCCATTAGGGGGACACTGATATATTAATTTTTGAAAATGTAAATAGAAATAGCGCCAAAAAGCACAAAGCACCAATAATAGTCAATAGTTGCGCAGTCTGGGCTCCGTGCGCAATTTGAGACTGATCGCCATGGAACAATGGTTATATACACCACCAAGGTTGCCTGATTTAGATCTCGGTGGATGGAATACTCTGTCACAAACTTGACTGATATCCCATCCACCATTTTACAATCTCCTTAGGACATAATGGGTTCGAAATACAGCGGATGGGATGTCATCCCGTTTGTGACAGAGTATTTCCCTCCACCAAGATCTAACTCAGGCTCTTACTCTTTTAATTCCAGCCCACCACAGGAGTCCACATCTAAAGCCCTGCAGGTACTTAGGGAAGACACTAGAGGCTCGCAGTGCTAATTAGCATTTTCACCGTTCAGGCAGATAAAGAAAAAATTTGTACCAAAAAAAAAGATTTTTCCTTAATATTTATTAAAGATCTGACTTCACATTTGAATTGGATTTAATACCTGTTAAAATAGTGGTTTGATTATTTTTCTAGCTGGTCCCTTTGCTGGGATACAGTATTAATATTTAATAGTGCTTCCCTGTGTTTCTCTATGAATAGCCAACCTTCCGACAGTAGAAATAGCTTTTCCGGGTTAGACACTGTAAGGACATGCTAACTAAACTTATACATGTCCTAGTTTTAAATAGTGTGCACCCGGCCTTGTGGGCAACAAGGCCTACATAGGGGTGACTTTAAAAGAAAGGTTTTAACCTGCCAGAAGGGTTTGGCTTCACAGGTCACTGTGCATGTTTTGCACAGTTACAGTCAGGATAGACTGGTAGGCCCGAAGCCATTGTTGCACTGTCGCTCTAGAGGATGGCACAATAGAGGGTGCTGTCCACTAGTGGCTTTTAACTTCCATGCCCTGGGTACATTTTCCACCACATATAAGGGACTTGGAGACAAATTAAATATTCCATTTAGGAATATGTCAAGTTGACTATGTTTAAAAGGGAAGCACAGGCAATTTGCCACTGGTTAGCAGGGTTAAAGTGCACAGATCTAACACCAGCAAAAATATGGGGTCTGGAAAAGGTGAAAAATCTGAGGTGACCACAAAGAAAAGGTGGGTTTCTACGCATACACTGACTTCTGAGAAAGCACAGCACTTAATTCAAGACTCTACTGCACAAAGACACTTTTGGACAAGCCCCAAAATATGATAAAAAAAGTCTTGTGCAAACACACCACTTAAATGGATGCGTCCAGCCCTTCTATGTCTTAACCGGTCAATAGTCCACAGAGAATCACATGACCTGTGTCCGAAAGCTATCTGAATTTGGAAATTTGGCTGACACACGCAGTTTCTTTTTAAGAGCGCACAGTCACACCTGCTTGTCATTCCCAAAAGGTTTACTCATGCAGAGGTTTTTGTGAGGCAGTCTCCTTCCAGTGGCAGGGATTGGACGGTCCAGGGCTGAGATGCCCTTGAAATCTGTACACGCTCACAAAACATACACCTGTGTGGGTGTTCACAAACTCACCAACCCTTATCTGGGAAAAGTTGGGGGTCACGCCCCAAAAAGGGCAACAGTAAACCCTCTTTTCCCTACTAAAAGTGGACAGGGACACCCGCAAAACTGATGAGTGTGCAGAAGGGGTTTTCTCACTCAGAAAAGTATTTTCCCTGTGGAGAAAAAGAAAAAATCAGGGGTATTTGCATTGCCAAAGAAGCAAATATACCGAAACATAATTAAGGCTTCCAGTTTTCCGCTTTCACTGATTTTTACAGATAAATACAGACAGAAAACAATATATTTCCTCTCTGTGTTTATTTTGTGAGTATAATAAAAAGCACAAAAATACAGCAAATTGTGCTTCTTATGAGTAACATCCTTGTTGTCCTTCTTGAATTCCAGACCAACTGCTGAGCGGATGGACACCATGGGGATTTAAAAACAGGATGAGATTCCCTTAAATAGAGGCATATGGTAACATATAACAAACAGAGAGAGGGTGAAACATATGAGAGTAGAAGGCGCTCTTACTCATAAAAGTAAAACCCAACGATTATAGATACACGGTGCACATTAATATCAATAGTTATTTACATAATATGAGTCAAAATAAAGTCCATAAATTGTGTCCGTTCCAAAATTTTCAAAAGGATGATTTATTCTAGATTCTAGTTTCAGATTCCACTTGTTGTTCAAAAATCACAATTTCGATATGCTCAAGAGCATTCTTAAATTCCACTCGCAGGAATACGATATTGGGCACGAGATGAATACAAAGCGATTAGATAGGACACATCGGCTGTAAAAAAAATTATTGATATTAACAGAGGAGTTGAGATTTGTGTGAACAGATTAACTGATATGAATTTTGGCGTTCTAATATAAATTAAATAATTCATGTTTTGGACTATCAGGAGGTCCTGAGGAAGTCCTGGGCCACTCCCCGGATGAAACACGTGTTGACAAGGACAAGCGAGTGGAATTTAAGAATGCTCTTGAGAATATCGAAATTGTGATTTTTGAACAACAAGTGGAATCTGAAAGTACTTTTTGGAGATTGGATATGTGAATTTATTTTGAGTCATCTAGAATAAATCATCCTTTTGAAAATTTTGGAACGGACACAATTTATGGACTTTATTTTGACTCATATTATGTAAATAACTATTGATATTAATGTGTGCCCTTACATGTTATGAATATGCTAACATATATTTGTATATGATGCTAATAGTTACTTATCGTGTAGTGTTTTGTCATATTTGGCTGCTTCATGTGCTAAAACGCGACAGTCATCATAGTACGAATGCATGTTTATCAGTTAAATAAACCATTTTACGACTCAATTTATTCTCAAAACATAAATAAATATAGATAAATACCAATAAAATAGCCAAAAAATAAATATGGCTAAATACAGACGGAAATGTTAAAAAATAAAAACCATAAAACTGGGCCCTACACATAATTAGACGAGTGAAAACAGAATTTACCTACATTTTGGAGGCACCTCCAAACGTTTGTGAATTTCTGAAAGTTGTAAGTGTGCCCCCAACCCCCTGGGGACGAGCTAGAACTGCAGCGTGGGCACAGAAAGGTGCAAGTAAAGAGAATGCGCCCTGAGGGACCAGGTGCCTTCATTCCACAATGTCTCACTTCTGGAAACTTTTTGTGAGTTCCTGAAAGTTATGTGTTCCCCCAGGTGAGGACGTGGAGGTCCGGGGAAGTAACAAGAGTGTGGCCAGAGCCAGCCAGGCACCTACATACCTGCAGGTATCACTTCTGGCAACTTTAGTGAATACCTGGAAGTTATAAATGCGCCTCGAGGTGAGGACGCAGAATTGTGTGTGTGGGTTGGGTCCACAGACATGGAAACCCCCCAGGATCCAATATTCCAATTGTGTCACTTCTGGATATGATTATTTGTATAGCACACAACTCTACCCGGGGCCGATCAGTCCCGAGGGTACCCGGGCTCTTCGCCCGTGGCCGATCAGTCTCCGATACCCCAGTGTCACTCGATTACTGTACGCCGAGACCTGGGTGAGCTCAGTGGAGGAAATCACTGCCCTTACTGAGGCTGCAGCACACTTAAGAGACATTTAAGGAGCCCACCTCAAAATCTCTTTATTTTTAATCCTGCCAAGTACGACAGAAATACTCTGGAACTAGTGTTATGTTATGTGTATTTGTATAGCGCACAACTCTCCTGGGAGGGTACCTGGGGCACTTCGCCCGTGGCCGATCAGTCTCCGATACCCCAGTGTCACTCGATTACTGTACGCCGAGACCTGGGTGAGCTCAGTGGAGGAAATCACTGCCCTTACTGAGGCTGCAGCACACTTAAGAGACATTTAAGGAGCCCACCTCAAAATCTCTTTATTTTTAATCCTGCCAAGTACGACAGAAATACTCTGGAACTAGTGTTATGTTATGTGTATTTGTATAGCGCACAACTCTCCTGGGAGGGTACCTGGGGCACTTCGCCCGTGGCCGATCAGTCTCCGATACCCCAGTGTCACTCGATTACTGTACGCCGAGACCTGGGTGAGCTGCTCAGTGGAGGAAATCACCGCCCTTCCTGAGGCTGCAGCACACCCAAGAGACATTTAAGGAGCCCACCTTAAAATCTCTTTATTTTTAATCCTGCCAAGTACGACAGAAATACTCTGGAACTTGTGTTATGTTATGTGTATTTGTATAGCGCACAACTCTCCTGGGAGGGTATCTGGGCACTTATCCCTCGGCAGCCATCTTTCCTCCCAGGAGCAAACAGGTGACCCTGCAACTAGGAGACATGTCATTAACACAGAGGATGACACACATGGATTTCCTTGAAGCCTCGTGCGTTGCAGGCTCCCTTCCCAAGCCCTGTTGTACACATTTCTACCCAGAACTCTGGGTTTTATTTCATTTTACCGGTGACATCTGCTCCGCGCCTGCCCCTCCTGTGATAGCATGCTCCGCGCAGCTGTTCCAAGCGCCAGCTCGGCGGGCGCGCAGAGGTGCCCTGAGCATACGCTGCTTTTGATGTGTGATAAAACAGAAGCAACCCACTGGGGGTCCGGAGAGCGTCGGAGGAAGGAGGCCTCTGAATATCAACTAACCTGCTCGGAGGAGAGCGCGCAGCCGGCGCGGGGCCGCGCCATGGATCCCAGCCCAAGGCGGGCTCGGGCGCTCTTGCGCATCTGTGGATCCAGCGCGCCAGGACCCGGCGGATGTGAGGGGCACTCAACCCGGTGTAGATGCCAATCAATACTGGATCTGGACTGGCCCTGCGCCAAGATTGCGTCTGTGCTTTTACAACATGCCCTTCAGTAATCCGACAGGAGCTGAAGTAACATTTGTTAACGCACTGAGTACGTGCGGATGTATACTGATGGCGTGGGCACCGGGAGGCCGCTTACATCCAGGGCCACTCAAATTATGCGTCCGGAGACGGCCAGGGTTGAGTAAATTATGTGGCAAGAAAAGGCAAATTATGTGGCATAATGCGGCACGTTTTGTAATAGTATTACTTCATTATTTCATCATATTTTAACTTGGTAACTGTCTGGGTACTGGCTGCACCTCATTAGTACCTGTTTAACACCCAAATATACCAATAAGCATCAGAAAGTTGACCAGTCTAGCCTTGCTAAAGGGCCTTTTATTGCGTGGTATAACACACGTTGCTGCATTTTTAGAAACTTTTGAACCGTTTGAGATAGAAACAAACTTTTTTTTGCGTTAAAACCTGCAGAGTATGCGGTAGATGATGGATTATGTGGGAATTGAAGCAAATCTATAATTATGCGAAAATCGCAACAGCCGCACAATTGCATAATTCCAGTGGCCCTGCTAATATCCGACACAGGCAAGCTGCCCTCACAGGAGAAGTTCTTGGAGTTTCTGCCGTGATAAAGTTCACGTCACGATAACTTGCGAGAAAAGGAAGACGAAAGGTACTAGTGAGAAGGTACATACTTCCCAGCCCCACTCCCATCTGGATAGAAAGAACATCTTTATCTTGGGACAGACTCTGACCATGTGCCAGCAGTGCTTTAAATGGGCAGGTCCTATCGGGTACTGAGTACCCGCACTTCTTTAAATTAAAAGGGAGAGTACCTGCACTTCTCAGCACTGCTGCAGTACATTTAATGGGAGAGTACCTGCACTTCTCAGCACTGCTGCAGTACATTTAATGGGAGAGTACCTGCACTTCGCAGCACTGCTGCAGTAATATTAATGGGAGAGTACTGACACCTCTCAGCACTGCTGCAGTACATTGAATGGGAGAGTACTGGCACTTCTCAGCAGGGCTGCCATACATTTAATGGGAGTGTATTTGCACTTCTCAGCACTGCTGCAGTACATTTAATGGGAGAGTACCTGCACTTCTCAGCACTGCTGAGGAACATTTAATGGGAGAGTACCTGCACTTCGCAGCACTGCTGCAGTAATATTAATGGGAGAGTACTGACACCTCTCAGCACTGCTGCAGTACATTTAGTGGGCGAGTACTGGCACTTCTCAGCACTGCTGCAGTACATTTAGTGGGTGAGTACCAGCACTTATCAGTAGCAAACAGGTACTCTAAGGAGTGAGTAGCTGCACGTCTATATTTCCATTTCGAGCACTGCGTGGTCGCATGCAGTGCAGGGACTTGTGTCCTCAGGGAGAAGCTGTCCCAGGGAGACCTCAGCAGAATGAACAGCAGAGTATTCAGTAATATCGTGAAAGGACCGGTGTGTTGTAGAGACTGGGTATCCAGAAGGGAGGAGCACAACATGCAAACAGCTAGTCCAGCAAAGGAAACTGTAACGTGCTAAATCCACTGGTATCTTTCTGTGGCCCCTTCTTCCCCAGCACCCCTCAATCAGAGTTAAGTAACATTCACCCCATCCACAGAGAACAGGGCTGTTGGGACGGAGAAGGCCCCAGCATGGCTCTGGTGGACGTGTACCCCGGCCTCAAAGTCACAGAAGAAGCTGCAGCTTCTGGACTCCTCTCTGGGCCCTCACAAGGATCAGGTGAGCTGGGTGCAGGTTTGTGACTAGGATTGAGGTCCCCAGTGGGCTTTGTCAGAGAGGCATGCCCTAGGTGCCCTCCTTTCCATGAGCACTATTACCGTCCGCTGAGTGGGCTGTGGAGGGCGCCGGCGACGGCAGTGTCATTCCAGGAGCACTGAAGGCCTTTTCACCTGGCGCCTGCTAGGGTAAGTGGTCGTACTCCCCCCTCCATGTGTTAAATTGTCCTGGCAGTCCCCTGTAACCGAGTCCTTCGCCCATCCATGGGGGCATGCATGCTGCATATCTGACCCGTACAGAGGATGCAGATGGAGAGCATGTGGGACACTGGTGGCCACGCTGGGATCCAGATTGTCTTTGCTACATTCTAGTGATACACGAAGGAACTGAAGACATGGCTTTTTCAATAACCACCTCACCGGTATATGCTACTCTCCACCCGATCAGCGCCTTGAGACCCTAATGGGTGAGTAGTTGCGCTTTACAAGCACTGACTGATTGATTGATTGATTGATAGTGGTGCCTAAGATGGAGACTTAGGGTAAGAGCCCTGAAAGGAGACAAACTGTAGGCTTCCACAGCAGAACACTCAAAAGATCCAATGAAGTGGGTCAGACTGGGCAATATCAAGGAAAGGAGAGAGAGGGCCCCTTTGAAACTAGGGAGTTCCCCCTTTTGTAGCCCATTGATCTCTGGAAGTCTCCCCCCCAAACGGATAATCATTAGTGAAGTGACTGAACCAGTCTGGGTGGAGTAAGCAAAAGGGCAGAACTTCCTAAAACCTGTCGGAGTCTCAGAGCTGACTGTTGAACTACACAACTACTATCTGCCATTTCAATGTAAAGATGGTTGAGACATTTCCAGGCAGGTTGCTAGGAATTCTATACCAGGGGCCCACACCAAGAGTGATTCTTCTGCGCTCCAGAGTTGGCATAACTATTGCAAACTCTCCTTGCTAGGTTTGGGAACAGAAACCCAGGGAGGTTCTTTAAGCCTTCTAGGTCAGGCTGCTGAACCCTGCTTGATGAAGGTGATGACAGTTTCTAGCATGAGTAAGATGCTCTTCGAAGGCAAAGACTGCTCATTCTCAGAAGGGCCTTCTGCAGAACCTTCTGCTGCAGTTTGGAAGGGCATGAGCTTCTCACATCGAAGGATAAGACCTATGAGTCCAGAGTGTCCCTTCAGCTGTGTTTCGCTGTGAAAACGAGAGTGTACTTGGAGTCTTCCCACAGATTACTCTGTGTCCTGTGAATGTGTGGTACTGAACAACTCCTGACCGTGTCTCATGGTCACCACAGACTGACCTGCGTTCAAGAGCCAGAGCTCCACAGAAGCAGTGATCCACATGGAAGATAAGCTCTGCAACCAGAGGATGCACCTAGGCTGTGCCTAATTTGTAAAAGAATGAGTGTCGGGGTCCAAAGCTCTGCTCAGAAGCCAAATGCATAGTTTTCATTCCACTCTATGCCTTCTTTAATCCACAACCAAACACTCCCTGACACTTTGGGGGTCATTCTGAGGGCCAGGGTCGGCGGGAGCACCGCCAACAAGCTGGCGGTGCCCCGCAGGGCATTCTGACCGCGGCGGTTTGGCCGCGGTCAGAAGAGGAAAACCGGCGGTCTCCCGCCGGTTTTCCGCTGCCCACATGAATCCTCCATGGCGGCGCAGCTAGCTGCGCCGCCATGGGGATTCAGACACCCCATACCGCCATCCTGTTCCTGGCGGTATGGGGTGTCGTGGGGCCCCTGCAGTGCCCATGCCAATGGCATGGGCACTGCAGGGGCCCCCGTAAGAGGGCCCCACAAAGAATTTCAGTGTCTGCTTTGCAGACACTGAAATTCGCGACGGGTGCAACTGCACCCGTCGCACCTTCCCACTCCGCCGGCTCCATTCGGAGCCGGCTTCCTCGTGGGAAGGGTGTTTCCCACTGGGCTGGCGGGCGGCCTTTTGGCGGTCGCCCGCCAGCCCAGTGGGAAACCCAGAATAACCGCAGCGGTCTTCTGACCGCAGTGCGGTATTCTGGAGGGGGGAACTCTGGCGGGCGGCCTCTGCCGCCCGCCAGGGTTAGAATCACCCCCTTTATCTCTCTCGTGCAAGTGACCCAAGCAGAAATCAGCTCTGCAACTGGAGTAGACTTCTAGGCTGTGCCTAATTTGTAAAAGATTGAGTGTCTGTGCCCAAAGCTCTGCTCAGGAGTTGAATGCTTTGTTTTGATTCCACCTTATGCCTCGTTTAATCCACTTCAAGGCACTCCCTGCCCTTTATCTCTCTCTTGCAGGTTTCCACTTTCTCCCATGTGATGGTTTTCCTGTCTTTCTCTTCCTTATATATAACTGTCAGTCCCCAAAAATGAGTGCTGGTGGGCCCCACCGGCAACCAGCAGATCAGCTTACGCACTGGTCCCAGCTTTGTTCTCAGTGCGGTGCTCATATCTGGGCCTCAGGAAGAAAGGCAAAGCCTAGGGCCGCTGGGCCACAATCGGCTCCATACAGCCGGTCCATCGCGACACCCGTCCAGGCCTGGGCTGGCACCAGAGCTGCACCACAAGGCACTGGCTGAACTGGGCCGAAAAGTAGGGTGACCAGAATTTAAAAATAAAAACACTGGACATTTCATGAAATCAGAAGAAGGACTGCAATTTTACTTCGAACGAGCGCGCACATTGACAGCGCTCATCAATGTAGAATTACACCAGAGGCGCTATGAACATAAATAAAATGCAATTTTTAAAGCCAGTATCTTGCCTGTTAATTAAATTGCTTTTTTATAACAGCTGCTAACTATTCCGGCTTTGGAAAACTTAAAAATGCACCTCCCACCATTTTCAGTCCACCCTCTCTAAAAACTGGGGCATGAGCTAAATTTCCCAAAATCTGCCGGGACAGCTGGTGGAAAACCGGGAATGTAACTGGCAAATCCAGAACACCTGGTCACCCTAGCGGAAAATGAATGATCTTGCTCAATGGGCCTTGTACAGACCATGCCACTTGGAGAGCTAGAGTAGAGAGGCAGGGCTGTACAGGTAGGCACAAAGAATGGCACAGAGAGGTGACGTCATGAGAGAGGGGCAGATGGAGGTGGGGCAGAGGTGTACTGAGAGACCTTGTAAGCAATGATGAAGTAGGGTTAAGACATAGAAGAGGTAGGTGCATAGAGAGACATGGCAAAGAGTGAGGTCGGAGAGGTGGGATGAAGTAAGAAGAGACTGAGATGAAGCAGCAAGATTATTTTTTCATTTAATTGTCACCAACTGAATGAACGCATGACCTTAAGGTTGGGCAGGTCAGACAGCCAGTACCTTTCTGTCAAGCACATGCCCAGCTACCAAACTAAAAAGTGCCTGTGTATTTTACGCACATATCATGGAACGTCTGTCAGCCCCCGTCACCTTACCAGGGGCCCCTTGGAATGTGGAACTTCATGCAGCCACAATCACCTTACCAGGGGCCCCTTGGAATGTGGAACTTCTTGCAGCCACAATCACCTTACCAGGGGCCCCTTGGAATGTGGAACTTCATGCAGCCACAATCACCTTACCAGGGGCCCCTTGGAATGTGGAACTTCATGCAGCCACAATCACCTTACCAGGGGCCCCTTGGAATGTGGAACTTCATGCAGCCACAATCACCTTACCAGGGGCCCCTTGGAATGTGGAACTTCTTGCAGCCACAATCACCTTACCAGGGGCCCCTTGGAATGTGGAACTTCATGCAGCCGCAGTCACCTTACCAGGGGCCCCTTGGACTGTAGAACATATGGCAGCTGCAATCACCTTACCAGGGGCCCCTTGGACTGTAGAACATATGGCAGCTGCAATCACCTTACCAGGGGCCCCTTGGACTGTATGTAGAACATATGGCAGCCCCAGTCACCTTACCAGGGGCCCCTTGGAATGTGGAACTTCTGGCAGTCCTTGTCACCTTACCAGGGGCCCCTTGGAATGTGGAACTTCTGGCAGCCCCAGTCTCCTTACCAGGGGCCCCTTGGAATGTGGAGCTTGTGGCAGCCCCAGTCTCCTTACCAGGGGCCCCTTGGAATGTGGAGCTTGTGGCAGCCCCAGTCTCCTTACCAGGGGCCCCTTGGAATGTGGAACTTCTGGCAGCCCCAGTCTCCTTACCAGGGGCCCCTTGGAATGTGGAGCTTGTGGCAGCCCCAGTCTCCTTACCAGGGGCCCCTTGGAATGTGGAACTTCTGGCAGCCCCAGTCTCCTTACCAGGGGCCCCTTGGAATGTGGAGCTTGTGGCAGCCCCAGTCTCCTTACCAGGGGCCCCTTGGAATGTGGAACTTCTGGCAGCCCCAGTCTCCTTACCAGGGGCCCCTTGGAATGTGGAACTTCTGGCAGCCCCAGTCTCCTTACCAAGGGCCCCTTGGAATGTGGAGCTTGTGGCAGCCCCAGTCTCCTTACCAGGGGCCCCTTGGAATGTGGAGCTTGTGGCAGCCCCAGTCTCCTTACCAGGGGCCCCTTGGAATGTGGAGCTTGTGGCAGCCCCAGTCTCCTTACCAGGGGCCCCTTGGAATGTGGAGCTTGTGGCAGCCCCAGTCTCCTTACCAGGGGCCCCTTGGAATACGGAGATTCTGGCAGTCTTTGTCACCTTACCAGGGGCCCCTTGGACTGTGTAGCTTCTGGCAGTCCTAGCCACTCATCTGGACCCTTTGTTGCACACATGCTGTACTCTTAGGTAAAACTAGATGTGGCAGTCGAGCCTTCTACATCCCTCCTAAAGCGTGCAGCCATCTGTCACTACACGTGAGAGCCTGCGCCTCACTTTATGAATTCTGCAAGAAGCTGAACACCTGTCTTTTCAGTCCCACTAGGCCCTAGACTCAAATCTGCATGACATGCCATAGCACAATATACCTTCCTCTTACACCCAAAGGTTCTGGCCTGCTCGGCCCCTGCCCTCGTTTCAGCTGAAGTGCCTGCTCCCTTGGCGTACCCCTTGGAAGCTCTGGGCCTGGGTGCCTGGCGGCTGTGCCCCAGCCCCTTTCCACTGGTACTCACTACATACATTCCTGCCTCTTACACCGGGGGGGGGGGGGGGGGTCATGCTCTGCCCCTCCACTCACTTCGGCTGAAGGGTTAAATGCCCGCTCCTCCACAGGTCCCACTGCCAGCTCTTCCCTGCCCCTGTATCCCCCACCTGCCCCGGACGCCACCCCCTTTCCCCCGCACACCTGCTCCTCTGGCTACTCCCACTTTTCCAGATAATCCCACATGCTAATCCTGCCGCATAATTCTAAACCTCCTTCCTGCCGGTGTATTTCACTACACCACGTGCAGCCGAACGCCTGCATCTTCTGTCCGGTGATTCTCCGCACTCTTTGCCTCAAAGAGCCCGAAATAACACGAATCTTGCTGTCCCAGCTGCCTCCGCTCCCTCCCTCCTTTCAGAGGTGTGAGCGATGCCGTTATCATTCTGTGTGGGTCAGTGTGGGGATCAGTGCCTGCGCCGGTAGACGCTGAGACGTCAGCAGTGGGGGCACCGGAAGTTATCACCAGCTCCTGCCCTGAGGCACCCGGTCATCCGGAGGACCAGGGAGGAGAGGGCTGACCGCTCCCATCACTGGAGACCCCCAGAGAGACATGAGAGCGACTGTCTCCGGCTCACAAGAAGGAAATGTTCACAGAGATCTGTATAGCGCTGCGTCCCCTTTACTGTGGCTTTACAGCACTGCCGGATTAGGTAGTTTTAAGATCATCGTATCTGAAGGATTCTGAGATGTATGTTGGCGTGGGGCGGTTGGAGTGCAGCTCTCAACCATGTTTCTTTGGTGTTGTGTTGTTCACATGAGAGTGTCATGGGGTCCGCCCCGGGGGTCCTGCCTGAGAAAGGAAAGTTGAACGTGTAATTGGAAGGCGCTGTGTAGTGAGTGTTGCTGGCTGGGAGGTCCTGCTGGGTATCCGAAGGTGACCCACTGTGACATATCAGGGAGATGGTGTCCTGAAATCTACTTCCCGTGCGCTGATTGGCTGGTTGTAAGGATGCTGGAATACAATGCCACCGGGTACACCCAAGTACTGTATGCTAACATGCTCTTGTGGTTCTTGTTCACAGGGCTGGGTCATCGAAGGCTTTCCCCAGACAAGGGAGCAGGCTCTGAGGATCCAGATGGCTGGCATCGCTCCTGTGCACGTCGGTAAGGAAACATCCTATATTACCACTCGGTAGACCCACACAGACTCCATAGTTACCACTGTTCCTAGACACAGCACTCCCATCCTGCATCCCATGCTTCATGGTACATCCAGGTAACTCGGCTCATGCCTGTGGATGCCCAATGGTACATCATCGGTCCTTGCTAGCTCGGCTCATGTCTGTGGATACCATCACCAGTCCTTGCTAGCTCTGCTCATGCCTGTGGATGCCATCACCAGTCCTTCTTAGCTCGGCTCATGCCTGTGGATGCCATCATCAGTCCTTGCTAGCTCTGCTCATGCCTGTGGATGCCCAATGGTACATCACCGGCCCTTGCTAGCTCGGCTCATGTCTATGGATGCCCAGTGGTACTTCATCAGTCCTAGCTAGCTCGGCTCATGCCTGTGGATGCCCAATGGTACATCATCAGTCCTGCTAGCTCGGCTCATGCCTATGGATGCCCAATGGTACATCATCGGCCCTTGCTAGCTCGGCTCATGTCTGTGGATGCCCAATGGTACTTCATCAGTCCTAGCTAGCTCAGCTCATGCCCGTGGATGCCCTGTGGTACATCACCAGTCCTTGCTAGCTCAGCTCATGCCTGTGGATGCCCAATGGTACATCATCAGTCCTGCTAGCTCGGCTCATGCCTATGGATGCCCAATGGTACATCATCGGCCCTTGCTACCTCGGCTCATGTCTGTGGATGCCCAGTGGTACTTCATCAGTCCTAGCTAGCTCAGCTCATGCCCGTGGATGCCCTGTGGTACATCACCAGTCCTTGCTAGCTCAGCTCATGCCTGTGGATGCCCAATGGTACATCATCAGTCCTGCTAGCTCGGCTCATGCCTATGGATGCCCAATGGTACATCATCGGCCCTTGCTACCTCGGCTCATGTCTGTGGATGCCCAGTGGTACTTCATCAGTCCTAGCTAGCTCAGCTCATGCCTGTGGATGCCCTGTGGTACATCACCAGTCCTTGCTAGCTCAGCTCATGCCTGTGGATGCCCAATGGTACATCATCAGTCCTTGCTAGCTCGACTCATGCCTGTGGCTCATGCCTGTGGATGCCCAATGGTACATCATCAGTCCTGCTAGCTCGGCTCATGCCTATGGATGCCCAATGGTACATCATCGGCCCTTGCTACCTCGGCTCATGTCTGTGGATGCCCAGTGGTACTTCATCAGTCCTAGCTAGCTCAGCTCATGCTTGTGGATGCCCTGTGGTACATCACCAGTCCTTGCTAGCTCAGCTCATGCCTGTGGATGCCCAATGGTACATCATCAGTCCTTGCTAGCTCGACTCATGCCTGTGGCTCATGCCTGTGGATGCCCAATGGTACATCATCAGTCCTTGCTAGCTCGGCTCATGCCTGTGGATGCCCAATGGTACATCATCGGTCCTTGCTAGCTCGGCTCATGTCTGTGGATGCCATCACCAGTCCTTGCTAGCTCTGCTCATGCCTGTGGATGCCATCATCAGTCCTTACTAGCTCGGCTCATGTCTGTGGATGCCATCACCACTCCTTGCTAGCTCTGCTCATGCCTGTGGATGCCATCATCAGTCCTTGCTAGCTCGGCTCATGTCTGTGGATGCCATCATTAGTCCTTGCTAGCTCGGCTCATGCCTGTGGATGCCCAGTGGTACATCACCAGTCCTTGCAAGCTCGGCTCATGCCTGTGGATGCCCAATGGTACATCACCGGCCCTTGCTAGCTCGGTTCATGTCTGTGGATGCCCAATGGTACATCACCAGTCCTTGCTAGCTCGGCTCATGCATGTGGATGCCCAGTGGTACATCATCAGTCCTTGCTAGCTCAGCTCATGCCTGTGGATGCCCAGTGGTACATCATCAGTCCTTGCTAGCTAGGCTCATGCCTGTGGATGCCCAGTGGTACTTCATCGGCCCTTGCTAGCTCGGCTCATGTCTGTGGATGCCCAATGGTACTTCATCAGTCCTAGCTAGCTCAGCTCATGCCCGTGGATGCCCTGTGGTACATCACCAGTCCTTGCTAGCTCAGCTCATGCCTGTGGATGCCCAATGGTACATCATCAGTCCTGCTAGCTCGGCTCATGCCTATGGATGCCCAATGGTACATCATCGGCCCTTGCTACCTCGGCTCATGTCTGTGGATGCCCAGTGGTACTTCATCAGTCCTAGCTAGCTCAGCTCATGCCCGTGGATGCCCTGTGGTACATCACCAGTCCTTGCTAGCTCAGCTCATGCCTGTGGATGCCCAATGGTACATCATCAGTCCTTGCTAGCTCGTCTCATGCCTGTGGATGCCCAGTGGTACATCATCAGTCCTTGCTAGCTCGGCTCATGCACGTGGATGCCCCACAGCCCATTCTCACGTGATCTGTGTTCTAGATACACAGCAGACTCATTTTTCACTCTTTCTGTGGTTCTAGGACATCTTCAATAACTTCTCACTTTCCACGTTTCTTGATGCACTGTCAGCCCGATTGGCTGTTAGTGCTTTTGAACACACCTCCAGCCTCTCCTAAGCGCTGTTCAAGTTTCCTCTTCATGCCAGAAGTCGCTCTAATTTTCTGGGTACGCTGCCACTCCCTTCCTACTCAGTTCATGTCTCGATATACAACATCAAACCGTTCTAACTTCCCATGTTTCTAAATACACATCAGTCCCTTCTTTTTCTGTCCATGTTTCTAGATACACATCAGTCTCTTATTCTACCCATGTTTCTAGATACACATCAGTCCCTTTTCCTTCTGCCCATTTTTCTAGATACACATCAGTCCTTTCTTCTTCTGTCCATTTTTCTAGATACACATCGGTCCTTTCTTGGTCTGCCCATGTTGCTAGATACACATCAGTCCCTTCTAGATACACACCAGGTCCCTTCTTGTTCTGCCCATGTTTCTAGATACACACCAGGTGTCTTCTTCTCCTGCCTATGTTTCTATATGCACTCCAGCCCCTTCTCCTTATGCCAATTTTTCTAGATACACATCAGTCCCTTATTGTTCTGCCCATGTTTCTATATCCAACATCTAACCCTTCTAACTGCCCATGTTTCTAGATACGCACCAGGTCCCTTCTTGTTCTGCCCATGTTTCTAAATACACATCAGTCCCTTCTTCTTCTGCCCATGTTTCTGGATATGCACCAAATCCCCTCTAGTTCTTCCCATGTTTCCAGACACACATCAATCCCTTAAAGTTCTGCCCATGTTTCTAGATACTCATCAGTTCCTTCTTCTGTCCATCTTTCTAGATACACATCAGTCCCCCCTTCATCTGCCCATGTTTCTAGATACACATCAGTCCCTTATTGTTCTACTCATGGTTCTTTATACACACCATTCGATTTTTCTTCTGACCATGTTTCCAGATAATCATCAGTCCCTTATTTGTCTGCCCATGTTTTTAGATACACACATTCCCTTCTTCTTCTGCCCATCTTTCTAGATACACATCAGTGCCTTTTACTGTCCATGTTTCTAGATACACCCCGTCTCCTCTTCTTCTGCCTATGTTTCTAGATACACATCAGTGTTTTCTTCTGTCCATGTTTCTAGATACACATCAGTCCCTTCTTTTTTTGCCCACGTTTCTTGGTACACATCAGTCCCTTATTGTTCTGCCCATGTTTCTAGATACACTTCAGTCCCCTATTGTTCTGCCAATGTTTCTAGATACACATCACCCCCTCTTATTCTGTCAATGTTTCTAGATACACATCACCACCTTCTTCTTCTGCTCATGTTTCTAGATTCACATCACCACCTTCTTCTTCTGCCCCTGTTTCTAGATTCACATCACCACCTTCTTTTTCTGCCTATGTTTCTAGATACACATTGGTCCCTTATTCTTCTGCCCATGTATCTAAATACACATCGCCACCTTCTTCTTCTGCCCATGTTTCTAGATACACATCAGTGCCTTCTAGCAGCCCATGTTTCTAGATACACATCAGCGCCTTCTAGCAGCCCATGTTTCTAGATACACATCAGTGCCTTCTAGCAGCCCATGCTTCTAGATACACATCAGTGCCTTATAGCAGCCCATGTTTCTAGATACACATCAGTCTCTTCTTTTTTTGCCCATGTTTCTAGATACACATCAGTCTCTTCTTTTTTTGCCCATGTTTCTAGACACAACAGTCCCTTGTTCTTCTTCCCATTTTTCTAGATAAACCCCAGTCCCTTATTGTTCTGCTCATGTTTCTAGATACACATCAGTCTCTTCTGCTTCTGCCCATTTTTCTAGATACGCATAAGCCCCTTCTTCTTCTGTCCATGTTTTAAGACATACATCAGTCCCCCTTTTTCTGCCCATGTTTCTAGATGCACCTCAGTCCCTTATTGTTCTGCTCATGTTTCTAGATACACATCAGTCCCTTGTTCTTCTGCCCATTTTTCTAGATACATCCCAGTCCTTTATTGTTCTGCTCATGTTTCTAGATACATATCAGTCACTTCTTTTTCTGTCCATGTTTCTAGATACACATCAGTCCCGTATTGTTCTGCCCATGTTTCTAGATACACTTCAGTCCCTTCTTCTTCTGCCAATGTTTCTAGATACACATAACCGCCTTATTCTTCTGCATATTTTTATAGGTACACACAAACCCCTTCTTCTTCTGCCCATGTTTCCAGAGGGACACACTCCCCTTCTTCTTCTTACCGTGTTTCTAGATACACATCATTCCCTTCTAGCAGCCCATGTTTCTAGATACACCCCAATCCATTCTTCTTTTGCCCATGTTTCTAGATGCACATCAGTCCCTTTTTCTTCTGCCCATCTTTCTAGATACACATCAGTCCCTTTTACTTCTGCCCATCTTTCTAGATACACATCAGTCCCTTCTTCTTCTGCCCATCTTTCTAGATACACATCAGTCCCCTTCCTCGTCTGCCAATGTTTCTAGATAGACACCAGTCCCTTCTTCGTCTGCCCATGTTTCTAGATACACATCAGTCCCTTCTTCTTCTGCCCATGTTTCTAGACACACATAATCCCCTTCTTCTTCTGCCCATGTTTCTAGATACACATCAGTCCCTTCTTCTTCTGCCCATGTTTCTAGATACACATCAGTCCCTTCTTCTTCTGCCCATGTTTCTAGCTACACATCAGTCCCTTCTTCTTCTGCCGATCTTTCTAGATACACACCATTCCCTTCTTCTTCTCCTCGTGTTTCTAGATACAACCTTGCTGCTCCCTTTTATACTTCGTTTCTCAATTCAACAGATGTCTCTTCAGACTCCCCATGTTTTTACATACAATATCACCCCCTTCTTACTCTGGCCTTCTGTGTGTATGCACCAGTCTTCAATAAATGTGCATTGTGAATGCTTTTTTACCTGATCCTTTTTTCCAGATATAGGGGGTCATTACAAGTTTGGCGGGCGGAAAAGACCGCCCACAAACTCTCGCGGTCGGGCTACCTTCCGGTGGGTCCTATTACAAGTTCCCCGCTAGGTCAGTGGGCAGAAACAATGTTTCTGCCCACTGGCCTAGCGGGGAACAGCCCACAATATTGACGCCGGCTCAATTATGAGCCGGCGGCAATGTTGCAGTGCGTAAGGTGCAACAGCACCTGTCGCACTTTTCACTGTCTGCAATGCAGACAGTAAAAAGCGTGACAGGACTGTCCATGGGGGGCCCCTGCCATGCCAAGTGGGACCCCCTACGCCCCATTTCCGCCAGCTTTTACATGGCGGTGCAAGCGCCATGTAAAAGCTGGCTGAGAGGGGAGTCATAATCCCCAGGGAGGCACTGCATGCAGTGCTGCCCTGGCAGATTAGGACCTCCAGCACCACCAGTGGAGGGAAACTGGTAGTGCTGGCGGCCTGACCGGGGTAGTAATGAGACCCATAGTGTCAGTCACTTGTAACTGTTCACGTTCCCAGATTAATGGAATAACCAGCAGCCTGAAATAATTAGCAGTGGCTCAGAGTAATTCCAGGTAGCTGAGATTAATTCCTGCACTGCACCTATCACTCTTTGTTTTCCTCAGTGCGACATCCTTAGTGCAATGGATATGCCCAGACTTGTACTCGATGCTGACTGTGCCACCAGTCCCTTGTTGTTCTTCCCATTTTTCTAGATAAACCCCAGTCCCTTATTGTTCTGCTTATGTTTCTAGATACACATCAGTCTCTTCTGCTTCTGCCCATTTTTCTAGATACGCATCAGCCCCTTCTTCTTCTGTCCATGTTTCTAGCCATACATCAGTCCCCCTTTTTCTGCCCATGTTTCTAGATACACCTCAGTCCCTTATTATTCTTGTTGGACTTCAGCGGCACCTTTCTAGACCCGAACAAGGCCAGCCCAAGTCTGGGGCGGAAAGTGTTCTGGGCGTTCTGTAACAGTTCTGACTGGACAGTTCCAATTGGACCACAGCTGATTTTGCATATATATGGTTGGTCCCTGTCTGTAGTGGCAGAGCATAGAGCAAAATGATGCACTGACGTCTGAAGCAGAGTGATTACAAGTTGTTCATATTAATGAAAACGCTCCACTCACCACTTTTTTTTGTTCCTCAGTGCAACACCTTCAGTGTGAATGGTGTTCCTAAGTGTAGATCCCTTCCTCACTGAGCATGAGGTAGCAAGCTGCCCAACAAACCAGAGGCCAGTTTAAGGTTGCAAGTATTATCATTGAAAGTACACCTGGTCACACATTTCTTTCTGACCTTTGCTCCTGAAGCACAATCAAGGCTGACTTGCATATGGGCTTCCCCTGTCTGTAGTAGGACAGTGACCAAAAGAAGAGTGGACTGGAATGTGGCAGAGAGAAATTACCAGCTGCAGATATTAATTCAAACATTCCACCCATCACTCTTTTCACACGTATTTAGATGTCGCACCAGTCGC
Source organism: Pleurodeles waltl (assembly GCF_031143425.1). Classification (NCBI taxonomy): domain Eukaryota; kingdom Metazoa; phylum Chordata; class Amphibia; order Caudata; family Salamandridae; genus Pleurodeles; species Pleurodeles waltl. Next base: position 31,182,702 of record NC_090445.1, on the reverse strand, counting down.
TTCTTAAGCTGTCTGTGTGTCCCTAGACAGCATCAGCCCCTTACATCTCTGGCCATGTTGCTCTATACAATAACATTCCCTACAGACACTGTTTTTTTTTTTTTGTTTTGTTTTTTTGTTTACTGTGTCCATGTTTTAGTTGCAGATTCAGTCCCATCTAACTCTGCCCATTTTTCTAGACACATTTTTAATGCCTTCTTACTCTGTCTAGATATACTATCTGCCCCTTCTTACCTACACATATTTTTAAAAACACCATTGTTTATATCCATTTCTATGTTTCTAGATACATCAGTCTCTTATAATACTATTTGTGTTTCTCCGTAGACAAACGTTTATTTTGGCTGTTTGCAGCTTCACCGTGGTTATTCCTTTGCCAATGTCTCTAGATAAGTTACAACCCAGATCCATTCTAGGACTATCCACGGTTCTAGATGCACCGTCAATCACTCATTTCTAACCAAACGTCTCGAGGTAGACGTGGTCTGCTGTGTCTTAATATTTCCATATAAAGCAGAGTCTGTATCCATGTTTCTGTCCAGCCCACCACAATTCTCATCTATCTCAATACTTCTAGATTAACCGCGACTATGTCCTGTTTTTACGTCTCTGTAAGTAATGGGTCTGCTCTTTCTCTTTAAATCTCTCAGTAAGCTGTGGATCTCGTTTTCCTTCACATCTCCTGATTGACTGCGAGTCTTGCCTGTCTTTGTGTCTCATCATAGGACTTGAGCCCTTTCAGCCTGAAGGTCATTAGATGGTCCTTGTGTTTCTTCTGTCTTCATGTCTCCCAATAGAAAAGGCTCCTCTTCTCTACTAATGTCCCTCAATAGGCAGCCATGAGCCGCTTCTTTTTCCAAGTTTGTTGATAAACTTAGGGGGTCATTCCGACCCTGGCGGTCATAGACCGCCAGGGCCGGGGACCACGGATGCACCGCCAACAGGCTGGCGGTGCATCCAGGCCAATTCTGACCGCGGCGGTAAAGCCGAGGTCAGAAAAGGGAAACCGGCGGTTTCCCGCCTGTTTTCCCCTGGCCTGCAGAATCCTCCATGGCGGCGCTGCAGGCAGCGCCGCCATGGGGATTCCGACCCCCTTCCCGCCAGCCTGGTTCTGGCGGTTTTGACCGCCAGAACCTGGCTGGCGGGAGCGGGTGTCGTGGGGCCCCTGCAGTGCCCATGCCAATGGCATGGGCACTGCAGGGGCCCCCTAACAGGGCCCCACAAGGATTTTCAGTGTCTGCATAGCAGACACTGAAAATCGCGACGGGTGCAACTGCACCCGTCGCACCCTTTCCACTCCGCCGGCTCCATTCGGAGCCGCCATCCCCGTGGAAGGGGGTTTCCCGCTGGGCGGGCGGCCTTCTGGCGGTCGCCCGCCAGCCCAGCGGGAAACTCAGAATGACCGCCGCGGTCTTTTGACCGCGGTACGGTCTTCTGGCAGTTCCCGCTTGGCGGGCGGCTCCCGCCGCCCGCCAAGATTAGAATGACCCCCTTAGTCTCTTCTCTCTTCATGTCTCTTGATAGACTGTGAGTCCCTTCTCTCGTCACATCCATTGATAGCCTCTGAATGTGCTCTCTCTTCATGTCCCTTGAGAAAACAGGAGTCTGTTCTCTCTTCTTGTCACTTGATTGAGAGTTAGTCTCTTCTCTCTTCCATTCCATTCAGATTTATGGAGCACATGGCTACCCCAATGGGGTTTCCCAGCGCTAGCGATGAGAAGAGGGAGTGGAACCAGAAACACTAGAAGAGCCAGATCTTCAGCGTCTCCCTGAACGTCCCGTAGGAGATGCAGAGACGGATAGAGAGAGAGAGAGACAAGGAATTCCATAACATGCTTTGCCAGTCTAATGTTTGGAATAGTGACAAGACTGAGTTCACTTCACCAAAGCTCCCGCTTGGGAATATAAGGATCAATCAGGGAGTGAATACATGCAGGCACAGATTGATACAAAGCTTTGTAGTCATAGCATAAAGATTTAAACTTTATGCGTTTTGCTATAAGAAGCCAATGCAAATGAAAATGATATTGAAAAATGGAGAATCTGTGAGGAATATGGCAAAATAAACTTTCAGCAGCATTCTGAACAATTTTCATCCACTTTATCTGGGTGTTAGTAACACCCAGATATAACACAATGCCAAAACCCAATCTGCGCAATAGTTTAGGAAGAAGCAGCCATAGAATATTTCTCAAGCATCTTAGCAGGCCAAACTGGCATGCAGCAACCTTAATAATGTGGTGCCCTATGGCTAATTTGTTATCAACCAGAAGCCCAGATTCTTAGCTGCCTGCTTAGGGGTAGGGCAGTCACCAAACTCTTCAGGCCAACAACGAGGACCCCACAGCAGGGGCTGGTTGCCCAAAACCAACCTTCCATCTTTTTACCATTATGTTTCAGATAGTTAAGCCTAATTCAGTTAGCCACATTCTTAAGGCAGTGGACCAAATGGGAAGTGGTGCTAGAGGGCACTAAAGAAAAGGATATGAAAACCTGAGTGTCATCTGAGTAGGAATAAATCGACAATCCAAGCTTTACCACTGTGTCCGCCAGAGGGCAGACATAAATGTTAACCAAAGTCGGACTTAAGGAAGAGCCTAGAGGGATTCCATGCAGTAGCTTAAGCACCGAAGATTCATAGGTTTGAGCAAAAACCCGAAATGTGTGTTAATTTAGGAAGGATTGAAGCCAGGCAAAAGCAGAGCCTTTTAATACCAATATTTGATGACTGCTCGAGAAGCACCTGATAGGAGTTAGTATCAAATTTCACGTCCATTGATAGGCCATGAGTATGATGTCTCTTCATGTCCTTTAACAGATAGACTATGAGTCTCTTCTCTCTTCAGGTCTCTTGATAGACTGCGAGTCTCTTCTCTATTCCCATACATTGATAGGCTGTGAATGTGCTATCTATTCATGTCCCTTGATAGACCAGGAGTCTCTTTTTTCTTTATGTCTTTTGATAGGCTGTGTGTCTGTTCTTTCTTCATTTCCCTTGGAAGACCAGGGGTCTCTTCTCTCTTTATGTCATTTAATAGACCAAGGGTCTCTTTCTTCATGCCCCTTGATTTACATGATGCTCTTGTCTCCTCGTGTTCTTGATATCAATGGGTCTTTTATCTGTTCATGTCTCTAGATAGTCTATCTTTTCTCTCTTCGTGACACTTGATTGACCATGAGTCTGTTCTCTCTTCATGTCTCTTGATAGTCTGTCTCTTCCTTCTTCATGTCCCTTGATAGTCTAGGAGTCTCTTCATGACCCTTGGTGGACCATGACTCCTTTCTTCATGTCCCTTGATAGTATAGGAGTCTCTTCTCTCTTCTTGACCCTTGGTGGACCATGACTCTCTTCTTTTTTCATGTCCCTTGATAGACCTGGATTATTTTCTCTCTTCATGTCTCTTGAAAGACTGTGAGTCTCTTCCCTCTTCGTGTCCCGTGATAGAGCAGGAGTCTCTAATCTCTTTATGTCATTTAATAAACCACAAGTATTTTTTTCATGTCTCATGCTATCTATGAGTCTCTTGTCTCCTCGTGTCCCTTGGTAGACCATGAGTCTCTTCTTTCTTCATGTCGCTTGATAGTCTGTCTCGTCCCTCTTCATGACCCTTAATCAACCATGAGTCTGTTTTTCTTCATGTCTCTTGATATTCTGTCTCTTCTCTCTTCATGCCCCTTGGCAGACCATGACTCTCTTCTTTCTTCATGTGGCTTGATAGTCTAGGAGTCTATTCTCTCTTCATGTGCCTTGGTAGACCATGAGTCGCTTATTTCGTCATATCCCTTGATAGTCTAGGAGTCTCTTCTCTCTTCATGTCCCTTGGTAGACCATGACTCTCTTCTTTCTTCATGTCCCTTGATAGACTAGGAGTCTCTTCTCTCTTCATGTCCCTCTGTAGACCATGGGTCTCTTCTTTCTTCATATCACTTGATAGTCTAGGAGTCTCTTCTCTCCTCATGTCCCTTGGTAGACCATAGTCTTTTCTTTCTTCATGTCCCTTGATAATCTAGGATTCTTTTGTCTCTTCTTGGCCCTTGGTGGACCCATGGGTCTCTTCTCTCTTCATGTCTCTTGATAGACTGTGAGTCTCTTCTCTCTTTGTGTCCCTTGATAGAGCAGGAGTCTCTTCTCTCTTTATGTCATTTAGTAGACCACAAGTATGTTTCTTCATGTCCCTTGATATCTATGAGCCTCTTGTCTCCTCATGTTTCTTGATATCCATGAGTCTGTTCTCCTTCATGTCGCTTGATAGTTTGTCTTGTCCCTCTTCATTACCCTTGATCAACCACGTGTCTGTTTTCTGTTCATGTCTTTTGATAGTCTGTCTCTACTCTCTTCATGTCCCTTGGTAGGCCATGAGTCTCTTATGTCTTCATGTGCCTCGATAGTCTAGGAGTCTCTTCTCTCTTCATGTCCCTTGATAGAACAGGAGTCTCTTCTATTTTTATGTCTCTTGATGGGCTGTAAGTCTCTTCTCTATTCCTATCCATTGATAGGCTGTGAGTGTGCTATCTCTTCATGTCTCTTGATTAGGCCATTCTCTGTGGAGAATGTGACTCTCCTCTTCCCTCTTTGTCTGTCGGCAGACCAAGTCTTCTCTGTTTTTATGTCTGTCTTGTCTGTATGTGAGTTTATAGACATTCCTTCGTACTGTGATTTAAGGCACTATCATGGTACCTTATACTATCATCAATGCATGCTTGGATACAAGTGATTTTAATATTTCTGTTTTCAGTGGTACTGGATGCGCCAGACACCGTCCTGATTGAGAGAAACCTTGGGAAGAGGATTGACCCCTTTGACGATGGTAAGAAGGAACTTTAATATACAACTAAAAAGTAACTTGAATGTTGCTATCCTGGTCAAAGAAATAAAAACGGAATATCCATTGGTTTGGTGATGTCGTTGGCTTTGGAATCCAGAATGTTATTTTGATGATGGTATCTGGATGAATTTTGGATCCCTGGAATGTCCTTTTGTCTGGCGATGTTTACTTGGACTTTGGAATCTGGAATGTCCATCTTGTTTAATGATGTTTAGTGATGTTTGGTTCTGGTTTCCAGTTAGGGTGTACTTTGATGTGACTCATTGGGTGCCTCATTTCAGTACATCTGGATGTTCATTTCTTCATTTTTACCCCATGCTTACATCACCAGCCATCTGAATTCCAGTCAGTTCATTTGTGTGCTGATGTTTGGTTCTGGATTCTCATAACTGGTTGGGTTTTGGATTCCAGAACATCCCTTCATCTCAGAATGTCCCACTGTGTAATGAGCATGGTTAGATTGTGGTTTCCAGAATGTCCCTTTATTTGATGAGGTCTTTTTGGGTTGGTTTTCACAATTTTTCCACAATTCATTGATGCAAAAACATCTTCTTCGTCTCTACTGTTCTAAAACTAATCGCTCCAGTCCTCATTGCCCAAGTATGAAAATATTGCAAAATGGCTTTGCCTTCTGTTCACACCGGTGCAACGTTGTGACTCCTGAAGTGAAAGGTGCTTATGTCTGCTCCACTTGCACACTGAAGTGACCAAGAGGCGACATGCCTGTTAGCCATGGATAGCCACTTATACAGTGCTGCAAAATAGGCATATATGGCTGCACTCAGTTGGATCAAAATGACTCAAATAACTTCTCTATTGTAAAGGTTGTATTTTGTTAATATTTACTTTCTCTTGTTACCCCTAGGTGTGCTCACACGGTACATGTTGGCCTCCATATACTTTGTCCGTGTTTGACAGTTTTTCCCAATGATATACTTTTGCTCTTATGATATCTACAGAGAGCCTATCTAAAGTGACCGGTCTCCATTTTAGGTCTGGTTCAGGCTATATAAAACTGCAAATCAACAAATAAATCATTGTGTTTTACAAAATCCTTTAAATAAGTAAGTTAATGAGGGAGCTTTGTAAGACAGTCGCACCACCAGTCATTTGCAGTGAAAGTGACCATTTCTATTGAAAATGACTCTGGAAAATGGTTCACTTTCCTTCCCTTCGAGTATGAGTCTATCATGCGGTGATTGCTGAATAAAACAAAAGGGACACTAATCTGAAAATGTTTCTGATCTGTGCAACAACACAAATAAATATACAATTCCTCTGCCAATTCTAGAAGTGTACCACACATCCTTCGACTGGCCGGCTGACCCCGATGTGCAGGAGCGCCTGGTGGTCCCTGAAGGAATCTCAGAAGAAGAAACTGGAAAGAGACTACTCGACTACCACCGCAACATCCCAGGATTACTTGAAGCCTACAAAAAAAACCACAAGGTCATCAACGCGGATCAGCCATTCATGGACGTGTATTCTCAGGGTGAGTGGATATCAACTCTTTAATGTCTGGACATGTACTCTCAGTCTAAGTAGATATCAGCCCTTAAAAGTCTGAATATGTATTCTCAGAGTGAGTCAGATATCAACTCTTGAATGTACGAACATGTACTCTTGGTGTAAGTGGATATCAGATCTTCAACATCTGAATATGTACTCTCAGGGTGAGTCGGATATCAACTCCTGAATATATGCACATGTTCTCTTGGTGTAAATGGATATCAGCTCTTCAGCATCTGAATATGTACTCTCAGAGTTAGTCAGATACAAGCTCTTCAGTCCTTGGACGTTTACTATCAGGATGAGTGGATATCAAATCTGGATGTGTGCTCCCAGTGTGAGTAATATATCAACTCTAGGAAGTTTGGATGTGCACTCGTATGTTGAGGGGATATCAATTATTCAAAGTCTGGACATGTGTGCTCAGGGTGAATGGAAGGATTAGATAATGAACTAATGAAAGCCTGGTCATGAGTGGATATCAGTTTTTCAAAGTCTGAATATGTATTCTCAGAGTTAGTCGGATATCAACTCTTGAAAGGAAGGACGTACTCTTGATGCAAGTGGATATCAGCTCTTCAAAGTCTGAATGTGTACTCACTCAATGAGTGTATGTCAACTCTAGCATGTCTGGACATGCACTCTCAAGATTATTGAAATCAGCTCTTGAATACCTAGACTTGTATGCTTAGGTTGAGGGGCTATCAACTTTTGAGAGCATAGGTGTGTTCTCTGAGTGTGGCAATTCTCCGAGTGAGTTAGATATCACCTATATAAAGTTTGAATGTGTACTATTTGTGTGAGTGGGATGAGTGAATAGAAACTTTTGAAAGCCTGTACTCTCAGAGTAAGTGATTATCAGCTAGTGAAAGAATGTCCTCTCACACTGAAGAGGTTTCAACCCTTTAAGGTCTTGGAGGTCTGAAAGAGTATTCACGTGGTGAGTAGGGTACCACCTCTGAGTACTCCCAGGGTGACCGGATATCCACTCTTTAAAGTGTGGGTGTGTACTGTCAGGGCAAATCGGATATCAACTCTAGGAAGTATGGATGTTTACTCTTGAATGAATGGGAGGAGTGGATCCGAGCTCCTGAAAGTCTGATGTGTACTCGCAGTTTGAATGTGTATCACCTCTTGAACGTGTAGATGTGTGTTCTCAGGATGAGTGGATAACAACTCTTGAAAGTCTGGTTGTGTCCTCTGAGTGAGTGGGTATCAGCTCTTAAAAGTGTGGACATGTTCTTTCAAGGTTTCTTAAATACCAGCTTCAGAAAGTCTGCGTCTTTAAAGTGTGAATATGTACTCTCAGGGTAGGTCAGATATCAGCTCAGCTGTAGGAAGTGTGAATGTTTACTCTCAGGGTGAATAGCAGAAGTGGATCTGAACCCTTGAAAGTCTGATATTGTGCTCTCACGTTGAGCATATATCTCTAGAAGGTCTGGGCTTGTACTTCCAGTGTGAGTGGATATCAACTCTTGAAATTTGGACTTGTGTTCTCAAGATAGGTAAATATCAGCTCATCAAAGTTCGGATATACAATCTGAGGGTGAAACATATCGGCACAATCTGGACCTGTGCTCTCATGGTAAGTGGATATTGACCCTTGAAATCCCAGGGTGAGTGAATATCAACTGTGGAAAGCCTGGACGCATAGCCTTTGGCTGAGTAGAGATCACTACTTCAAAATCTGGACATTTACTTTCATTGTGAGTTAGATGTCAGTGCTTGCAAGTTTGGACATTTACTCTTGTGGTGAGTGGAAGTCAACTCTTGAAAGTCTGATCATCTGATCTCTAGAAAATCTCTGAAACACACAGAATCGGATGTGGAAAACGCAGCTTTCATTCTGCCAAGTTGTTTTAGTGACTACGAAAGGCTGAGTCATGATTTTTCAGTCGCGTCACCAGAAATGTGTGGCAAAAGAATTTCTGTTTCACAAAATGTTTATGTTTAGGGAGGAAACAGTGACGGTCATTTACGAAAACAAATTCACAAAAGAAGTTTTTCATGTGAATCAGACGTGTTTGCCCGCATAGTCGCATTTTACCAGGTTACATTTGTATCCTGGACAGTTCAGGTCAAGATGTAGAGAAGGCAGTTATAACAAGACAACCAAATTCACGGGGAAAAAGCGAAAGGGCAGTGAAGGAACAGGAAGAATTAGGATGGTCTGAGTCTATTGAGGTCAAAGGAAAGTGAAGAAACAGGAAGAACCAGGATGATCTGAGTCTATTGAGGTCAAAGCGAAGTGAAGTAACAGGAAGAACCAGGATGATCTGAGTCTATTGAGGTCAAAGCGAAGTGAAGGAACAGCAAGAACCAGGATGATCTGAGTCTATTGAGGTCAAAGCGAAGTGAAGGAACAGGAAGAACCAGGATGATCTGAGTCTATTGAGGTCAAAGCGAAGTGAAGGAACAGCAAGAACCAGGATGATCTGAGTCTATTGAGGTCAAAGCGAAGTGAAGGAACAGGAAGAACCAGGATGATCTGAGTCTATTGAGGTCAAAGGGATATGAAGGAACAGGAAGAACCAGGATGATCTGGGTCTTTTGAGGTCAAAGGGCAGTGAAGGAACAGGAAGAACCAGGATGATCAGAGTCTATTGAGGTCAAAGGAAAGTGGAGAAACAGGAAGAATCAGGATGATCTGAGTCTATTGAGGTCAAAGGGGGGGGGGTGAAGAAAAGAGGGAGAACCAGGATGATTTTGAGTATATTGTGTTCAAACGGTGGTGAAGGAACATCAAGAACCAGGATGATCGGAGTCTAGTGAGGTCAAAGGGGGGTGAAGAAAAGAGGGAGAACCAGGATGCTCTGAGTCTATTGACGTCAAAGGGAAGTGAAGAAACAGGAAGAACCAGGATGATCGGAGTCTATTGACGTCAAAGGGAAGTGAAGAAACAGGAAGAACCAGGATGATCGGAGTCTATTGACGTCAAAGGGAAGTGAAGAAACAGGAAGAACCAGGATGATCGGAGTCTATTGAGGTCAAAGGGAAGTGAAGAAACAGGAAGAACCAGGATGATCTGAGTCTATTGAGGTCAAAGCGAAGTGAAGGAACAGGAAGTACCAGGATGATCTGGACCCAGTGATGTCCAAAGGGAGGGGAAGGAACAGGAAGAACCAGGATGATCTGGACCCAGTGATGTCCAAAGGGAGGGGAAGAAACAGGAAGAACCAGGATGATCGGAGTCTATTGAGGTCAAAGCGAAGTGAAGGAACAGGAAGTACCAGGATGATCTGGACCCAGTGATGTCCAAAGGGAGGGGAAGGAACAGGAAGTACCAGGATGATCTGGACCCAGTGATGTCCAAAGGGAGGGGAAGAAACAGGAAGAACCAGGATGATCGGAGTCTATTGACGTCAAAGGGAAGTGAAGAAACAGGAAGAACCAGGATGATCGGAGTCTATTGACGTCAAAGGGAAGTGAAGAAACAGGAAGAACCAGGATGATCGGAGTCTATTGAGGTCAAAGGGAAGTGAAGAAACAGGAGGAACCAGGATGATCTGAGTCTATTGAGGTCAAAGCGAAGTGAAGGAACAGGAAGTACCAGGATGATCTGGACCCAGTGATGTCCAAAGGGAGGGGAAGGAACAGGAAGAACCAGGATGATCTGAGTCTATTGAGTTCAAAGGGATATGAAGGATCAGGAAGAACCAGGATGATCTGGGTCTTTTGAGGTCAAAGGGCAGTGAAGGAGCAGGAAGAACCAGGATGATCAGATTCTATTGAGGTCAAAGGGCAGTGAAGGAGCAGGAAGAACCAGGATGATTCGAGTCTATTGAGGTCAAAGGGATATGAAGGAACAGGAAGAACCAGGATGATCTGGGTCTATTGAGGTCACAGGGAGGGGAAGGAACAGGAAGAACCAGGATGCTCTGGACCAGATGACGTCCAAAGGGCAGTCAAGGAAAAGGAAGAACTAGGATGATCTGTGGCAGGTTACTTTCAAAGGGCAGTGAAGGAACAGGTAAAACCCCGAGCGTGTGGACCCAGTGAGGTCCAAAAGCGGCAAAGCTGTAGGAAGAACCAGGGAGTACTGGGTTTGCTGTGGTCCAGCGGTGTACCAGGCTCCAGAGGGTCCACAGGGCATGAGGGAACATGTAAAGTGGGGTGTTGTGTTCTGGGGTCAGTGACACTCGGAGCGAATGAAAAGAAGAGTGGAACCAGCATTTTCTGGGACCAGTGAGGACCTGATGTGTCTAGGGAACAGGACCCAAAGTGTATGGTGAACATATTAGTGGAGAACACGAGCTTGGTGTGAAGTGTGCTCTGCGAACATGGCTGCCCTAGTGGTGGCCATGAACACGTGCTTTACTCCAAGTGTGCGTTCGCAGGCTGTTGGTGGAGTTTAGGTACCTGAGCCAAAACATGCACAAGCGTGGGCCAGGCCAATGGAGTGGCTGCTCTCTAGCTCGGGCCAATGGACTAGCTCCTCCCTGGCTACGGCCAATGGACTGGCTCCTCCCTGGCTTGAGTCAACGGCCTGGCTCCTCCCTGGCTTGAGTCAACAGCCTGGCTCCTTCCTGGCTCTAGGGCCCATTGAAAGTACGAGCCACAGAAGAGCCTTCCATTGTCCTCCCCACCACTCCTTTATGAAGTTTTGTAAACTGTTCAAGCCTCATCCTGCATACCGGAATGAACAGGGGTATAATAAAACGTGTTATTCTCTTCCCGGCAAACTGCTGTTTTAATTAAATGCAGCTCCAGAAAGTTAAAATATCTCTAGCAGGCTGCAGGCTGCAGTCAGCTCCCCTCTCCAGGGCTCTCAAGTTTCCCCTGCCTATTGGTGAGTAGCTCATCTAGATGAGGGAGTTTCTCTGCACATTGGAATGTGTAGTCCATGTTTTCTAATTGGACAAAAACAACTTCAAATCCCAAAATGGAAAGAAAAACTGGACTGGATGAGCTAAACCATTGAACTGGGGAACTTGAGGCCACTGACTTTGCAATGCCCTATTGTAACTTGGTTTTACCCTCCAAGCCGACCTTACCCGGCCTTGTGTACTGCTTATATAGTGTGTCATCTGCCGTGAGTGGTAGGAGATGTCCTGAAACAATTGTATGTACTAACTCAGGAAAGCTAACTTATAGTAATGTGTAAATGACGAGCTCTGCTTTCGTGGATGAGTCATTTTAGTAAGTGTGTGTATGAGTGAATGTGAATGAAGGAGGGCGAATGGCTGAGAGTGTGCAAATAAGTGAGCTTGAGTGAAAATGACGGGGTTTGTGCTAGTGAGTATAAGTATGACTGAGTCAGAGTAAGAATGAGTGAGAGAGTGCGCAGGATCTCTTGCACACTTAGAAATACAGTGAGTCCCTTTCAGTGGCTCGGCTCCTGCCCCTGCCCCCCCCCCCCCTGAAAACTCAAGGGTGTAGCTTCAGAGGGGTGTTTGGGGTTTTACACCCCCATAATAAATGTTTTTTTGTGATAAATAGTTGGGTACAGATGCTTTCAGTCGAGTATGGCGAGGAGTCTGACCGATTCCACCAGGAATTGTTATATACGCACAGACAACAACACGCACACTTCCTCTCTGTTTTGAAAGACCTAAAACATGTTGGTAAATTTACAGATTACTGTGCTTTCTCTCACTTAGTACTCCTACCAATCCTCATTCCTCTCTCTTTTCACTGTCCCGAGGCCCCTCCCAGGCATCTTCTCGTCCTATCATGTATTTTAACCTTCGATGCCAGCGTGATTGTTGGAAAGTCTGAAGCTTACACCCCTCCAGTCTTACCGACCAGGCCATGCCCCTGCTGGCACTGGTGGCTTGCCCATCACTATAGGGTAAACACTGCAGTGGGGGGAGGTTGCCCGAGTGTAGCGTTGTCAGACCGCTGCGCACATGGAGCACCAGGTCTGGCTAGGTGGCGTACGCGGCAATTAAACAGACGGAGTCTGGTTGCTGTGCGGTGCGCCACGTGACTAACTAGACCACGCCCCGGCTCTCTTTTATTAGCGCTCCAGCGTACACTGGAGTGAACCAACATCACCCGCGTCTGGGGGGGCCCCAACAGTAGACCACCCCATTACCTAGACAACATGGTATAGTACATTCCTCCCCAACTTTAATGAACGAAATAAGACATAGCCATCGTGTAATGAAATGTTCTTATAAATACACCAGATTACCATTTACTGCTGCATTTACCAATCAGGCTTTCACACTAGAAAGTCCGCCAGCCGAGAGGATGGTGCAACCTTGGCCAAAGTCAAGACTGGTGAATTCCAACGGCATGTGGGGGGCCTTCTTCAGTGATGACTGATGGAGGTGTTTCCGGAGGGCCTGACACCAATGACATGACTTTATGGGAGCTTTCACTAGGTCATCCATGCCAGGGTACCAGACCTTAGTGCGGAGTTGGTTCTTTGTTTTGGTGATCCCTTGATGTCCATAGTGGGCCATTTGGACTGCACATTGGGTCAGTATAGCTGGAATGACAAGGCAGTGCCCTCTCAGTAGACACCCGCTATTATCTGCAGACAGTTCCTGCTGAACATGCAGTAGTGATTCAAGTATTTTTCGTGCCTCTTGGGTTCTTTGCAGCAGCTGTTCCTTGATTGTTCTCCAATTGTGCGGCTGGATTGCAGCTAGGTTTAGCTGCAGGCACTCGTACTCCTTCTTGGCTTGTTGCAATGTTTCCAGAGATATAAGAAGCGGTCAAGAGCATTCAGTGACGTCTGTTGCCTCTGCTTCAACTTCTTTTTTGGGTATTGCTGCTCGAGAGTGCTCGGAGAGATAGTCTACCGGACTGGTTGAGCCTGGCCGGAACTCTACCCAGCAATCATATTCCTGAAGTTGCAGCATCCCTTTTTCGGTGTGTGGAGGAGAATTGGACACTGACCCCCTGGAAAAGTGTTATCAGTGGCCTGTGGTCTGTAGTGATGACAAAAGGATGGCCATGTATGTATAGGTGAAAATGTTGGAATGCCCAGTGTATGACAATGGCCTCCCGCTTTATCTGTGAATACAGTTGCTCTGTCTCGGTGAGCTATCGGCTTGCATATGCGACTGGGGCCCGGTCGCGATGATGTTTTTGTTGAGTAAATATCGTTCCTAATCCCTTGGGGCTGGCATCCACTGCAATTTTTGTAGGTTTGGCTGGGTTGAAGTATGATAACGTGGTGCTTGCTGACAGTGCTTCTTTGGTTCTTCGGAAAGCTTCCTCTTGTCTCAGTTACCATGCCCAAGGAGTAGTAGCCTTGGTGAGTTCCCTTAGTGGTTATGTGAGGCTTGTAAAGTTTGGAATGAAGTGACCACAGAAATTGAGCATTCCTAAAAAACCTCTGAAATTAGACATGTTGGTGGGTGCTGGAGCTTCTTCAACATCTCCTACTTTGTCGGGGTCTGGTGCTACACTTTCTACTGAGAAAGTGTATCCAAAGAAGCTTATCCTCTGCGCGAGAAATTCGCATTTTTCTTTCAGTAATGTAAGGCCATCGTCTCTTATCCTCTGAAGGACTCCACGCAGATCATCATGTTCTTGCATCGATTTGGTGTGGATGAGAATGTCATCACTAACGATGATGACTCCCTGCAGGCCGCTGAGTACTTTGTGAATTGTATTATGGAAGATTTCTGCGACACTAGAGATGACAAAGTTGAGGCCGCGGTATCTTCATAGGCCCAAGTGGGTTGAAAAGGGTGTGATGTATCGAGACTCTCGATGCAGTGGTAGTTGATGGTGTCCTGATCGAAGGTCGACTTTGGAGAGCCATTGAGCTCTATTTAGCTCACTGAGGATGTTGTCAACAATGAGTTAAATGTCACTCCAATTTGATGAAAACAGTGGGGATTCTCATATCCACAAAAATGCAGACTTCTCCAGGCTGTTTGGGTTTCTTTGTGACAACAGTAGGTGAAAACGATGGTCTGGGTCCTGACGCCTTCTCAATATTGCCAGTAATTTCTAATTTGTCCAGCTCTTCTCCTTGGGTCTGAGATGGAATGCTATGCGCTGGTGTCTTAAGGCAGTTGGTTAGATGGACTGGTCAATATGAAGCATGACTTCCTTTCCTTTGAGGCAGCCAATGCCCTTGAAGACTTCTGCAAACTCTTCTAATAGGGCTGATATCTCTATTTCTTGTACTCCCAGGGCAAATAAAATTAATTCAAGAGTTTCTGCTGTCTGTCCGCTGAGTAGCATGCCTTGTCCTCCTTTAGCTATATAGATTGATGTTTCAGAGCGGATGTCTCCATGGGATATTGGCACATGAAAGCATCCCAACAGCGGTATTGGTTTTGTCTGGCCATATGCAAACACCTGGCTTGTTGCCTTCATTAACGGAGGAAGTTCAAACAGGGAGCGATAGGTGCTTTCTGACATTTGTTCGATGGAGGCCCCAATGTCGATAGTTGCTGTGGGCTACTGGCTCCTTATTTTGATCGAGCATTTCGTGAGGGGGCGACGAGCAGATGGGGAGACTTCTATGGCAAAGGCAGTGTGGACTACATAGTCTTCAGTGTCATTGTCCATATTTTCTGAGCCTTCAAGAGTTTCTGAAACTACTTGTACAGCCTCTTTAGGGGGATTGCCAAACCTTTGCAAAATGGTTGTCTTTCGCACACACAGCACAACGTTGACCTTTCGCTAGGCAGTCGTTGAGTCTGTGGGGAGGTCCTCCACAGTATCCACATTCTTTGTGCTTGTCTTGTGGCCCTTTCTGGACCAGTGGGTTTGAGTGGGCTCGGATGACGTTAACTTGCTCGGTTTTAGTTGGCCGATGAAGAACGGCTTCCATGTGGGAGGCTCTGACTTTCGATAATTCCTTCAACCTCCCTAAGGTCAGAATGCTTTGTAGTGATTTTCCCGGTTCCTGAAGGATTGCCTCTCTTAGTTTTGTAGATGGGCATCCCTGTATTACTTGTCCACAGATCTCCTCTTGTTCATCCGCAAAACCGCACATGCAGGCTAGCTCTATTAGTCAACTGTGGAATGAGTCAAGAGACTTTTCTGGCTCCTGACGGGCTTGGCGGAATACAAACCGCTCATGGTCTGTTTGCCATTGGTTCAAAGTGCTCATTTAGGGCTGGTAGCAGGGTATTGTATGATTTTGGTGTGTCATCTGCCGACGTTTTGTATATTTTGTGAATGTCTTTCCCACCTAGATGCAGCAAAAGGGCCCTACTTCGCTCTCCGGGGATGTCTGCCCCTTTGAAGTACAATTGAAGATGCTCCACCCAGTCTTTCCTTTTTAGCGCAAGCTCAGAGGGTGCCCCATAAACTACAAAAGGGCCAGTGGCCAGAATGGATGCCGTCTTAGTATGTTCAAGGTTGTGTCATGTCTGTGGCGTAGCCTGACTTAGTTTTTTTTCCCGTCTTCTGTCTTTTGCGGGAAGCGCACTGTCACCTTTGAGGCTGGGACAGTCACCAGACCAAGAGTATTCGGTTGTCTTGCAGTGCTTGTGGCGAGTAATGAAGGGCAGTGTGTGTTCTTGTTCCATGAGAAGCGCCGCATGTAAGCTGCAAATTGACTAACTGCTGGTGTGGCTCAGCTCTGGGGCCCCACCTCAGGACAGGGTTGGCATGCAGTGTGATTCACACCAGATTGTTTGTCGTTCTCCTGTATTAATGATGCTCCCCTTGTTGCCGCCGTTGTGGTAGGCCGCAGGGGTTGGGAGTGTGTGCGCTTTGAGGCTGAGGAGTTCTGTTCTTGGCGGGGCACTCTTTGTGACTTCCAACATCACGGAGGCAGGCCACGAACCTGGGAGGATGCACGTGTCGGCGACTGAGCAGGCCTTTTCTTTTGTTGAGTCTACTTTATTTCAATAATTGTGTTTTCCTCTTTCCCCAGGGTGGCGGGGCAGCACTGCAGCCACGTGCCATATTTCTGTGCTCGGAGTGGGTGGGGTTCGTACACCCGCCTCATCACCAATGTAGCATTGTGAGACCTCTGCTCACATGGAGCACAAGGCCTGGCTAGGCAGCGTACCGGCAATGTA